>NC_138128.1:44843997-45256497 GCF_964188305.1 Podarcis bocagei
TGAGGTTGGCAGGTAGGGCATATGCCTCCTAACCTTCTGTGCCAGCCCCCTAAGCTACTGTTTGAAGGTTATGGGGTGGCATGATTTGGCTAAAATTGGGTGAGGAGGGAGTTAAGGGCATGAGCTTGTGGATTGCATTAAGGGCCTCCTATTTTCACCTCTGTGTCCTCTGTCCTAACTCCAGAACATCCCTGTGGACTACATTATCCACCCACATCCCAACTTGGACAAGGAAGTTGGTGCTATTTCATGTCCACACCCCCCCACCACCACTGCAGTCTTTTCCTGGTTGACTTCTGAGCTGCACCAACTCACTAACACCTTTGCTTTATTGCAGGCAGGCAGTTGAGCTCCCTGGTCTGGTGGGGCAAAATTCTCAAATCCTTTGCATCCAAGGGAAGGGTGAAAAGAAACCATTGCAGAGGCCAGCTGTCCTTCTAGGGCACTGCACGGGCAGGGATTCCTGTGAAGGAAATGATCTGAAGCTCCTCAGGATCTTTCTGAGCTTGCCCAGGAACTTTGAAAGGGCCCTGCATTTCTACTACCAAGATGGCTCTGCAAAACTTCACACAACCTCAATATCACCCACAACCCACTGGCCCAAGTGGTGGTCTGCTGGACTTGTACAGTATGGTGCACTCCTTCCTAGGGATGGTACAACCCAACACCTTCCCAGCAGGTAAGTGGTATAGCAAGGCAGGTTTTGCCAGACCAGGTCTTCCCTATGATCAAGGGCTACTGTGGTACAGAATAAAATTGGGTTATGAGTCTGTGAAGGGAAAACATATCTTCTCCAAAGACTGTGATCAACAGCTTATTTTCTCCATTATGCACACAGGTCCCACTTTCCAAGCACCCACTAGGTGAATAGTCACTTATTGAACATGAGGAATTAACATCTGAACCTCGCTATACACATCACAGATTCAGATATCAGAACCGAGAGCATTTTTTCCTTCCTTGTTTGCTTGTTGGAGAGAGGGGAAACTGATGGGACAAATCAGAGTGCATTTTGCAGAGGGATTTCCTGGTTTAATTTTTGCAGGGGTGGGGGGAGTCAAAATTCAATGATCAGGAATGCGTTATATATTTCCCCATAGGAATAAATGGAGATCAATGACTTGTTATTCAAATGCTTGCCAAACAAACGATTTCAGGGAACACATTGTGTTTAGTTGGCAGGACCTGCACGTACTGAGAAGTTACCTTTGGGATAGATGTTGCAGTTGACAACTTTCCCAGGATGAGACAAGAATTGATAACTGATAAGAGGTGTGGATGGCAAACAACTTTTGAGTTTCCAGTACCTTGCTATGGCACAATACAGGGATGTACTGTCAACCTAGTGCTGGAGACAAAGGCCTGTACCCTGCAAAGTTGGTCTGTTAGTGTGTGGAGTTCCACCTGTACAGCAGGACTGCCTGTCCCCATGTATACCCACACTCTGTTCTTTAGGATTGGGGAAAACCCCAGAACAGATTTGCGAGTGTGTAGATGAGAGGGAGAGGAATTCCCATTACTCTTGTGGAAGTTATTGTACTAAGGGGATGACTTTGGATACAACCAGAAAACTGTATTTTACTATTCTAGGATGAGATATTGTGTCTTTTGCTTTTGGAGTCCATACTTGTGACAGTATGACTAAAAAGTGGGTGGAGGAGATGATGGGGCATACCGTAATTTACACATTAGTGAGTCTGGCAGATAGAAGCCACATACCATTAGCTGCTGGGTGCGTTTATTGTGCAATATTCCTTCCTCAAATGTTGAAAAAATATGAGCCAACCTTTGGAGAGTCTTCATATCTACTGAGAGAACAGCATGCAGTGCAATTCTGTGAATGTCTGTGCAGAAGTAAGCTCCAGTGAGCTTAATGGGAAATGCTCCTGTGTAAGTGGGCACAGGAATGTGGCTTTTATTTCTCTCCTTGCTCCATTTGCCTGCTTGCTTGTTTCAGGCTCCTGTGCCAATCGCCAGAACAGGTTGTTTTTAAGTGTAAAAAAAAAACTTCTTAAAGAGAAAAATAAATTGCTGAACAAATGTTTGAACAAATTCATGCAGGCACTTGAGAAAACAACACAAAAGGAAAACGGTGTCTGAAGCACAGGAGACAATAGGCACCAAGTTTATAACTACTGTGTGTGTCCTTTGAGGAGGGAAGGCAGAGGGAAGCAGCAGGCACCCTGCAGCAAAACAAAAGTCCACACCCACTCCTGTTTCTGTATACGTCTTTGTGCAGTTTAAGAGGAGCCACATAACTAACTTTCAGCCTGCCCATATGCATTTTGCATGATAAACCTCCAAGCTGTGTCATGCTTTCTAATAAATGGTGCCAGACTTTCATGTAAAACTCCAGCAGAAGGTCTTAGAGGTCTCTGGCGAGAAAATGAGAGGGAGTATCCAGAGACAGCTCTGAACATATTGGTTCCGGTGACAGAAAATACAAATGGCCCCTCACTACCAATGATTTGTTTAATTGCATCTCTGCCCATTTCACATATAATCATAGCTGTCAACTTTTCCCTTTTCTTGCGAGGAATCCTATTCGGAATAAGGGAATTTCCTTTAAAAAAGGGAAATGTTGACAGCTATGCATATAATTGCAGTTTACAGGCAGCCTTCAAATGCAGCCCCACATACAGTCCTATGCAGTAGTCAAACCTGGAAGTCACCAGAGCATGGATAACTACAGCTAAAGGCTCTCTGAGGTCAGAGCACAGGTCACCTGACACCACCAGCATGGCCTTGTCATTTAAAAATGTCCCTCATTCTCTGTGTTATATATGAATAGGAGGGAGACATGATTAAAGAAGCGTGGCAGCCTTTGCTTCATCTAGTTTGGCCTTGAGGTAGGCTGTGTTATCTGGGATAATCACGAAGAAGGCCCCGAGATTATGATTTCTTATCTTCTTGTGATGCAACTTAAAACGTTGTTGGGTCCTCTTTTTGTAGCAGTGTTTTGCATGCTGACTCATGTTCTGTTTGTGGTCAGCAACCTTAACTTCATGACCTTCCCAACAGTTACTGACTCCTTCTCCTTTAAAGACCAGACACAGACAGACTCCTAAAATCAATGATTTAGCTAGTCACAATTTAAAGGTTTGTTGTTTGTTTAGCTAGTCACAATTTAATGGTTTGTAATAGCTAGTGAGGATTGGTGCCCCTTTTGACCTTCAAACCATCAAATTGGTTAGGTATGAATAAGATCCCTGCCCTTATGGGAAAAATTGACTCACAAATTAAGACTGGCAAGAGGAACAAAGCACAAAGATACCTTTGCTGGGAAATGCTGGAGCCTTACTTCATCCACAAATTCTCCAGAAAAGCAAAGACCAGTTCCAACTCATGGATCACTTAATAAGATTTTTTTTTATTAAAAAAAGCAGATGTATACTTTTTAAAGTTTAGGTGTATGTACAGGAATACAGGTTTTCAGAATGTATTTTTGGGACAAGTGAAATGTAAAGGGGGGGGGGGAATGAACAAGGTCCAGCCTAAGAACAGCCATGCTGGATTAGTTTGAAGGTCTAGCTGGGTCTGCTTCCAAGACTGGCCATCTTGGATGCTTCAGGTAAGGGATGAAGCCAAAAGCTTCCTCTTTGTTGTTGGTCCCCATATATGGTATTCAGAGGTTTATTGCTGGGGGGGGTGTGCATTGTCAGTCCTGGGGCCACATTCCCTTCCAGGCAACCTTCCAAGGGTTGCATGCCAGTAATGGGTGTGGAAAAAGGCACACGTGGGTAGAGCAATTAATGCAAATATTACTTTTCCTAGATAAGGCTATTTTCCTAACACGCACTCACACTCTCTTTCATCCATCCAGGCAGGCAAGAGGTGTTTCCAGAGTTCAGGGGCTCATTCCAGCCAGGCAAAAGCATTAGGTCTGCAGAGGAGAGCCAACGAGGGGTGTGGCCTGGGGAGAGTTCTGACTGTGAGATAGAGAGACTTGGAGGACAACATTATGCCCCTGGGCCTGAGGTTCCCTACTCTTTGCCTCGTGGCTCTGACAAGCGAGGTTCCTTTTAGCCATTGTAGCTAATAGTGATTAAAAGATGCAATGCTTTTAAAAAGCTGTATAAGGGCTGAATGAGGTGTGCGGGGAAACATTTCATTTTCAGAATGGCTCCTAACAGCTTCTAACATGCCATTTGCTGCCATTGTTGGTGCTCCCTGCTGGGTTTATATTTGCAATGAATTATCTGCCACAGTCCCTAAATTTGGCTAATTATGGCCAGTTCAGGAACCCACCAGCCTATCTGTGAAATGATCGGTTTTATTGTCCAGATCACATATGCTACACAGCATAAGAACCAAATATCTGTCATTTTGCTGTCCCTTCACAGTTTTGAGGGATCCTTTTGGAGTACCTTACAGTCTCCTTAGGATTTTACTATGCTGAATATTTTGGCGGTCATTTGCAAATCTCATACCTGCCCTCCAGATAATTTGTGAACAAGTTAAATATTGCTTCTCACAATAGAAAGTCCTTCAGGGTGGCCTTCATGGCTTATTTCCCTCATTTGTTTATTCCCTCTGCTTTTGATTGTTTGATCACTTGCCATTCCATAAGCAGACCTGTTCTCTTATCCCATGACTGCTAAGTTTACTCAAGAGCTTTTGGTGGGAGACTCTCTCAGATGTTTGCTGGCAGTCCAGTTATGTCAACTGGATCAGTCTAATTGATCTCCATGTTTTTGTTGGCAGTCTCACATAATTATACAAAGACTGGTTAGGCAGTACTTCACTGTGCAGCACGTTTGCAACCTGAAGAGCCGGGCCTGAGCCACCCCATTAGCATGGACTTTGCCAAACTGCAGAACCCAGCCAAAAATAGACACCCCGGCATATTTTTCTGTCCTTCCATCATAAACCCCTGATGCCCTCAGTAGTGATTTTTTAAAATATACCTTTCATCAAGATTAGATGTGGCCCCTGGTGGCTGGATAAACTAGGCAGAGAATGGATTCCACAGGAAAATTGTACCCTTAAGTCCTCTGTAAGAAGTGTGGGGCAGAGGGAGTGAGGAATTGAGCTATTTTATCCCAAGGCTTGGGAGGGCAATGGGATTTAACAGGTCATCAAGGGAAGCCGAAGCAGATAGGAATTTTTTTTTTAATGGAGTTTGATGTCAGCACTCTACCCACTTTGGCAGGAATGGCACTCTTCATAGAATGCATGGGTACCAATATAACTGGTTGCAGCAAGGGAGCTGTTCCAGCTTCAGTCAATCATTAACGTCTCTTAAAAAAAAAAATCCTAAGTGATCTGATTCCCAGATGCAGAAGAGAGAAGTGTGTTTGGGGGGCAGGGAGGAGGAAGGGAAAGAATGGAGGCAAGAGAGATGGCAAATGGGACCAGGAAGGAGGAACTGGAAAGGGAAGGTGGATGTCTTGGGAGGGAGGAACAAGAAGTGCTGTCACCAAGGACTCCATGGCCCATTATACAATCACACTAAACCAAATAGTGGCTTTGCACAGATGAGCAAACATTCGGGTTACTGGAAAGAAAAGTGCAAGCTGCTTTGCTCTTCCTGCCTTCCTGCTGCAAGCTATGGTTTGTCTTAGGGTTACATCTGAACCTCACAGTTTGTCTCAATCCAGAAAAGCCACGAGCTGTAGCCAAGGCTTGTTCTGTGGCTTACCACTCGTGGCTTGTCTGGGAGGAATAAACCAGGAGCCCGGCTCACAGGTGTGAACTGTGCCACAGAGTCCTGGATGACAGCACCTCTTGTTGCAATCTTCTTTTCCGAAATCCATATGGGTCCACAGTAAGCATTATAAAGTTTTTAAAGGCTTGGTTCAGAGTCACGTCCTCAAGTTGTGTGGGGCCATTGTCCACTCTGGGCGTTCAAATATCATGAGTCAGGGTTTACACATTTTGACCTTTTATGTTCTTTTATGATGTGGTTTCTTTATTTTTGTGGTTGCATTTCCCAGCTTCTCTGGCATGAGGGCTAAAAATCGCTGCCTTTGTTGCAATACTGCTAAGAATACTGAGCCATTTATTGATGTTCTGATGATTTAATCACAGTCATATTTTCAAAGATGGCTACAGCCTGTACTTTCTTGGAGTCAGAGGAACTGGGGTTCAAGCCTAGCAGAGAGCCATACTGAAAGCCATGCCCATCCCCCCAGTTTCTCAAGAAGAGCTGCGTGCTGAATTTTCTTAGTAGCAGTTTATTTATTTATTTTTACATTTATTTATTAATTTATATACATCAAATGACCACAGGGTGATTTACAGTATAGAACATAATAAGCAATATATGTCAACACGTTACTAAATATCCATACAATTAAAAAAAAAGTTTATATACATACCAATTATTGCGTATTATGAATTGTAGTGGAGAATATATAATAGTACATAATACTTTATGAGCAAGACATACTAAGCAGTAATGTCAAATTATACACAATGTCTTCCCAGCAGTGAACATCACAACTCAACAGAGTTATTGCCTACTTATCTCAGGTGCAACTATAGAACATAGCGCATATCTAAGAACAATAGCCTCTTGATAAATATGGGAGAGGAAAACCTGCTGGATATCTAAAGTGCAGAAATAGTGTACAAACGCACATACTTTTCTGTATACAGAACTAGCTCTTAATCCCGCCTTCCCTTTCTTCTCGTTTTTCACCCTGGGATATCTTCACTTCCCTGCCTCTCTCTCAGGGGCCTTTCATCATCTATCTGATACTTTCATGGGGGTGCATACTTTGCTCCCCTAATGTTTCCCCTAAGGGAAGAAACCAAAAGGGTTCCTATCCCTTGAGGTCATCCTTATGGGGACCATCACTGGTAGCCTGCAGCCTGCCTGGTTAGTAGAGTCCAGTTTGCTTGCCTCTTTGCAGCAACAGCTAATGGACACTGCCTCATGCACTCAAATGCTGAAAGATTAGTATAAAATGTTAAACAGTCTTGGAAAGTATCCTCCGCTATAAGAGGCAGAGAGTAAGGTCTTTGAAGCTCACCGTGCTTTCCTCCCTGGAGGCACCCCTATGCTTTGTTGTTATTTTACACACTCCAAAACGGAGCCATGGGCATTGTGTGTGTGTCCTGTGCATGCAGGCCTTGGCTCCGATTTAACTTTCTGTGGTCTGGTTGTTTGCACACATTTATAAGGCCATTCTATTCAATGAAGAGAAAAGCTTCCTAACCCTCTCTGGTGTGAGGTCTGCACACACTGGTTTGTATCGGACATGTGGCAGAGACTCTTTCTCCATCCCCTCTCCTGTCTCCATACCACTCCATACTGTCAATAGAGATTCCAGTTTCCAGTCAGTCAGCTTGTCCTCAGCCAGACCTGAGCCTTGGCATAAGGTAAAGTGACCCCTGACCATTAGGTCCAGTCGTGACCGACTCTGAGGTTACGGCGCTCATCTCGCTTTATTGGCCGAGGGAGCCAGCGTACAGCTTCTGGGTCATGTGGCCAGCATGACTAAGCTGCTTCTGGTGAACCAGAGCAGCGCACAGAAATGCCGTTTACCTTCCCACCGGAGCGGTACCTATTTATCTACTTGCACTTTTGATGTGCTTTCAAACTGCTAGGTTGGCAGGAGCAGGGACCGAGCAACAGGAGCTCACCCTGTCGTGGGGATTCAAACCGCCAACCCTCTGATCGGCAAGTCCTAGGCTCTGTGGTTTAACCCACAGTGCCACACGAGTCCAGTTTCCAGTCAGTCAGCTTGTCCTTAGCCAGACCTGAGCCTTGGCATACTTCTTGTTATATTTAGATAAATATTCAGCATAAAATGGACTCTGACTTTTTGATGTTTCTGTGCTTTCCAGTGCTTTTTAATATCTTGTTGTTCTTGAAAACTCCTCGCAACTTTAGAATGAAAGCACCAGAACTAGTCGCTGTGTTTCCGTTGCACAGGAAAAGTGCTGCTGTTAATCTCCCCCCTACCGCGCCCACAACTTTTGTTAATGCAGGAACTTCCCGTTCAGTAATGCTACCCTGCAGACTAATATTTAGATCATATCCTGGTGTCATAGCCCCATAGTCTTTTGCCTCCAGCCTACGAGGCTCAACACTGCTTATTTGTGTTTATGTAATTCTGTGAATCACATCTCAATTTACTGTCAGTGCATTTTTCTTTTTCCTGGGTTTTAAATCTGATTGTGTACAATGATGAGTCTTACCTGCTAGGTGGTGATCACCCAACTTCCCTCCTTGCATAACAAAGGGAGGCATTCAACAAAGTTTTACTCAGGGTAGACCCATTGAAGTGAATGAACCTAACTTAGTCACATTTGTTCATTTCAGTAGGTAAAATTCAGTTGAATCCCACCCAAAGTCACTACAGGTAGATTAGACCACAGCACCACCCGCGTCCCTTCAAGCCTGCTTTTGTTGTTTAGTCGTGTCCGACTCTTCGGGACCCCATGGACCAGAGCACGCCAGGCACTCCTGTCTTCCACTGCCTCCTGCAGTTTGCTCAGACTCATGTTTGTAGCTTCGAGAACACTGTCCAACCATCTCGTCCTCTGTCGTCCCCTTCTTCTTGTGCCCTCAATCTTTCCCAGCATCAGGGTCTTTTCCAGGGAGTCTTCTCTTCTCATGAGGTGGCCAAAGTATTGGAGCCTCAGCTTCACAATCTGTCCTTCCAGTGAGCACTCAGGCCTGATTCCCTTAAGAATGGAGAGGTTTGATCTTCTTGCAGTCCATGGGACTCTCAAGAGTCTCCTCCAGCACCATAATTCAAAAGCATCAATTCTTCGGCGATCAGCCTTCTTTATGGTCCAGCTCTTCTTTATGGTCCAACAAGCCTGCTAGTTTTACCTAAAACCTGGAGAAACTGATATTCTCAGTCCCATATGTTTACAGGCTAGAACCAGCTGCTCAGTAGTGGGAGAAGAATACATAGGTGGGCCGTTGGCCTGGGTTAGCGAGGCTCATCTTAGGTGCTTATGTTTTTACCTGCTAGATCAGAGTGGGCAGAAGGCAGATCTAGCTTTACTGGTAGATCTTTGAGTGATTTGCAGTAGATCAACAAGGGTTTCCGACTGCCAATTGTTTTGTGGCAGCAAAATGATCCCTTTTCTCCAAATTATATTTTCTCTTCAGAGCTGTTGAAGCTCAGAGGCCATGTTTGGTAAGCATACGGTATGGCACCCCTTAGTGGTACAGTGGGGTATTGCTTAACTTGGGCTGCAAAGGGGGGGGGGGAGTTTCTTTTCTATCAGCATAATGTTTCTTGAGCACTATAGCCCGTGGCACAAAATAAAAAGAGAGAAAGAAATTTCATATGTGATATGCATAGAGTCATTCAAACGGGTTGTAGCAGGAGAGCTTTGGAGAAGGACAGCTGGAGAAAATAGGGCCTCATTCTGGTAACTTAGGCTATAGGTAGGAATTTCCAAAGAGATCTCAGTGTTGCGTGATGCACAAATGTCCAATAATGTAGGTGATGGTATATTCCCTCTTCCCCCTCCCCACCACTGCTGACCCCTCTGTTCTTCTCCTCAGATCTTCTGACTCGCCTGATCCAGCGCCAGGTTAATTTTACAGACCCAGCAGTGTATAAAGAGGTGATTTATTTATTTTTTGTATTGGGTCATGGAACTCAGAGGCTAGTGGGTGGCAGTTGGTGAACCTGGACAGGGATGAAAAGGAAATGTTGGTTGGTAGGCTCAGCAAACACCAAAAGGTTGACACTTCACCTAGAAGTCAAACATGGTCAGTGTCTCAATAAATATATAAACAGTACAAATGAAAACATTCTCAGTTGCCCTCTGCAAGCTTAATAAACCCAGTAAAGATTCTGATAGGGACTCAGGGATGCATGATGGCCCCTCTTTCAGGAGAGTGAAATTAAGATCAGCTGTGGCATTGGAAGGAGAGTGCTAGGGAAGAAGTCCAGAAAAAAACCCTGGTTTGGAGGATCAGACTAGGCCAAGCTTGCCTAGACAGTGCCATGCCTTCCTAGTACACTTTTGGTGCTAGCATGCGCAGTTTACATTATCCTGGAAGGCTAAGAAGGAAAGACCTTCTGAGGTCTGAGCTTCCACAGCCACGTTGTTCATAGGGATTACTGGACCTGTGATTATGTGTGACTCTGGGTGGGAACTTTTGAAGCCCGAGTGCAAGAATGCAGTGCCCTGTGCAAGTACATATATACCCTGATGACTAACAAGAGCAGCCTGATCCTTGCCAGGAATGCAGGAGCAGGGGTAGAAGCCTGTAAGCCCTGGTACATGCGACTAGGTCACTACCTCTATTTTTTTTTATAATGATTTTTATTGGGGTTTTTAACACATATTTAACACAAACAATACAATAACAAACAAACAAACACATAAACATGTAAAATTTCAAAACCTTCTTTTCTTGAACCCTGTTTCTCCGACTTCCCCATACCTTCCCTTTCTGCATCCCTATTTTCAAATTTCTTCCAGCAAATCCTCACTTCAGAATTTGACTAATTAACCTTTTACTCCTCCTGTCTTTTACCAAATCAATACAGCTGTAACCTCTTAATTTCCCTAACCTTGGCATTTTAGCACTCATTAGGTCACTACATCTAGATGAGCAAAGTGGACTCCAGAATAACAAACTTCATGTCCAGTACATGGCCAAGAAAACATTCTAATAAATCCAGATTGTTTTTGAAGAAGAACCATCAGTGGACTCCTGGCGACCACCCTGTGCTGAGCCCTTCACCCTTTTATTTTGGGGCAGGGAGGTGTCAGCATCTTTGAATGATCATACTAGCTGACTACTGTGTCTGTTTGTTTTCTTCTCTCCTCCCCTCCCCTTCTCTAGATGTTTGTATACCAAGCAGGCTTCCTCGTTTGCCTTGTCATTGGTCTTCTTTTCATCATCCTTGTGCCCCTGGTGGGTTTGTTCTTCTTCTGCTGCCGCTGCTGTGGGCACTGCGGCGGCTCCATGTACCAGAAGCAGACGAAAAACACCAATTGCAAGAGGCGGACATTATTTGCATTCCTGCTAGCTGTCTCTACCATTCTCGTGTGAGTTGAGTAATATACTGAGCACAACGAACAGGGCGGGAGTGGGTTATTGCTGTGACCAGTTCAGCAAGGAGTTTATTCCAATCTGTCTACATTGCCTGTTCAGCAGTAGTGGACAGCATGGTGAGGCTGTGCTGCTCACCTGACTTCCCTCTGGCTGAGTCAGTGCAGAATACTGCAACAGAGTGGCTGAGGGATGAGGTTAAAGGTAAAGGTAAAGGGACCCCTGACCATTAGGTCCAGTCGTGACTGACTCTGGGGTTGCGGTGCTCATCTCGCTTTATTGGCCAAGGGAGCCGGCGTACAGCTTACAGGTCATGTGGCCAGCATGACTAAGCTGCTTCTGGCGAACCAGAGCAGCGCACGGAAATGCTGTTTACCTTCCCGCCAGAGTGGTACCCATTTATCTACTTGCACTTTGATGTGCTTTCGAACTGCTAGGTTGGCAGGAGCAGGGACTGAGCAATGGGAGCTCACCCCATTGTGGGGATTCGAACCACCGACCTTCTGATCAGCAAGTCCTAGGCTCTGTGGTTTAACCCTCAGCGCCACCCGTGCCCCTTGAGGGATGAGGTTGGTGCAGTGCAAATGCACCAGTGGAGCCAATCTGGCGCTCCTGCCAACATGCTTGCAACATGCTGACCTTACCTCCCACCCTCCATCCTGGTAACTCAGCTGGAAGGGAAGTCAGCTGATGGAGCAGCCCCCAACTATACAGCTACTGCCATTCGGACCCAATTTCAAGCAAGATGCACCTGCTTAGCTGTCTGATATGAATTGGCTTGTCTCACCTGCATGTACAATGTTTGTAGGCCAGGTGGGCACTTCTCTTATGTGCTGATGTTGTACACATAGTGGCTGCAGGTCTAGTTTAAATGAGACAATTTATTTGTCTACTTGGCATCACTTTTAAGTCTGCCCACAGCCTTTTATGATGGCCTTGTGCAAAGGAATGGCTTCTTGGAGCTGAGGGAGGATGGGATGGTCCCTGCAGGGAGGCCCAACAGGAAATTGCACTGTGCGTGTAAGCTACTTCTATTGTGTGGAATGAAAAGTTGAGGTTAGTAGCTCTGGCAGCAGAGATTGAGTTTCCAAACCTTTGGGGAGCTGGGAGATCAGCCACTAGAGACGTTTAGCAGTGCAGTATGATCAAAGTAGGCCTTAATTCTTGCCAGTTCTCAAGCAAGTATATCTCCTCACTGAACAACTACAGAGTTACATTGGAGTTATATTTCCAGTCAGACTTGACCTCCAGCATCACTGTTCCTATCAATTCAGCACATGGTTCAAGTCTGAGCAGCCGGTCACTAATTAACCTTGAGGCACATGAGCATAAATGTGTGAAGGGAGACTCCCAGGAGCCTTCTGTGGCATGGCTGGCTTTTACTCTGGAGCATGCCACCACAGGCACAAGCAACTGCCAGAGCCCTTTCTGCACCATTTGTCCTTGCACTAGTTCTAAGGAGGTTCTTGCAGCCTCGAGGGAACCCAGGGTGCCTATGAAGTGCTGAATTATTTCAGTATCATAAAGTTGGAATGGATCTAAAAGTGACCTGGATTAACCTCTGACCAGGGGCAAGGGGAGTGCATCCACCAGGCACCCCCAAAATCAACCTATACATTCAAGATTACAATGTGTTGCAAGCACAGAGTGGGCGCTACAGAGTAAATAGTTGGAGACGAATCACACAGACATGCAAGTCACATGCTGCAGTTTTACTGCTGCCTTTGCGGGGGTACCAGTAGGTATAGAGAAGAAGAGGAGTTTGGATTTGATATCCCGCTTTATCACTACCCGAAGGAGTCTCAAAACGGCTAACATTCTCCCCACTCTGTGGGGTGAGTGGGGCTGAGAGACTTCAGAGAAGTGTGACTAGCCCAAGGTCACCCAGCAGCTGCATGTGGAGGAGCGGAGACGCGAACCCGGTTCCCCAGATTACGAATCTACCGCTCTTAACCACTACACCACACTGGCTCTCATTACCTGCTCACATTGCTTACACTGTATCCCACATTTGCTCCCCCCAAAATGGCACAATGTCAAACAAGACACTTCATAAATAAGTCACAACTTTGTTGGTTATGCTTTTTGACTGGTTGCATGATATTACTAGCTTTTCCTCTTTGAGGAAAAAGAGAAGCAACTTCAGTATGAAGAGTTGTCCTCTCAACTCTGCCTGCTTCCTTCACTGCAGGGCTGGGGATATTTGTGCGTATGTCAGCAACCGTCAGATATCACAGGGAATCAGTGGAGGCTTCGTCACTTTGAACAATACAATGGACAACCTGTTCATGTTCCTGAACTCTATCCCTAAGGTATATAGTCTATAAGCTGTATTATGCGCCTTCCCCTGCTTCCTTTCTGCAGGCAGGTGTCCTCCTATCCTCTATGCATGATCACTTCTACTGCCCTGCCTACATAGTCAGGTGTTCTTCCTCTTTTTCTTCTTGTTTCCTACACCAGCCTCCATATGCCTTGCCCTGTTCCCCAGAAGTGCACCTCTGTATCCCTACCTCCAACCTCAAATGATATACTTATGAGCATCATAGCACTGTTTAGCGGCCATTATCCCACTGACATGCCCTAAATCTGCACTTTCAACACTTCAGTGGCCATGGAAAACTACTTAGCCACTATCAGTTAGCAAGGGAAACTGGATCATATGATACCTGAGGAAGAATCCTGTGCCAGGAATAGAGGTCCATGGCTTTTCAAGCACAGGTACAAGGTGAATTCTGGGATCATGACAGGGCTACAGGAGTCATCTTGGTAGTTCTGGACTTCAGTGCCTTCTCAGGCACTTGTTTTCCATATCTGCTTTGACAAGGATATAGAAATATACTCGTTTAAACAGCAGCACAAACTGTTCATAGTACTGGAAGGCACAAACATGCTTTGCTGTTAACACAGAAGAATTATCAAAATGGTGCTGAGCTACATTGTTTACCGAGGTATATTGGTTTAATGGTACCTCCCACTGAAGGCAGCTCCCACAAGAAACACAGGGACCAATATATCATGCCCTGCTAACTTCCTAGAGCTGTTTCTGAATAGTGAATTAAATTGTTCTTTGGGAAATCATTTGCAAAACCTACATGTGCCTGAAATATCTTTTTAACCCATGCTTAACCATGGGGATTGGGAGGAGCTGGTCTGGATAGAAACACCCACCATACCTGGAGGCAAAATAACTGCAGTTGTGCTCCCAGTCCACAAAATGTTGGGTTGGCTGTGGCTTCAGTGTCTCTTCACCTGCAAAATTAGATGGTAGTCAATTTTGTATGTTCGGTTCCTCAATTTTTTTGCAAATAGTATTTGCCTCTATGGTGGAAGATACTCATGAACACTTACTTCTAAGCTGTGATCCGTTATGAAGTTCCACATATATTTTTGCAGGACAAACCTAAGTGTGTTTATGTCAAAATAAGTGCTCAAAGGGGACTGATTTCCCAGTAAGTGTACACAGGATGGTAGTCTTTAGGGCTTGTTTTGTAGACTTTCTACACAATATTTATTTATTTAGGCTATTTATATAATGCTATTTCATAGAAAACAAACATCAATTGAATCAAACATCAATTAAGTATTGTGGAATTGGCAGTGATTCAGGAGTTCAAAGAAATCTTTTCAACTGGATTGGTGTAAAACTGGGGAGTGAGACAATGCGGAAGCAATGCACTTCAGTACAATGGGCACTTTTGAGTCCTCTGTGTTCAAGCAATGCACATCATGCTGTTGTCCTTATAATTTCATATCCATGACCATAAATATGTTCAGGATCTTGATCCCGCTTGCTGCCCCCTCCCCTGCAGAGCATACTGTATTTCATCACTTTCCTGGTTCTTCACAGGAGATTAATGACATCATTGACTCCAGTTCGGTGCCACTGAAGCAAGCCAATCAGAGCCTGCAAGGTGAGTTTCTGCCACTGGCCACAATCTGTGTTGTTTAAATCTTGAGTGAGTGAGGCAAAAAAAGCAGGCCTCAAGCTTGGAAATCAACTGAAATTACCCAGTCTCATTGGTGGAGGTGTGGTCAAGGAGCAAGCCAGGAGTCAGGGTCAAATAGCAGGCCACAACTGGAGGACAAACCAAGAGTTTGGGAGTCAGAAATGGAGGACAAACTAGCTGGCATGAACAAAGAAGAATGAAGGATTCAGCGAACACACCAGTGCTCAGGAAGACTTTGTTGCTCAAGCAAGGCTCAGCTGAAATGGGTAGCCTTTTATATTTCTTCCTGCTCAGGAAGATACAGTGTCCAGCCAGGGTGGGTAGAGTCAGACCAGTACTGGAAGGGTCTTCACTAAGAAGATGTTCACCTGAAGCTCAGTGCTCCACCACACAAGACAGGTGCATACAGACCCAGCATTTCCTGAGAATTAGAAGTCTGCCCCAAAGTTCAGTGGTCATCTGCAGAATTCCTTCCTTTACCCTTGTGGCCTGCTTCATACACGCAGTCATCACTGAATTCTGCTCCTACTTAAACTGTAGAACTTTGGTATGTACCCAAAGCATTGCCCATTATCCCTTTATCATTCAAGGAGATCTCAATGTCCATAAACCATTTTTTTTCTGGCATTTGGTATGTGACATAATAGTGGGAAGCATTCTTGTTGATCCTCTTGTTCTGATGTTTTCTCTGCAGAGATTGGGCAGACTTTGGGAGACAAAATCAAGAATCAAATAGGTGGACGAGTAAACGAAGCACTGGACGATGCTGAACGTCTTCTCAATGGTACTGACCTACTGTTTAACGAAGAGTGTGTTGTGGGATCTAGTAGTAGAGATGGAGGCCCAGAAAGTGTGTCAGTTTAACTGTGGCACAGGGCGAGGCAAAGGTGCTCAGAGGACAAAGAAGGTTTAGAGCATGGGTCAGGAATTTTTGGCCCTCCAGATGTTGTTGGGACTCCAACCCCCATCAGCCACAGCCAGCATGGCTAATGATTAGGGCTGATGGGCACTGTAGTCCAGCAACTTCTGGAGGGCCAAAGGATAGCCAGCCCCTGCTTGGGAGAAAAGTGCTCATTGCTGCAGTTCAGTGTCCTGAATTTGATTTGTTTGTTTAAAGCATTGTTTTGTTTTGTTTATGTTTTTACCCCTCTTTATGTGACTGCTTCAATCTGTGGAACTGGCAATGTTATAGGTCCTGTATAGTATTTGTTCTTCATTTGTAAGAAATTGATCTTGTAGTGGGGCAGCCCCCACACTTAAGAACTCCTTGCCTATTGACATCAGGCAGGTGCCTACGTTGTGCTCTTTTTGGCACCTGCTAAAAACATTTTAGTTTAGGTAAGCCTATCCAGATATGTTGAATGTTGACAGGGTTTTTACTCTGGTTTTTAGTTTATTGTATGTATGTGTGTGTACACACACACACACACACACACACAGATAATTTCATTGTTTTATATCTTTGTTAACTTTCTTTTTACATTCAAGTGCCATATAAATTTTACAAAAGAAATAAATTGCATTTGATTTGTTCATTTAGGTCCAGCTCTGAGGGCCTTCTGGTGGTTCCCTCCCTGTGAGGTTACAGGGAACCAGGCAGAAAGGGCCTTCTCGGTAGTGGCGCCCGCCCTGTGGAATGCCATCCTGTCAGATGTCAAAGAGATAAATAATTATTTGACCTTCCGTAGACATCTGAAGGCAGCCCAGGAAGCTTTCAGTGTGTGGTGTTCTGTTGTGTTCTTATTTATTCTGTTGGAAGCCACCCAGAGTGGCTGGGGCAACGAACTCAGATGGGTGGGGTACACAAATTTATTTATTTTGTTTTATTTTATTTCATAAAACTTATGCACCACTTGATTCCCTTGTGCTAAAAACTATCTGTCATCGGGGTGGAGATTGCAAAGTTCCTCCTCACTCTTTTTCTCTGTCCATTGCAGTGACTAGCTCTGTGGAAAAAGAGCTCCGGGCAGTCAATGAGTCAACAAATCACTTGCGGGACCTTCAGGAACAGCTGAGCCAAAACCTGACCGCCTTGAGCACTGATATCAACCAGACTTTGAAAGACTGTGGTGAACCTTGCAAGGGTGTCCCAATGTGGAACCTGGAGCCTGGGGCCAATCTCAGTGCGGTAAAATGGGGTTGGAGTGCAGAGACCTTGGGAAAGGGATGGTGGGTTTTGAGAGAACATGGGAAGAAGCACCACTTTCAGGATAAGTAGGCTTAGCTAATTGAGTGACACTACTGAGACAGAGGCTAAAGCCAGTGTCAGGTGGTGCAATAGATGTCAGGATGGAATCTCAGCTGAGGCCTGGCTACAGTGTTGGAGCGTGTCTACAAGATGCCCATGGATGTGTTTGTCTGGTCTTGCCAGCATGTAAACATACAAACGTCTCAGTGGACGTAAACATTTGAGTGAAACACAAAGATTCCTACCCCTTCCAGAACACAATGCATCATCACTTTAATTTATTATAGATAGATAAACTGCCCCTTTATCTGTTCCCACAGGTTCCGGATGTCAGCCACCCACTCCAGCTGTTGACCAATCTGACAGACTCAAACCCTCAGGACACCATTGCAAAGGTAACATCCTTCCCTCCGTCCATCTTTTCTCTCTCCTCCGCAATCAGAGTGTGCCACAGAGAGCAGGTTTTCTGAGTGCCCATGCCAGGTGGCAGTGTGCCAGGGACGGCCTGTCTAGGAGAGGCTGTGCAGTAGGAGCAGAACCACAGACTGAGCCTAGCATCATAAATCACAGCCTTGGACCATAGGGCTCCCCTGATCTCTCAAACCATCAATGCCTGTATCCCATCCTCAGAAGGTATTGTTAGCCCACTTCCTCTTTGGAATCAGCACGTATTGCAATGCCTTTTTGATTCACATTGCTTTGCCCTTTGTTCAACACTATAAGAGCATATGCGATTCTGAGATCTGTGTTGTTTGTCTTTTGTTTCCATCTGCATATGTCTTTATTCTGGGTTCTGGCATTGGCAGGCAAGAAACGTTCTGGCTGATATTCCAAAGAAGGTGTCTGAACAAACAAAAAAGGTGGTGTCTGGTAAGTAGTTTCAGCAGATAGATAAAGGTGTGTGTATTCTCATTTCAAGAACCAGTTGAAAGGCTATGGTTACACTTATAACGTCCTCAGAAACTAGAGGTCACCTGCTAAATATCTCTTTGATCAGTTCACATTAATATGTGGAATTTAGTCAAGTCTTGGCTCTCAGTCATTCAATATAACTGTTTACAGTTATGCAATAGCGCAGCCTTTTCTTTGTTTAGAAATTGTTATTCTACAAATATACCTTCTACATAGTAATTGGAGTTCACACCCAACAGTTTCTCACATGTGCATGTTCAAGCAACATGACATTTCCTGTCCTGAAGCTCCAGTTACAGCTACCTGCTGTGGATGCATGGAGTGATAGGTGTGAGTTAATCACATGTGAACATATGAAGCTCTTGTTCTACAGAGTCAAATCAAGGGTCTGTCCAGCCCAGCACTGTCTACTCTGATTCACGGTAGTTCTACAAATTCCACTTGAGATCCCTTAATTGGAGATGCTAAGGAATTCAGTCTAGGACCTTGGACATGCATTCACTCTTATCACTGAGCTACAAGATGTCCCAAAACATTTTTAAAACGTATGTCCTCCTATGGACCAATGCCACATACACACTGTTGTTTAGAGGACATGGCTAGTCTGCACATTGTTGCTAGCTCCTCCATTTATTAGGCATCAGTGGGGCTCAGTCAGGGCTGTCTTACGCATTTGCGGCGCTGGGGTACAAAGATCTGCCCGGCGCCCTCCCCCCGGTTGCCCAGTCCCAGGGGTGCAGGAGGGCAGAGCCAGCTGCCCACCTCAGCATCTCACTGGCTTGGTCACCCCCGAACTCAGCGTGCAGAGCCACCCGCAGCAGAAGAGCCCACCGTGGTGCTCTGACCGACCGACGGGCTCTTCCCCGGACTCAGCTCTCGGGTCCCAGACTCTCAGCCTGGCGCCCCTGAGAGCCCGGCATCCAGGTGCCCCACACCCCTAGCGCCTATGGGTAAGCGCCTTGGGCTCAGTGGAGCTGGGCGTTTCCCTTCTCCCAATCCACAGCTTTCCTTGTCCTTCCTATTTTGTCCTCCCTAACTTGAACTGAATGAAGGATGGGTAGCCAGAAATGAAGGAGGCATGAGATTTGCTGAGGCATGTGAATGGTTCTTCCTCGGAGAGCTAATAGGCAATTGGGCATAAATGCTACATATAGAGAACACATAGCAGATGGCTCCCCTGTGGTAAGATGCTCTCTGCCATAGTGAACAAAGTATATTTGTTTATCTGTGTATCTTTTGGTCCTTGCAGAAGGAGAGGCTCGCCTCCGTGATGTCGAGCAAGCGATTGAAGATAGCCGTAGCAACTTTTCCACACTGAGCAGAATGGGGAATATCTCTCAGTCCATGACAGATGTTGTCAGTTGGGCGAGTACCTATGAGCCAGATATTGTCACCTATGATAGCTACAGGTATGAATTAAAGTGTTCTCAGAGTATTGTAAGCTGGCGGAATCCCTTAGGTTAGCTTAAGCCACACTAGGTCATGTGTTGGATGAAATGTTGGTCCCCTGTCCCTCCTGACCATGAGTGGTCATTATGTTATCAAAATGGCAGCTATAGAAAATGGAATGAGAATGGTAGCCTAAACAAAGGGCTAAAAGCTTTCTGGCCACTATTTTGGAAGCCTCTGATGTGCAGTTTCATGTCACACTGATGGTTTCCCACAGCATTTTTGGACAGGGCACCACATCTAGTCTGCAGTAATAAGAAAATTAAAATCCTTGTCTTCCGATTTGGTTAATTGGCCCAGATAGCACTTGTTTTTCTTCAGTGCTATACCATTGTTCATAACCTAGGCTTGGATGGGATCTCATGTTTTCTAATTTGCTTCTTCTTGTTGCCAGGGCTTTGATGCACATGCCAGCAGAGTATAGTCTTGCTGATGCTGGTTTTTAGCAGAGATCAAACCCATTACTAGGGTTTTGACTCCTTCCTTAGCCATTGCCTTCTGTCGGAATCTTAACTGTTTTCCTTTTCCTTACTTTAGGTGGATTGCTGGCCTTTGCCTCTGCTCTCTGGTGCTCGTGATCATTGTATTCAACGTGCTGGGCCTGTTGTTTGGGGCACTTGGGCTAAACCCGCGAGAGATACCTACCAAACGGGGCTGCCTCGCAAACACTGGTGGAGACCTCCTCATGGTGTAAGAGACTTTGCACCTTCTCCCATCTCATGACAGACAGTCATCCAATAAGTCAAAGGAATGTAGGAAGCTGCTGCTGCATCCCAATGTCAGGCCCTTGGTTCATCTAGCACAGCACCATCAATGCTGACTGGCAGTGGCTTTCCAGAGTTTCAGCTAGAAGTCCTTCCAAGCCCTACTTGGAGATGCCAGGGATTCATCCTGGAACTTCTGCATGCAAAACTCATGTTCTATTACAGAGCTCTGGCCTGTACCCTTATTACCCTTCCTGATGATTGCCAAATATTGCCAAGCTGTGTTATGGCATAGCAAATGTTAGAGCATGGGTGGCAGGACTCAGGAGGCGGCTGCAGATCTTTACATGTATTGCTGGTTGCCTCATTCCCCAGCTCTCTGGGAGCTATTCTATGGAGGGTTTTCCCGTACACAATATGTTTTGTGTACAGGCTCCTACTAGAGAAAGCTAGGGTGGGAATGTCCTTAAGTATCTAGAAATGCAGTGTTACTGGCAGATTGGCACATTGCAGAGCCATGCCCCCTGAGTATTTGGTACCCTGATCTTGTCCTGGACTTTCCCATGGACCTCTGGTTGTTCCTTATGTTTATCTGATGGATTGTGTATCAGAATGAATGGAAGGGTTGCCTGGGGCAAATGTACAAGGGCTCCGACGGCTGCTCTTCACATCCATCCAGCAAAATCTCAGGCCTCCAATCATGTTTTCCCTTCTCTGACAGGAGCGTTGGGTTCAGCTTCATATTTTCATGGCTGCTGATGCTGCTAGTTCTACTGACATTTTTAATTGGGGGAAGTATGTACACAGTGGTGTGTCGGCCGTGGGCCGATGGGCGTCTCCTTCAGGTAAGTTCCTTGGGCTACCATGAGTATTCTTCGGTACTGCTGAGTGCCATCTGCAGTGGAACAAGGGGGGAAATAATGTGGGCGAGGAGAGAAGTGAGACATGGTTTCCCTTAACACCAGACCAGAACCCACACACTGTAACCTTAGATTCTAATCCTGGGATCCCATCTCTCCCCCTTGTCAATCATTATCATTTTGGCATGGAAATTGCTGAAGTAGGCATGAGACAGCCAGGCAATCCCACATTCTGCAGAGGAGGAAATCGCAGGGAGAGGCAAATACTGAAGATGTTTTGAGTTGAGAGGCTAAGAATCTAATTAATGACTCTTTATTTTCTTCTAGTTTCTGGACACACCAGGGTTGTTTCCTGAATTCAACCTGACACGGCTCTTGCATTTGAAGAGTTCTGATGTGAACCTCTCCAGCCTGTACAAGTGAGTGGCTGGCTGGCTGGATTCCTCCATGGCTTCCTGCCTGCTGTGACTTTGGTCCTCACCTTCCCCCAAAGGGAGAGAGACTCTTGAGAGTAGTGTGGGAACTGCAGGCCTGATAGAGTCAGGCATGCAGTGTATGGGAGTAGAGAAAAGTAAGTTCCACCCACTTGCCAACATGCAATGTCAGGGTACCATGCACAGCCATGCCAGGGGGCCCTGGTGCAGAGAAGTCTTTAAAAAAATATATTTAGTTTTTTCAGATTTTGAAATTTGCAAACAATTCTCAAACAACCAACACAGAAAGAGAACTCTTTTTCCTTACATTTCCAGCATGTATTTGACCTTGTTTTATACAAGCTAGTTTACTAGGGGTTTAATATCAATGATACATCAATTTCATATAATTTTCTTTCAACATATAACATGTCCAAAGTCCTTGCCCAGCATAGACAGGAAGCTTCATAATACAGTCGTACCTTGGAAGTCGAACGGAACCCGTTCCAGAAGTCCGTTTGACTTCCAAAACATTCGGAAACCAAAGCGTGGCTTGAAGCTGTGGAAGCCCTGTCGGACGTTTGGGTTCCAAAGAATGTTCGCAAACTGGAATACTTGCTTCCGGGTTTGCAGCGTTTGGGAGCCAAAACATCCAAATACCATGGTGTTCAGGATCCAATTTGACTGTGTAATCTCAAATCTGGTGCAGAGAAGTCTTTCCCTGACCCACAACTTCTCCATTCTGCCAAGAGTTTGCTAGAATAACAGCCTGAATCATGCTTTTCTTTCTCTGAGGTACCTTTCAGCCTGATCACTGTGCTTCTTAGTCCTGCTATTTCCCCACAGTTCTTGCCCCCTTGCTGAGCTTGTCACCAGCAACCCCATTGCCCCCTGGCGTAAGAGTTAAACTACATGATTGGAAAGCTTGATTGCGTGGTGATGCTGTTTCCCCAGTTTATGTTTGACATAGCACAGTGTATGCTGGTCTCTCAGCTCCGTTTTCACTCTTGCAGGAACTGTGAAAACAATGCCCCCTTGTGGAGCACCCTTCACCTGGGTGAGGTCATCCCTCTGGATGAGATCCTAAACACCAGCAAGGTCAGTGATGAGTGTCTGTAGGTGAACTGAGACAGCCACAAGAGAAATTGAATGACCAGCAAGATTAGTGTCCTCAGATATGCTCTGGGATAGTTTAAAGTCCAGATCTGGGGCATATCTTCAGCCACCTGGAGAACCCCAGAGAAGTGTCCTGGGAGACTGGATTGTTATGTACTCTGCACCTACTTGCCTTGTTTTTCTTTTGCTCTTACAGTACACCGGTAATATTGATGCAGCCTTAAAAAAAATAAATATCAGTTTGGGCTCCACTGACCTCCTGACAGATGAGCAGAAGCGTCGCCTGCAGGAACTGGGCTCAAAGGATGGGCTGAACCTGAATTTTTCCAGTGCTCTGAAACAAGTGAGATGAGAGGGTGGAACAGCTTATCACAAGATGATTTCTTTTCTTGATCTTTATGGGGTTTGACATTGTCTGGTATCGTGTGAGATATGTCACATCTGAAAGAGAGTCGTGTTTTTTAAAAAAATAAAAAGGTCAGGCCATTAAAAGTCGTTTAGATTGCCTAATAGGACTAGTGACTTGCCTAGAAAATGATATCATTGCCAGTAATAGTAGTGTAGGCTCCATCCCCACAGGAAAATGAATGCCCTTCATGCTTGCTGGGGTATGAATTGCTGCAGGAAGGAATCCGTCAGCTGGGATATTCTGATTAACTGACAATGGAAGGGTCGTTGGGTTGATGATGTCAGCATAGGTTACTGGCAGCTGCTCAGTCTGTTCAGGAGAAAGGATAGTGTCTGGAAAGGGCTTTGGGTGCAGCCCAAAAGGAAAGCCATTCCCCAACAAAACCTGTGCAGGTTACTGAGTTTAAGAAAATCTCAAAGACATCTGTATAATGAAATCATGCCATTCCACATAAATAAAAGCAGCAGTTAACACGTAAACAGGATAGGATTTGCCTGGTGCCTAAAAGCAACGACGAAGATGCCAGGCAGATCACCCTTGGGAGGGAGATCCATAATTAGAGCACAGTCACTAAAAAGGATGGCACCCACATGTCCTTTTGTAGGTGAGGGCACCCAGAAAAGAGCCTCTGATTGTTGTCTCACAGATCATTGGAGGTGGAGGGATGAGGTGAGCTTTCTCTTCCCAGAGGTGTGATGTGAAATAATAATAGCTTACATAATAAAGGGGTTCAAAATGAAATAAAGCAAGTTGGAAAGCGGATTCTAGGAAGTGTGCGAACTTAATCTGCCTGGGCCCTGACCTTACTCACTCCAATGTCTCTTGCTATCCTTGAGGAGCTGACCCACCGTGTGTCCCTTTCTTTGCAGATCAACGAGACTGTGACAAAACAAGACCTGTCTTCATTGGCAGCAGATCTAGATAAATTGGCAGAAAACACAGTGAGTGGTGCTTTGATTGGGATATCCCCATTCTTCTGCAGTGCTTCTCTCCCCCAGCTCCCTTTCTAGGGGGAGGGGCCCTGTAGGTGTCTTTTTGGGACCACTTCAACCCAGAGCTGGCCCAAGACATTTTGGCACCTGAGGCGAACCACAAAATGGCACCCTCCCTGCCAGAGAAGTAGGGGTGAATGAAGATCTACATTGGGAACAAGGGGGAGAATTGAATTAATCTTATTCAACAGCTGAAGTGGGAATGAAATGCCATCATGGCAGGGGAAAGGGGGCCTGTTCTGAATCATGCCCCCACCATTTCCTCTCTAAGGGTGATAGGAGACCAGCAGCAACTCCTGTTTGCCAAGAGGTCACTGTAGAGGTGGCATGGGGGGCAGGGAACTGTTGAGGAGAGGCAGATCCAGTCCCCAAGCAGTGTGCCACAGCCGTCAGTGCCACTGCAACAGCAGCCATGGGCATGTGTTCCTTGGATGCTGAATCGGCTGTCCCTGTGGATCCTGCTGCCTGAGGTAGTCACCTCATCTTCACTAATAGATAGGCTGGCCCTGATTTAACCCCAGATCCTCCCTGAAGATGAGAAATAATTGCATCCCACATTGTCTCCTGGAAATGTGCCCACTTGTACGTGTGAAAGCAGCAGAAAACCTATCAATTTCTCTTCACAACGGTGGTGCTTATGAACATATTTTCAGGCAATTAATGAGAAAGCTCGGAGCGATTTTCAACTGGAGGCCAGAAGGCTGAGGAAGCTCCGGGATTGGGTCAATGACACGTTTCCTCCTCAGATGGTGAGTGCTGCTCTCCCCAAACACTTTTACCTCCTTTTGGCCCAGACCAGGTGCCGCCTTGAACAAGGCCTCTCTGGACGGTTTTGATTCTTGGCCCTACCAGGCCATAAGATGGTTGATATCTGTCCCACCTTCTGTCAACTTATTCCATCCAGCTCAGTGGATGGTGCCCTCTGATGAGCTTTCTCTGTCCTCAGCACATCCTGAGAAGCAGCATTCGAAAACTGCAGAAGTCTGTCCCTCAGATTCCGGTAAGCAGGGCAAGGTTTGAGGAAGGAGTGATCTGGGAAGTGGGGCTTTGATGCCAGGCTTTCTGAATGACACCCCATTAGATATTGGATGGGTGGGGAAGTACAACCTACTGACAATCTCGCCAGGCCTCCTTGCATAACAATGTGAGATCTCAAGGTAACAGGTGCCAATTGGGAGATACAGAGATTTCCCTTGGCATTGACTGTGTAGGGATGAGGTTTCAGAACCTGGAAGACTGTGGGAGATTGACAGAGTTGGTAGGCATCCCAAAGATGGACAGAGGAGGTGTTAATGGGGCACTGGCAGAATTATGCTTGTGTGCATTCGGGGTCTGTATGGTGCTGGGTATGAAATGCTAAGCTGCAGTCCTTCATATGTTGGACTCCCAATTCCCATCAGTCTCAGCCAGCATGGCCAATGGTCAGGACTGATGAGAGTGGTAGTCCAGCAGCATCTGAAGAGCTGCAGTTGTGCAACTCCCGCTAAAGCATACCAAAAAACCTGTCTCAGCCTTTTGATAATATACCAGCGCTGCTCCCTTATGCCCATTGGATTATGTGATGTTCTGCTCAGTGGTCTGCTCAGATCTGTATGGAAAGTGGTGGTGAGGGCAGCCCATGAGACTGGCTCTGCCAGGGAGTGAACCTGACAGTACTGTGTCCTGCCAGGGTACAGCGAACGCCACGTTGTCAAAAATAGAAGACGCTCAGATATTTATGAAGTGGCAGGCGCAGGACGTTGTCAAAAATGTGAGTCTTCTCATCATTCAACCCATTTCCTGGTGGGGGTACACAGAGGGCATCATTAAGACTGGATTTGTGCATCGCCACATAATGTAATATGGAGGCTCATCCAGAAGTCCTGTAGGCCTCTAACTACGACATTAGACATGCTAGTGAACAACTCTGGGAAATGGGAATACAGGAAATGCAGTGGAGAGGAGGAGAAGCGAAAGCTGGTGCTCCTAGGATGGGGACATGTGACACCCCAGCTGATCGTGCATTGATTAGCCGTATTACCTTTTCCTGTACCCCATAAGACAGCCCAATTTCCCTTCCTATTCTTGGAACCATTAATGGAGCTTGGATAGGGGATTGGAGCCCCATAACTGAACCCCTTTCCTTGTTTGGAAGCTGTTGTCCTATCCTCTAACTTGCACCCACCCATCTTACCTTCTTACCTCTAGGAGACTTCAGCTTTCGTGAAAACTCTGCTGGGTTTATTTGAATCATATATAGACTGGGCAAAGAGTACTGTAAGTAATGCCAACTGCTGTTGATGGAGATTGGGCTTAATCCTGAGTGATGACAAGGTGGGAGCCTGGTTGTCCTTGCTTGTATACTTCTGCTATACTCACATCCAGGCTGGATGCTTGCCTGTGGCTATGCATACCCAAGCCAGTCAACCATGAATTTACTGGACCTTTTAGCCATAGTTTATTTATTATTTACTGGTTTAAAAGATTTATAAACTGCTTAATCAAAGCACTCTCTAGAGACGGTGCGCATAACAAAGTTGTAGTTAAAATGCAGATGAAAAATGCAAAGCAATAAAAAACAAGTATATATAAAACATACTGCATTTTTCCATCTATAAGATGCCCCCTATTTTTGAGGACTCAGATTTAAGAAAATGGGGGGGGGGTATAAGACAACCCCTAATTTCTGACATTATTTTTAAGGAAAAAACCCTAGTCTTATACATGGAAAAATACGGTAATTAAAACACTGATTAAATCAGTAAAACTTTAAGAACAAATACGAGTAACTAAATTATATGTCTGGGTAAGTTTGCAATAGACATCTAAAAAGATATGGGGCAGGGAACCTTTTCTGCCAGGCGGGCCAGAATTTTATTTCCAAATCTTTGACAGGTTACTTTGGGCAGGTGGACGGAGTTTTGACACCAGGTGATACTGCAGTTTGAAACTTCAGTTGTCCCCATGCCCTGCTGCCTGAACTTCTGAAAACTGTCAGGAGCACTTTTGCAAAGGGCTTTCAATAGCCACACACTCCTTTTTGAATGGCCAGTTTTTGGAGGTTCAAACAGCAACACCTGGTCCTCCATTCTGGCAAGATGCCCATGCAACCTCACTCATGAAACAGGAAGGAGGACTCCTGCTGAGCTTATGGCAGCTGATGAGTGAGGGTTAATTTCTCCTGGCTTGGCTGCACTTGCCTGTTTCCTACAAGTGTGAGCAGCCAATGTAACATTGAATCCCGTCATTCTGCCCATCAGCAGCCAATGCAAATATCTGAGGGCAACGCCAATATGCTGACAGAACCTTACTCCTGGCAGCAGTCGTGCTGCAGCATTCTGTGGTTAACTGCACTTTCCTGATCAGCCACTTGCATTCACATGCCAGTCTTACAGCCTCATGCACAGGTGGCCCTGGAGGCATATGTAAGCAAAATCAAGTTGAACTCGTGGGAAGTGTACTGCCGTTGCCCATCTTACTTCTAGGGTGCAAGCACAGCATGAAGTTATAAGGTTGGCAATGCCAGGACAATTCCTACCATGTGCTTAGCTGGACAGGCAACATTTATGATGACATCAGGATGAAGGTGTTTGGCCAGGAAAGGAGTGCAGGGCTCGGGATTTTTCCTTTGGTGGTCATGATGTTTCCTTGTCTTCTTTGCTGGCAGATCAAAGAGCAGGTGGGCCGATGTGGCCCTGCAGCCTGGGCACTGGATAGTGTGAATACCGTGGTCTGCAGCTGCGTTGTCAATTCATTGGTGAGGCAGTCAACACGAGGGATAAGCTGGGGTGTGGGAATGAGCCAGCATGGATAAGGGACAGCAGGGTGGCAGTCCGTAGGTTGAGAGATGGCGACTGCAGCCCAGGATGTAGGAGTAACTGGTAGGTGGTGGGGCCACAGAAATTGTAACTACCTTGGGCAAAGGCTGTGCTGTGGCTTTGGGAATCTTGCCTCGGGTGGCGCATGGAAAGAAGCTGGGGAGACATCTGCACATAGGACAGATCCCTGTGCTCTTGAATGGGCACAGGGCTGGGGAAAGTGTATAGATGTATGTGAAGGGAGCTCTAGGGAAACGTTGGGGAGATGGATGGAAAAGACACAGGTAGGCTGTAGGCGAGGCTTACCTTGCATGAGCTCAAGCAGGGTGGGAGTTAAGTGGAGAAAGACAGCGGGAGTACTGACAGCTGCCTTCCCCTCTTCTCCCCTTAGAACGCCTTCTGGTTCAGTCTGGGCTGGTGCACCATCTTTCTGCTGCCGAGCATCATCTTGGCTGTGCGGCTTGCCAAGTTTTACCGCAGAATGCACATGGATGACGTCTACACGTGAGGATGGGTTATACTTTTGCCTGTCACCCTGCCTATGGCCATGGATCAGATGCTTTACTTCTCTCCCCCCACCCCACTCTCAGTACTGTTCACTGATTATAGGCTTGGACACCTCGTAAGCCCTCCACCCTCCAGTTGGTTCCATTACCTAGAAGTGCAAGTCCAGCTGTAGGGCTGCTCCCATGGTATTCTTGTAAACCAACAATCCCTCTTGTGAAAGTGTCTGCTTTTAAGATACTGATGGAAAAGTGGGTTCTCCAGGGGAAGCCTCTAGGGGAAAGTGCTAACTGCCTTCCCTAGTAAATGAAAAAGGGAATGTTTTGACTTCCCACTTGCTTATACAGTGGTACCTCGGGTTACAGACGCTTCAGGTTACAGACTCTGCTAACCCAGAAATAGTACCTCGAGTTAAGAACTTTGCTTCAGGATGAGAACAGAAATCGCGTGGTGGTGGCGGCGCAGCGGCAGCAGCAGCAGGAGGCCCCATTAGCTAAAGTGGTGCTTCAGGTTAAGAACAGTTTCAGGTTAAGAATGGACCTCCAGAATGAATTAAATTCTTAACCCAAGGTACCACTGTACTCTGAAACAGCTTTCAACCTTTCTGGCAAAACATGGTCCTGTGGAAGCCACACCAATGCTGTGTTATCTGGGTTTGTTGTCGTTGTTGGCATCAATCCGTCTTGAGAGACAATGGAGTGTGCCTCCATGGGTGAAGTCAAATTGCTGTGATAGGGACATCGAGGTGACCTCTCCAGGGCACAAGTCTGCACAGTATGAAGCAATAACAAAAGAACCCCATGACCCTGGGCATGAACTAGACTAGAGCCATGACAAGTTCAAGAAACAATTGCTCACGTGACCAGGGAGGATTCTTGCTATTAAGGCAGCATTTCAGAGGGTGCATAATTCTAAGCTTATGGCTAAACTTCTTTGCACCCACTTTGGCTGTGCGATGCCAGAAGTAGACCCAGAGAACACATGTAAGACACCTTACTATATAAAGGAGCTATGCTAGC
The DNA here is from genome assembly GCF_964188305.1 of Podarcis bocagei. Taxonomy (NCBI): domain Eukaryota; kingdom Metazoa; phylum Chordata; class Lepidosauria; order Squamata; family Lacertidae; genus Podarcis; species Podarcis bocagei. Next base: position 44,873,289 of record NC_138128.1, read on the forward strand.
TAGTGCTTAGGTGCATTGAGCTTGGTCGATGGACATGGGTTTTTCTGCTGTTCAACAGGCACCCAGGTTTGGCAGCACTGCTGAAAGGTTGCATTGTCCTGCCATCTGGTTCCTGTATAAGCAGTTGGGGGTTATAGTACTCTTTTTAATTCCCTTGCCCACATTAGGGTTGAGGGAGCTTAGCATGCATTCTGGAAAGCCTTTGAGGAAGCTGTCATATATCCCATTGACATTCTCTTTCTTTTACTAGGGATGGTGCCATGGAAAATATGGAACTGTAAGTATCTTTTCATACCTCCTGTCTATGTTTGGTGTGGAGTTCAAAAGAAAGCCGCCCTAGATGTAGGAAATGACCATGCAATTTAAGTAACGGGAAGGAGGTCCAGTACTGGAGAAAGGTGCTAAACAAGACCATTTTGGGAAAGGAGCTCTGCCAATTCAAAATATGAAGCTCTCTTGCTTTGGTGTTGGTGTCTGAGACAGAAGACATTTAATGCTCTGCAGGGTATGCTTTTGGTCTTCTTTGCGCTAAGCTGAGCTTTCTGTTGCATGCTGGCTCCAGCTGCACAGAGGCAGTCCCTGGGGTGCTGGTAAGAGGAAGTATGGCTGGCATTGTGCACAGAACCCACCAAATCCTATCTGGGCATGAACTGAACCTTAGCTGCAGGGAATGCTTTTACAGTGGGTGGGGGCTAGGAAAGTATTCATCCCCACTTCCACTACAGGCCAATAAGAGTCATATAGACCAGAGAGATTTCTCCAAGTGTCATTAGTTGTTGTTTTTTTAAATCCTTATTAGAAACCCCTTTCCGCTTCATGCCCTGCCCAACCACCTAGCCTCAAGCTTAGAGCGCTCTTTCTACTTTTCTCCCTTTGCAGATCAAGGCCACCACATATGTTCAAAATGCCCCGAGCAGAGCTGAGGAACTAGCAGTTACCTTACCAATTACCTTGCCACCTATCGTTCTTGAGCAACACTGAGGATGACACATGAATGTCTGCAGAACTGCTTTGCTTCTCTTCCCAATGGGGAGCATAAGGATCACCACTCAGAAGCAAATTCTCCCTGGCCAAGTTGGCTTATCCTGCGAATGACACCATAGGGGTAGCTGCAAGACATGTTACACAAGAGCAGGCCTAGCTGTGTTCCCAGTACATAGCCCCACGTGTGTGTGTGTGTGTGTGTGTGTGTGTGTGTGTGTGTGTGTGTTCATTCTGAGTGATTCTACCCTAAAGACTAGGCTTGCAGTCTCTGCACTATGACATTTCTGCAAAGCCACAATCCTCCCATTGGGACTGTAGCTCCTTATGCCACACTGTGGCAATGATAAGTATTCTGGAGAGCCTGCCTCTTCTTTGAACACCAGTGCCTTACACAGTTATATGCCATTGAATGATCCTGCTGGCTTGGGTTGATGGCTGGCTGTGCTTGCTGTCTGTCCAAAATAATGATGGTGGCTCCAGTGAATGCAATTAATCCACCCAGAAGCAGCAAAACTCTTTCCCTGTCCCCATCTCTATTTGGGGTTCAGGAATGCCGTCTGATGCAGCTGAATCCAGGATTTTGTGTGACACAGCTAAAATGACTGGTTGGGGAAGCGTTTTGGCAATTCAATTATGGGCATTACAAGAAGCATCATGCTGAGCAACATGACAATCCTCCCGCAAGGAAGTGGGAGCTGACTTCAGTTTTATTGGGACTACAGTGGTGCCTTGCAAGACGAAAAGAATCCGTTCTGTGATTCTCTTCGTCTAGTGGTTTTTTCGTCATGCGAAGCAAGCCCATTGACTGATTAGCGCTATTAGCGGCTTATCGGCTAATCGGATCAGCTGATAAGTGGCTTAGAAAAAGGGGGGGGAGGGGAAAAAAACCCGCAGGAACTTGCAAGACATTGTCGTCTTGCTAAGCAAGCCCATAGGAAATTCATTTTGCAAAGCACCTCCAAAACGGAAAACTCCTTCGTCTAGCGAGTTTTCCGTCTTGCGGGGCACCACTGTACTTTATTTTTTTAACCCTCTATGGTTTTCTACTGTGTGTTTAAATTTACAAAGCAAAATCGTGTGCTCTAAATCTCTTAATAATGAAGGTATAACTGAATTGTGTACAATGCATTGACAATGCACTCTTATTTAAAAATGCTAAATAGTGCCTTGCTGTCTCAGGGCAATTTCTATCTATCCTTTACAACAGGGGTGAGGATCTTGTGGCCTTCCAGATGTTGTCTGACTCCAGCTCCCATTAGCCCTAGCGATCATGGCAAATGATAAGGACTTATGGAAGTTGTAGTCCAGCAACATCTGGAGGGCCATTCTCCATTCCTGCTTCACAAGAATCCCAGCAACCAGCAAGTAATAGGTGGTCCCACCTTCTCCCCATCCCTGCTCTAGACTGGAAAGAAAGGAGCAAGTACTGTATAGCAAAAGGAGGCTTAGCTAAAAAACAACCAAACAACGCATACTGTATGGTTCTGCTAATCCACATGTGCAGAAAGCACATGTTGCCTTAGGCCACTCGTCAGCAACCTGTCCTCCAGATGTTTCAGACGGTGATTTCCCAAGGCAGTACCATTCCTGAGGCCAATGGGAAATGCAGTCCTAAACATCTGAAAATCACCAAGTTAGCAAAGGCTGTTCTAAATTGGTGGCTAGAACACTTTTTCACATTTCATGTTGTCCCTTGCTATCTCAGGACATGCATTTGCATGTTCCCGTATTGTATGAACTTCTTCTACCCCCCTCCTTGATTTGCAGTCTTTGGCATTTTATATTTTCCCAAAACAATGAATTTATACAAATGCATCGTGCCAAAAAAAAGTAGGTCTCACTGCGGACCGAAAACTCTAGTAGAACTGGGAATGGCCTCATGCCTTCACTCTAAACTGAGGGTGGAACTAAGGCGAACTTCTGTCTGTGGAAGGATTTTTCCTTGTGCAACAAGAGTGTTCTCCCACTAAATCTGTTTTAGGGGTTCCCCCAATCCTTGGGAGAAAATTTGGGGGGGGTGCAGGACATGCACGGGGGTAGGGGGGAGTCCTGTTTGTGCAAGTGGAGACCGTTCTGCTTGTGAAATAATTTAGTTGAGCATTGCCCATGTGGTAGTAAAGCTTGTCTCTCTTTAATGGGTTACAAGCTTTCAATAAGAAATCCAAGAAGTAATCAGAAACAGCATGTGCCAGATTCCAAGATACATTGTACTACCTCCTTTAACAACCACCAGTGGGTTGTACATTCTGGTCTAAATGTATGTAGAATGTTTATTGCCAAGGTTTGGAGTCTAGGTAGGCTGTATGTTTTTAAAATTTGGTCTCTGTTATTGTAGTGATGTATTTTCCCAGGTGGAAAGAAGCCTCCCATGCACCCCATTCCTGTTTCTAATAAATTTCAATTTGGATTCCTGCTGTGGGTAGATAAGCATTATTGACACGCTTGGCTTCTGATCCAGTGGCAGCTCCTTGAAAGTGGTGCGTTGCTCTTGCTGCATTTGGGCTGCTGTCTGAGAACTTAATCATAGTTCTGAGGTTGGACAAATTCCCTAGTTAATGAGAAGAGTTCTTTTCCTGACGATGCATTTTTATTCAGTATTTTTAAAGATTGGTACAGAATTACTGTATGAGATCCAGCTGCCTTTTCAGTATGTGTGTTATAGGGAGTCTGCAGCATTTTTGTTGCTGGGAAAATGAAATCTCCTCCGAATTGCTAGCATATCACTGGCTATACTTGCTATTAAGAACGATGTGGTTATGAGGTCACATCAGGCATATAGTGGCTATTTCCTACAGCATCACTGAGAAGAGCAGATAGTCCAAATGTCATTTTGTAAACTGTAGGAGGCACTGTATGCCCACTATAATTGATCAGTGAGGGAGGTTTCAAAGCCCTATTAAAGCTAATAAAAGCCAGCTTCTTATTGGCAGCTGTACCCTCCCTAAACAACACCTATTCTTTAGTACTGCCCTGTACCACCAAAATCCTATAACCCTTCCAACACCATTCTATTTAGTATCCATTTCAGTTTTGAGTCTTTTATAACCTCTCATATGGGTCTTCATCTCCTACCTTAAAAACAAACTGGGGTGGCGGTTCCCAGTTCATCAGTGCTATCCTTTAATTCTAATACCAAGGGGCAAGGTATTATGCTATTACTGCTTGATCGAGATATACCAGCACAGATGTTCAGCAGGATATTTTTAACCATCTGGGGGAAAGACTACATTGCAACAGAACTTACTTCCTGAAATGTTTTACAGCCCTCTCAGAAAATGTGGTAGGTGAATTCTGAAGTGTAAGAAAAGCCTAGCTGGACAAATTTTTTTAAATAAAAAATAAATGAGAGAGAGAGAGATGAGGGTACACTACTGTGTAGCAGCCATACAGCTCGAGGGCTGACATTTGTGTACTGATTTGTAAGTGTGCAAATTCCTGGTAAGTGTTGTGTAGGGAGAAGAGGTGCCCAGGAGTCACAATCAAGACTTAAGATGGTTAGAAAGATATGCTAAAGCAGGTGGGGAACATCTGGCCTGGAGAGCAAAAGATTCCCATACATATGCTGCAGTCATGTAAAACACAAGGAACAAGTATGCCATAAGAAACGGGAAGCATTTATCACTGCAACATCACAGTCTGCAAAGTATCCCTAACTGTGCTCACTAGCATGGCAAAGCAGAGAACATATGAAAACTCACAAGAAGGTATAGTTAACCTTAGTGGGAAGTAATTCTATATTATTATGTGCAGGATGGGAAATATCTACCATACCGATTCTCTGTGGCATTTCCAAAGTGCAAAAACAGTGGCAATTCCAATTGCCAAGCTCTACAAGATTTCAAATGAAAATGAAAACGAAAGTCTGTTTGAGTAGTACTAGATAATCCAGGAATCATGCTGTAAAGCCACAGGATCAGAAGTGGGAAATGATTAGCAATCTGGAGTGAAGTATCTACCCCCACTTTTCCTCCCTTGATCTTGCTGTAGTAATAAGCCGCTTGAATTAAATGCCACAACCCACCCATACCCAAAGTACATGTGATACTACAGTTCTCCGTGTGAGTAAAAGCGCTCTTCTAGCATTTTCTATAATTATTGGATGATCCATTTGTCTTTTTATATCACTTCCGTGCATTCAGACTTTCCATTACTTTTTATAAGGTATAAGCCAGGGCTAAAATATTGGAAAATTAAAGTGGTGGAAGAACTACTGTAGAGAAACGGCTCCGTGAGAAATAAGGGTCACAAAATCTAGTGCTGCCTTGTTGGACTGCAAGTTGCTCCTCCTGTGCCCATTGACTGGAAGTGATCCAAGAGTGGTATTCAACTGAACTTTACTCAGAAATTGATGAACATGACTAAGTCAGGCCCAGAAATTTCAAGGGGCCTACTCAACTTTGTTGAATACTGCCCTGCCTATTTTGTGACTCTCTTAAAATGAGCTAGTAGCTGCCGCTGCCAAGTACAGTATCAGACGGTCAGGAAGCTGAAGTCTGTCATTGGATCTTTACAAATACAAAGAGTGTGTAGAGAGGAGAGCAAATAACTACGAGGTCTTCTAATAGGTAACTCCTGCAAACACTGCTATTAAATATAATCTTGGGATTCTATTGCACTGGATTGGCTAGGGCTCTTTCAGTAGTGGAATACCACCACCCCAATCCATTGTATTCTGGTTTCCATCAAAGGAACAGATACAAAGCCAGGACATCCTTTAGGAAAAGGCACCCCTGGAAGCATAATAATCAGTATTACATGCTGCTGCTTATAAAATAAAGAAAAAATCCAGACCAAGGAGGCTGCTTGTTCTTTATGTATAAAGAGACATCACACGCTACTCCCCTCTTGTTATAAAATGAAATCCTATTTCAAGCTAGTTTGCAACCATTTACCTATTGCTTCTCCCTTCCCTCCTGCACTTGTGTAGCTCTTGTCAAATCTCTACATCTCCCCCCTTCACTTGAAGGGACACTTTTAACCTCTCCTTTGTTGGAGGCAACTGTGAGGGAATCTAAAGGGTAGACTATGACCCCCATAACTGCTTTCACAGAAGAAGCTGGGCAGCTGCCAGCACAGCTCTTGTGCTATGAATAAGCAGACAAAAGGTGCATTGATTGCGAGCAGAACAGCTTGCCCGCTGCAGCTTTCCTTCCCAGCAATGGTTTGCTTTTTAGTGGAGGGACTTTTTCTGGGTCAGGCTGCAATTTATCTGCTGGGATTGTTCCCCATTAACAAGTGAGGCCGAGCCTGAATCAACAGAAAAGGCACACACAGCTGGGTGCCCAACAATACATATGCCAGGTACTTCACAGCCACAGATGAGTCCTCTTCAAGGTTGTTTACCTTTTAATACTGCATACAGCACACAGGATTCAAAAACAAGAATCTCATTAAAAACAGAATAAACTTGCCAAGATTAGCATAAAAAAAATTTCTGCCAAGTTACTCAGGATGGGCAGGGCAAACACACCATCCAAGGACCATTATGCGGGCAGTTTCTCTTAATCCTCTGCCTAAGAGGCCCCACTGGGCCATCAAAGGGAAGCTTGTGAATCCCAGCACTGTCAAAACCTTTAAAAAATTTTTTTTTAGGTTTTGCAGAGAGGAGGAGGTTTGTGCAGTACTTGGAAAAAGAAAGCCCACTCCTCTTTACAAGAACCCACACATTCCTCTTAAGTTTTCAGGTATGAAGGACAAGGTGATTTACTCTCGTCTTATCTTTATATATATATTTTTAAAAAGGCTCCAGGCTGAGGAAGCGTATTATGGGTTCCCTGAAAGCCTGAAAAAAACTTGTAAACAGTATTGCAGATGTGGATTAACTAGGTTTGGAACAAGTCCTCCATTTGTGCTGGTTTTGGAAGGCAACTCCCAGTAACACAATTATACCTCTGCATGTCAAGTATTGACAAACTGGTCACTGGTCAGTATTGGTATGGCTTTCCTCATTCTCTGACAGAAGGGGGCAAGATCCAAAGCTGTCCTTGTGTTCTGCTACTTATCCATTTCCCCAGCCCAGGAAAGGCTAATCTGCAGCACCAAAAAGACGTATTTGCTCTGCGCAGGAAAAATCCAGATTGCTAAGGCGCTGCTGCAGCATCAGGCTTGGGCTGAGGCAGAATACATGTGATCTGCTTGGAATCCAGGCAGCTCAGTCTCAGGGCAGGGTCCTGTCTTACAAAGGGTCATAAGCCTACAGAAAATTACCCACCCAATTCAACTGGCGTACAGAATCCAGACAACACTGTGAGTAATAAAGCCTCCCACACCCCATTTTTGGCTGGCAAACCCATCCATTGAGTTTGAAAATTGAACTGCATGGTGACTTGCTGCTTACACTCAATAAGCCATCTCTCTCCTTTGTACTATATTGGGGAACCTTTGCAATTAAAAAAAAAGTGATTTCAGCAATTTCATAAGGTTTAAAATGTTTTCTCCCACCTGCAAAAAGAAAAACCCACTCCTGTCTGGAAATGTTAAAATTTACTCTTCCTGCCCCATCTATGTAAGGCGGCTTCAGTGATGAAAGTCTCATTAGGTGAGAATATTCCTCATTCCCAATGGCAGCTATTCTTAGGCAGAATGAAGGAATTGCAAGACACCAACAAGCATTACTGTCTTGCTCCAAGTCCCCATCATTCTTCCCCTATAATAGAGATATATTTGATTTAAGCCTACAGCCAGCGTGGGGTCCCAAACATGAGGCAAGGGTTACACTACTCTGCAAGTGTACAGGACATGCCCTACCCCTGGGAACTGCAGAGCTCCTTCTATTGACAACCTCCACTTTTCTTTTTTTATAAAAAGCAAAAGATAAAACCACTCTAGGGGACAAAGGTGTGCGCACACATTTGCAGTGGGGCTTCCCCAGTTGCAGGTAAATAATGCATGTTTAAACACATCAGAGGAGTGAGCTGTGGATTATCAGCCAGAGAAGCAGACAGAGGACATGCTTTCGGTCAGGGACTTTCCAAAATGCTGGTCTCAGGGGGAAGTAATACTGGTCAGTGAAACTTGGCAACATACAGGATGGCATATTGCCAGGAGCAATCCCTGCACTTTAAAAGGTAGCTACTAAAGCATATTGATGGAAGTTCAAGATGCGCATCCTTAAGGTAGTCAAAGCAAGGCAACTCCCCAGTGACACTAAGCCCCCATGCAAATCCGTCAGATGCATGTAGACTAGCATTTTACCAAAACGCAGAGGAAGTTTAACAAAACCCAAGCCCACCAGCATCATTCACAAATGGAAGGGAACACACCAGCAGCAGTTCTTCAGCTAGTCTCAACTGTGTGAGCTCAATAGTTTAGCTCCTATGTGACTTTCTCTGCTCTTGTTTAAGGCACCAGAAACACCCAACCCTTACTACAAGCTCTGCACTCTTCCAAAAAACCCATTGGCAATGCAATAAACTTTGGGATTTACCTCCCACTTTGGCAGAGGCAGCTTGCTGATGCAGGGCCTAAGTGGATACACAGGCTGAAGGCTCCTGACCCCACCAGGCCCTTTTGCCTGTTCCCACCTCTAAGCTTCATACCACCTCACGCAATGAGTGGTGTGTGTGGTTCTGAAAGGGTGTTAACTCCTCCTGGGCAGCTGCCTTTGGGGTATCTTTCTTTTGCCTGGGTGGGGTTGGTGGTGGGAAAGTTGGACTCTGTAAGACAGCATAGATTTCATCCTGGCCAGGTGGGCCCTGGGCAAGTCTGTGCAACAGGGGCTTCAGCAAGCCAACAGTCAGCTGGGATGACCCACCTGGGAGAAAGGGAGGAGGATCAAGTTCTGTTGGGGGTAAGTATTGCTGAAGAACGCTCAGGATGTCAGAAGCGCTCAGATTTGTAGGGCAGAGTTCCCACAGCTTGTCCAAGTAAGGGTCCAGGTCCCTATGCTGGGAGCACTCTCTCAAAAGGATGGTGAAGATCTCTTTGTTCAGCAAAGGGCTTAGCATGGAGAACTTTTCTGCAGCCTCCATCACACGCTGCCATCTCCTATGCTGGATAAGGAGGTCCATGGCCTGCAGGATGGCTTTGGGCCGCTGGCTGCATAGCAGGAGCTCAATCTCCATTTCCCCATCTGCCAGAGAGCCTCTGCTCCTCCTTGGCAGCACAGCCAGTGCCCTTCTGTAGAGGGGAACAGCACCCTCGGGGCCCTCCTTGTTGCCGTAAGTCCAAGAGGCACCCAGGTACTCTTGGGACAGCCCCACAAACTGAGGCAGCCACTTGGGCTTGAACTGGTGCAGCAAGAGACAGATGAGTTCAAAAAGTGGAACCATCCCATTTAGAGGCCCCTCCTCTTGCTTGCTGAGGCCGGGCACTGATCCCCCCAGGATTTTCTTCCACACATCTGGAGTAGCTCTGGCTACCAGTACTCCATCCCCATTCTGTTGCAGCTGCAGGTGGTTTTGGATGGCCTTCCAAGAGGCCCCAGGGAAGGAACTGAAGATGGCATTCAGGTAGGCCAGGTTCTCCTTGTTTAAGTCCAAGTGTAGAAGACGACCGAGCTCCTGCTCCACGAGCGCCTCACCATAGCTCTCCACCTCACTTTCCGAGGCCCCGACCACACACAATTTAAGGAATTCCAGCTTTTGGTAGCTCTGCAGTTCCAGCTGCATTGTGCCCAGCAGTTTGGTGTAAGGCTCTGGGAAAGCCCTGGGACGTTTATCCTTGGAAGCAAGGCTATAGCACAGGATGGAGGAGAGTGCAATGGGAGCCTGGAACATGTCTCCCTTTTTCAGTTTCTCTACGGTGAGCTGAGAGCTGCTGAGGCTCCGCCGCTGATAGTATTTGCAGGCCTCTTCAAAAACCATCTCGACCAGGGTGGGCTCTTCCCTGTCGGTACCAGAGAAGTCAAGGCTGTAGATGCCATTTGGACCCAGGAGCTGCACTTCCTCCTCCTCGGCATGGAAGTCCAAAAAAAGCACTTCCTCCGTGATCAGGACTTTCTTTTCTATCAACTGCCTGCTGCCCAAGTCCACAAGATAAAGAGCCCCTCCAAAGAAGCAGGCAAGGGTGTCCCCAAAAACCTTCAGCTGGACCTGCTCCCCTGGGGCCAAAGCACTTCCCCCAAAGTCAAAGATGGGTCTCCACACTCCGTCGGGCTGCACCAGCTCCACAGCTCCTGCCGTGCTAACCAGGAGGAGCCCCCTGCGACCAGAGAGCACACAGCTATGGATATCCAAAGGGTCCATGTTTGCCAAGAGTCCCACACAGCCCAAGAGCAGCTTCTTGAAGTCCACTTCACTGCCTGGAAGCAAAGCCTTAGTACAAATGCAGCCTTTGGATGGAGCAGCAATGATGATGTCAGCATTTTCGGGACGCCAGATGAGGACAAACTTGGCTACTCCCTGGAAGGTGGCTGGAGTGGGCAGCAGGAAAACACCAGAGGGTGAGGCGAGCACTCGGTACACAGGGCTGTTGTGCAAGACAATCCTTAAGGGGCTCAGCTGGGCTCCCTGCTCCCCGATCTGAAGGCGTCTAGTGCAGATGCAGTACCTGAAGGCTCTCCTCTCGGGCGTCAGCTGGGCGTCCAAGGGGGGCCTCTCCTCACACCACACCAGCTGGGCCCCCCAGCTGCAGATGGAGACAACCCGGGCACGAGCTCCATGGCACAGCTCCAGGCTCTGCAGCAAGTGCCACCCCACTGCGGGCACAAATCGCCAGAGTTCAGTCTTGCCGTGCTCCCAGATGATCGTCAGCACCCAAGAGACAGCTGTCCCGGGGCTTTCCAGGAAAAGCAGCCCCACCACGGGCGGCTGAGGAGGCTGCCAACTCCTCTCCAGGTCAGCCCCGTCGGCGCCCAGGCGCTGGAAGGCCACAAGCCGAGCCTGCGAGGCCGGCTGGTTCCACAACAGAAGCAGATGCTGCCTGTCCGGGCTGGCTAAGAGGCGGCTGGGAGCCTCGCCCGGGCCGCCCTGCTCCAGCAGCTCTCGCAGGCAGCGGCCGCGGACGAAGTCGCTCCAGTCCGAGATCTGCCGCAGCTTCATCTCGGGGCGTCCGCCGCGGCTGCCGACCACATGGGGAAGGAGCTCAGCGGGACGCGCCGCGGCGGGGCGAAGCTGGCGGCGCCTCACCAACGCGCCCTGCCTCTTCGAGCCGGGAGCCTCGCCTCGCCCGGTCTCCCCGCCGACTCTGGCGCCACTCTATCCCCCCTCGACGCCCTTCTTGCTCTCGCCGGGCACTTCCACGTCCTCGAGGAGGGCCCCGCTGCCTGCCTCTGGCGCCTCCCGAGTCCCCTTAACTCTAGTCCGCCAGCTCCTGCGCGCCCGCTCCTCCGCAGCGGTCAGGTCCTGGCACTCCCGGGCTCCGTCCCTCGTCCTCCTCCCGCTGCCTCGCTTCTTCCCTTTTTCCTCCCTTCTTCGCGCGCTCTCGAGAGTTGACAGCGGCTCTCCCTTAGGCGCCCCGGGGTCCGCCCCAAGGAGGCCGAGCGCCGCGCCGAGTGCAGGCAGGTCGACCCGGGCGTTTCTCCAGCGAAGCTCTGGGCGCGCGGGCAGCGAGAACCTCGGCGCCTCTCCCCGTCCAGGTCCGAAAGCAACAGCGCCCCGCACAATTACTGCAATCACGAGGCCTCTCGTTTCCGGGCGCAGTCGCTTCCGCGGCCGGGCCTCGGCGGCAGAGCCCGAGCTGCCTCCGGCTCTCTTACTTCCGTCCCTGCCCGATGAGGTTAAAAATCTCACCGCTTCGACTGAGCTGCGGCTCCGGAGTGCAGAAGCAGGCAGAGGGGAGCAGAAGCCCTCCCGGGCCTGCTTTACAGCTCCGCCCTGCGTTAAAGAGACACGTCATTATCATCAATAGTTTTCACTTGTATAGCGCTTCGACGGAATCTCTAAGCGGTTTATGTTTTAGAGGCAGGTCGCAGAGTATTTACTACGAAGGGTGAGAGGACTCAGCAGGCCTTTGGCCCCTCAAAATTACCCGCTTTGCATTACCTGCAATGCATGTTTACTCATGGTGCTCAGCGGCGTTTACTTCGTATAACACTGCAATTTACCGTGGAAATAAATCACAAGCCAGTGGTTTTTAGCACTGTGTTAACATAGGATTGTTGAAAGCAGCAGAACGCTTCGTTGGGGTTTTCCGACAGGAGACCAGCCATTGGCTTTATTGAACAGTGCAGTCATAGTCCCCCTGCTTGAGGGGGCCTCACAGGAAAGCGGCTTTAGGGTAAAGATGGCAGTCTAAACTTGTAGTAACATGGTGTGCAGTCCACAAACAATTACGTTCATGGCCTGAAGTACACAAAAAGCAGCTTCCTAGCCTCGAGAATAAGCCCTACTGAAATAAACTGAATTTTCTTCCAACAGGATCAGGCTGCTTTCTTAAACTCATTTATAAAACCCCCACCAAAGTTTACTTCAAAAAGGGGTTCAGTCCTGTGCACCCTTTCTAGTACCACTGTAGAACTTATGTCTGAGTAGAGGTGCATAGGACTGGGGTGCATATCTGTCTTGCCTCAGAGAATACAGTGGTACCTCGGGTTAAGTACTTAATTCGTTCCGAAGGTCCGTACTTAACCTGAAACTGTTCTTAACCTGAAGCACCACTTTGGTTAATGGGATCTCCTGCTGCCGCCAGAGCACGATTTCTGTTCTCATCCTGAAGCAAAGTTCTTAACCTGAAGCACTTTTTCTGGGTTAGCAGAGTCTGTAACCTGAAGCGTATGTAACCCGAGGTACTACTGTATTGTACTCCTGCAACCTTAGTTTTACCTGCATAGGAGTAGTGGGGAATAGGAAGGATTGGGCCCAGCTTGGTGGCTTGCCATAGGCATCAAGTTGGCCACTATGAAAACAGGATGCTGGACTAGATCAGCTATTGGCCTGATCCAGCAGGCTGTCCTTATGCTCTTAAGGATGGTGTGTCTGAACTATACAAATGTGTGTGCAGGCAGCAACGCTTCTCAGACGAGGTTTCTTGCTTTGCCAAGAGTGGGGCACATTTCCCGTCTTTGTATTTATTTCTTCTTCAGAAGCAAACAAGCAGAGGCAGGAAAAAGTCTGGAATGACAAACACGCCCAGACTATCTGCAGAGCAGGAACAGCCTCCTGTGGCAAATTTGTGCAAATCTGACTACAAGCGAGCGAACCAAACGTCAACAGTTTGTTCTTATCTAACAGTGTGTATGCGCAGCAGTACATGAAGAGCTCACATTTACAGGACGACAAACCAGCTGATTGATTTGATCTGATTTAATTGCATGGATTAATTTGCAGCTAGGGTTTCTTCACGCTTATGCTGTGTGAGTGTGTAAAAGCACATGGAGGATCCCTCCTGCCTCGTGGTGGTAACTGCTTCTTTTACACAGGCTACTTCAAGGTCTTAGGAACGGGGATCAACTGATTAGGGATCTTGGAGGCAGATTATGTGGATCCTTTCACTAGTACATGAGTTTTCCATAAGAAGGGCTTAAGATCCCCGTAGGCAGGACACTGCAGCCCTGTAGTACGATTCTTTGCACGTTGACTCTGGAGTAAGCCGCAATATGTTTAACAGAGCTTCCCCCAGGTAAAAAAGCGCGTGGGATGTAAATACAGTGGATCGGGCTGTGAAAATTACATCTGCTTCCGTACTTTCTAATCCTGGGGTAGATTACAAAATAACTGGCTGCGGGAAGCCAGTTCTGCTGAAGGTTTCCTTTCCCCCATATATGCCCGTGTAAGGCCGGCTCGGCTATGCCGTTCGATTTTCATCCGCACTCAACTCGCACTAGTACCCAGCAGAAGCCGTCCTCCGCAAGGTGGTTGGAGGTGGGACCGGGCAGATAAAGGACGGCGCGCCTGCGTAGTAGGGAGAGGGCGGGGCGAAGTCTGACTCGGTGGCGCATGCGCGCCGAGAGGCGGTCGCCCCGCTCAGGTAACGGGGGCTATTTCGCTCCCTTCTTTTTAGGGTCCGGCCTCCGTTGCGCCCCGCGCTGTGTAGTTAGGCTGCGCCCTTTGAGGATAGGGAGGGAGCGGCCAGGGTGCGAAGTTGGGGTGGCGGTGGGAGAGGACCTGGCGGCATTGCCTGGGGTCGGGTGGCATAACATGACTGGGAGGGAGGCGTGTTGGGGTGCAGAGGGGGACGTTTGAGGAGGCTGCCCGTGGGGCGCTCTTGGGGGCGTGTTTAGGGAGAAGGGGGCCTGAGCGCACCTGTTTTTCTGTGTACGTGGGATAGGGGGACGTACCTGGGATGGGAAGAGGAGAGCCCCGTTTACAGTGGAGGTGAGTTGGGGTGGGGCAGGGTGGGGCGGGAGGAAGTAGGTAGGTGCTGCTGCTCAGGAGGCAGTTTTATGCATTTCCTGCTCTAGTCATCTCCCCCTACTCCTCTTTTCTGTTGTTAAGCGCTTTCACCTTCCTGCACCCCTGTTGCAGTAGTATGGAAGAGGGAAGGGGTCTCATTTGGGGGCAGGTGAAGTGTCTTGTTCTGCTGTTGCCCACACGCTTAAGCCTCCACGTGGTTCCCTGCCCTCATAATTGGGACCAGTGTGCTCTTTCTTCTCTTGTTTCCACATATTTTGATAAAAGATTGGCTTCCCTGCCCCAAATCTTGTTTCTGTATGGGGTCCATTCTTCATAGATCACGTAATACAGAGTCGATTCCCAGCTGTTGGAGATGACTAAATTAATATTCTTCAAGGGTGGATTCCCTTCTTTTCTTAGCCTTCCAGGGTATACCTATGGGCACAGTGAAGACTGTTAATCAGTTCGTAGGAGTTGGCTCCTATGTTTATAGCTTATACCATCACAGTGCATGTACGCACTTTGTTATGTGTTCACAGGAAAGCTGAGTGATTATAGCAGCTGGGTGCACAAGAAAGTGTACACATGCATTACAATACATATGTGTTGTCCACCTTCTTTGATGATCTATGTATTTGTTAACTCCCACACAGAAGTAGCTCCGTGTTGGGGTTTTGCAATGTCTGAAGCTGCTCCAAGTGTGCTTGCACATGTTAATAAAATCAAACTTCTCAGAAATATTGCAATCTGCATGTGGCACTTGTATTCATTTTAAAATATACCTGCGTTTTGATTTCTTCGGTCTATAGTTTTTTTGGGTCACACATAACCAAGTGAGGGAACCTAAAATTGAAATGGTGAACACTTGCTTAACAGCAAGGCATATGTTTTAAAAATGACTTATAAAATACCTTATGCATTTCCCCATTTCATAAAGCAAACGCTTTGAAGTAAAAGAGAAGCTGCAGAACTTAAAACCACAGTTGATGTGGTATTCATTATGACCCTTTTCTTTATGCATGAAAGTAGCCATAAGGGAAATAGGAAAATGCACATGGGGTTACAGCTAGGTAACTGGCTTCCCTCCTCCAGCAGGCCATTCCCTTTCTACACACACACCATTTCTGCCCTCCATTTCACAAACAATATTCTGTGGTTACTGAGAATTTTCTGCCCTTATTGGCAGTTTTTGTTTTTAAATTGTTTTATATCTGCAACCCTTGGAGTTCCCTTGAATGATCTGATTCTTCTCTCATATTTCTCTGTGTTCTTGTTACTTTTCCTGGCATTCCCCACTTGATTTCACTATTAGTAATTTCATCATCATCTTGTGCCTCCACTCAATGCAACCCCTTATATCCCACCATAAGGAGCATCTGTTCACATAATCCCAACACTGCTTTGAAAGTGTATTAGCATTTATTCAAAGGTAACAGATTCCATGGTTTACATTTTGTGGTAACTCTGACAGATTAGAAGATTTCCTCATGGTTTTTATTTCTGTAACAACTTCTCACTGAAGCTTTGTTTAAATAATTAACATTTGTACATAATGAAGGGGAGCTGAAGTTGTAAGAGTACAGTTAACTTAAAAGACAATCTGCATTCATGCCTAAGTAGGAATTTGGACCCATACCTCTCTAGTTCAAGAGGTAACATTGCCCACCAGCTCACATTCCAATAGCAAAATTTGATTAGAGGTTTGTGTCCCAGTGTTGATGGTTAGTTTATTATAAATGAGATTGATTGGCCTGGAGAATGGTCTGAAAGTACCTGGCACACTTTTGCTGCAAGCATGAAGCAGAATTGGCTCTATCAGGAAAGAGTGGACAGACTACAGACTTGGCAAATATTTTTTGTTCTTTATTAGAGTCCCAATATCTATTAACCAGAGCCAGGAGCAAAAGGCATAGAGTTATAATTAAAGAAGAGGGTGCCTCTGAGTTAATTCTGAGCCCAGGAATTGGTTTTCAGTGCCATAACTGAATTAAGCTCACAACCCTTTCACAGAAAAGTGCATTCCTGGTTAGCGTTCTTCATTTTTGCAGCTTAATTTACGTGTGAAAAGTCATCTTGTTGCTATTTTTAAACAACTGGGAGTCAGGAATGCTTGCTGATTTATTGCAAATGGTCTAGAGATCTATCAGTAGATTCCAGTCTACACTCTTCCCACCCCTGCTATAATGGGTGGATTCTTGGGAATCCTTTTATCTGTTCAGAGGCTCTGATGTAGAGGGACATCTTATATTATGCTTCTAAATATCATAAATAAAGCTGCATATTTGTAGCAGATATGTCTAACCCTTAATGGGTTACCGTCCGTTTGTCTGCCGTTCTCTAGAAGTAGTTGTGGTTGGTTATGCCAACAGTGTCTATTTTATTTTTCCTTCTCTAATTCTTCTCCTTTCTCATTTTGCTTCTGTATTTTCCCTCTCTGTGTTAGTAAGACCAGTCGGTTGGGTGTTTTTGTGGTGGAGGGATCTGAAACACGTGAGCTAAAGTTGCTGGGCAGTGAATCAAGTCATTGTCAGGCAGGTTTTAACCTGAGAGTCGGAACATGGCAGGACAGCAGGGGTTCTTGCATTGCAAACTTGATCTTATTGTATTCTTTTCTACCTTTCTCTTTGTATTACAGAAGTGGTAGGTGCTTCACATGGGGACTTCTTAGACACTGAGCTGTACAAAAGAAGATCAAAATTGTAAGTGCTGATTCTAAGGAAGGTACTTGTATCACACCTGTAACTAACTTCAGTCAGATACTTTGCTTTCTCCGGATAAGAAATTCAAAACTGGCTACTTTATTACTTCAGCTGTAGGTTTCAGGATAATAAAATAATGTTACCCCCCTCCCCCGGCTGTGGAGTGTGTTTACAACTTAATATGAGGCAGTTGGCGTCTGTATTGCTCTCACACAAGTGGTTTCCTTAGTTCCAATTAGTTCTAGGTGTGCAAATGTATTCCTGGATGTGGGGTCACAAGAGGCTTAATTTATAGGCACTGAGGCCATTCTGAGGTTATTGTGGGCTTAATTTTGTTCCCTTGTAGATCAGTTTTAAACTCTGGCAGTAGAAAGAAATGAGCTTGCCTCTGAATATCATTTTCCGGGAATGGGAGACTGCTGTTGCAGAGACCAGAATGGTGGACAAGATAAGCTCAGCAGAGTTCTTCTTACGTAGCTTCAGTCATGGGATGAGACTGCAAGTTATGGCGGGGAAACATTGCACTGTAAAATATTATGTTTAGAACAGAAAATTCTATTTCTAGAAATATTTCAGTTTCAACATATAATTGTATGGTGCCATAGAGTATTTCCTGATTTTAATGTAATCTCTGTGAAAGTCAATGTTTAATCTCACTTCTTCATTTTTAGTCTTTCTGCATAATATGAGATAAGGAGAAATTAATGTATCTGGCAGCAGCTGTGTATGTAGCTGCTCTGTGTCATGCCCTGTTGCTCTGTTGCCTCTTTTCTTCTCTGCCTGTTACAGCAGGCTGAAGGGGCTGGAGAAAGCAGAGGGGTGGTGATGCAGGAACACAGCAGCTGCGTACTCTGACATTGCTTCAGTGGGTTTCAGTCTGTGGTGGCAGACATTACTTTAGGTCTGGCCTCTGGCTGTCGACGGTGACTAGAGAGAGAAGTCAGAGAGGTTCACAACTAGTGCATAACAATATCCTTCTCCTGTTTGTTGGTAGCATTTAGGGCATTATTTGAAAACCGGAATCTGTCTGACTATAATTCTCCCTGCCCTGTCCCACCCTTGGGTATTGCATACTACCCGGTCAAGCTTTTAAAAAAGTTGCTCTGGATTGGGATGCTGGAGGAATGCTATAACCATTTCCACCTATTGATTTCTCTTGCTCAGCCCCTTGGTGGACCCTCAGATGTTGAAGACTTTGGGGATGCATTTCAGTCTGCTAGAATTATGATGCTGTGTTTGTTTGGAAACATGGTAATAGCTCTGTTGAAATAAGCAGCTACTTTTCTAAAACTGAAGAAGAATGAAGGTCTGTGCCAGTGATTTCTGTAGATCACGAGACCAAAAAAGCCTTTGAAGTTTTAGAATGAGAGGGTATTGTACTTTTTGTTAACAGCTTTCCACATGTTACTTTGGATTCTCTAACGTAGGCAGCTATAAGATAGAAGAGACAGTCTTAATTGTTGCCTCTAGCAATTTCCCATATGTATGTGTACTCTGTCTAGTTTAGGACAGCCTGTGTCCCAGTTCTAGCCTTGTTGAAAGCGTGAACTTATCTGCATGATTGTGTTACCTGTCTGTAGCTTCTTTGCTCTCACTTTACAAAGGGATGTAGAATATTTTGCTTTCCTGGGCACCCAACACAAGAACTGAAATCTGTTACTCCTGACTAGGTGTACAAGGATGTTCTTTAACCGCATGAAAGTATGGCTTGTTGTTTTAGTAGTGGTGACATGGTGTGATTAGTTGTATTCCCGGTAGACTACTCGGAGTATATGGACATAAGTGTGTCCTATTGATCTTGCTCCGACTTTATGATTTTTGTTGCAAAAATCCTTGAGTCTGACAAACAGAATGTTGTGCTACTGGTATCACCTTCCTACAACTTTCTGGGTTGTATTCAACCAACTTGTATTCAGAGTAGACCCCTTGAAATTAGTGACCATGGCTAACTTAGGTCCATTAACTTCAATGCATCTACTCGGAATAAAAGTTAATTGAATACAACACAGAAAATTACAAGAAGGTGATGCCAGTAGTGCATTGCACTACCTGCTAGAGATTGGCATTGTGTTCCAAAGGTAACAATGGTGAATGTTTCTGCACCTGCCCCTTTAGACCAGACAAATGTGTGGAATAAATGTCCTGCTATATGACCTGCTTCATATGCCTGATGTTTGCAGAAGATAAATCTCTGTGTGGTAGGCTGAAGCTAACATATGTCAGTTACTGGAAATGCTCATGAAGGAGAAAGTTGTGGTATTTTCTCTCTATTGTAAGCAGTTGAAATGAGGAGCTCTTTAGGCGTTGCAGATGTGCTACCATGTTTGTGCTGCTCTGTGCATTATTTATTGTGCCTAAATGGAACTGCCATATGCCCCAGCTTCTGCTTTACCTCTATAAGTCTATGCCAGCACAGATGCTAGTTGCTTTAAATCCAGTAATCCTAGTATTGGGGTGAGGGCTGGTAGTTTACCCCAGGAAAGGAGACTTTTGCAAAGTGTATGTAGGCTATGCGATTGTAGGGCAGTGTGACACTTTCTTTGTGACTTCTTTCTCACAAGAGGAAAGCAAACTTTTCAATAATGGTAGAGAATAGTTGTTGAATAGAAAATACAGTGGTGCCTCGCAAGACGAAATTAATCCGTTCAGCGAGTCTCTTCGTCTTGCGGTTTTTTCGTCTTGCGAAGCACGGCTATTAGCGGCTTAGCGGCTATTAGCGGCTTAGCGGCTATTAATGGCTTAGCGGCTTTAAGAAAAAGGAAACAAACTCGCAAGAACTCGCAAGACGTTTCGTCTTATGAAGCAAGCCCATAGGGAAATTCGTCTTGCGGAACGACTTAAAAAACGCAAAACCCTTTCGTCTAGCGAGTTTTTCGTCTTGTTAGGCATTCGTCTTGCGGGGCACCACTGTATTCCTTTGGGCCAATTCCTATGTTAAACAAAGGTGTGCTTATCATCATTTGTACATGTTTAGAATTTCAGTCAATGCTAACTGCCTGGAGCATGTATCTACATAATATATTTCTAAAGGTGTATCTGTGGCTTGTGTGTACTGCATTTTTATATTAACAGGTACAGATTTTTTGGTGTGAAGTTGTGTTGCAGGATTCCTAATTTAGCAGGACTTCTGATACAACTATAGTGCTCAGTAGACCAATTTCTACTTTCTTAGGTGCTAAATTTATACTTCCTGCTTGGGGTTTCCTGTTTGGGACTCTGGCTTAGCCAGATATTTGTTGGATTACTTTTGACAAGACTTTCTCTCCAGTTCCTCACCTTTTTAAATGAATCTGTAATCTTCCATGCTCCACACTTTCGCTTTCTGTCCAGAATACCTGATGTGAAATGATTCCTGCAGCAGGTATAAGAAGAAAACCATTGCATATAAAAAAACCATGTGCAAATCTATTTTGTATTATGCACATTTGGACAAATTGCATTTTATTAAACTTATTTTTTGTACATTTTTCTCCTATGTAGAAAAAATATGTGTGAAGCAGCCCAGAGGAAATTAAGATGGTTGTAATGTAGTTAATAGCTATAAAGTGCCTTGTAAGCTCTAAATTTTTTTTAAAAGCAGAGCATAACCTGGAAACGTGTGAATGTTGTGGAAATTAATCTTGAGAGAGCTTCTCTGAAATGTGGCATGTCTCTCTATCCATAGATTGTAAACCATGGCGCAAGCTGAGAAGAAAGGCGGATTGCTCCGGAAATCTTCAGCTAGTAAGAAACCCTTGAAAGAGAAGGTTGTGCTAATGTATGATGAGATCTTTACGGTAAGGATGGGACTTTGTTCTCCTCATTGTGGCATTTTGTTCAGCTGCAGGATACATTTTACTATGCTGAAGTAGTCCCATTGGGAAGTGTAAGGCAGGTTGCCCTGGAGCTGTGCCTTATTGCATTATCTCTGGTTTCCTCTCTTAGTTTAGTATTAGTAGTATCTAGTATTAAGAATGAGAAGGGGAATGCAGTGAATCCTGCCTCTGGGTATGCTTTTACTTTGCCGCTTTGAGGTGAGTATATCTATACAGCAGGAGATTTCCTCATTTAGAATTACCTCTGCAGGCTCTACCATTGATAAACTGCGGAAGAATATATGGTGTGTCTCAGGGCCCATTTCTGCATGCTGTTTCCTGTTTTCCTGGTTATAATATTGCTATAAGGACATCCATATTTGTATCCACAGTGGCCATTGTAACAGGAATTACATTCTTTTTCAGACAGAGGATCCCAGTAAATGCAGTCCTCGGTTTTGGGAGGAGCTCTTCCTCATGAAGGTAATATAGCAAAGATCAAAACATCCACTGTCTTCTAATCATCTCTTCATGTTTACTCATCTATGTAGCAATTTCCCACCTTTAGCCATGTCCTCAGTGACTCCATGAATTGGCTTTTCCCTTTTCCCTTTGTCTTGACAGGTGAACTTGGAGTACCTGGAAGGGAAGCTGGAGTCTCTAGATGGCGAAGAGCTGATGAAGATAAAAGATAATATTAACTGTTTGTTCCAGCGCTGCATCCGGGCTTTGGGAGAAGAACATCCTATCAGAGTGGTCAATGCATTACAGGTGCTGTACTGTACATTTTGTGTCTCCAGTGGAGCTAAACCCAGGAACAGGCAGCTAATGACAGTTGTATCAGTGTTGATGAAGGAAAGAGTCCACTTCCCATTAAGATTGACTAAGATACATGTCAGTTCAGTGTGCTAGACCAAAAAATCCCCTCTGTTAGCATTTATGTAATAATAAAATGGTTTCTCTTCTTTGCTACTTTGTTGGCAGTCAGGAGAGTAATTGAGACTGAATCTATGTAAGCATATTTCAAGTTCCAAAACAGGCAAGCATACTAAAAATGCAGCCTGCATGGACATGGAAGAGAGTGAAGACTATGTAATATGAATCTGCTGTGTTTACTAAATCAAAGTAAACATCTTCCCAAAATACAGCTGTAAGTAAGGGTCTAGGGCATATAATAATAGGCTCTTGGTGCACTGGAAGCTTTCTCACAGTTCTAGTGTTTTTCTCTTTCCGACACAGACGCTGTGTGCACTGATCCGTGGAGTTCATCAGAAGAACAAATCCACATCTGGCTTTGACATCATCAACATGTTAATGGGTTTTGACAAGGCTGAACTGTGTATGAAGGTGAGGGCTAGCTAGAGTGCAATAAAAGAAAGTGCTGCAGGTGAGGGTTAGGGAGACTGCAATAAGAGGCAATGGTGTGCTTGTGGAAGAGACATGTTAATCCATTGTTAAATATATTGGTTACAGTGTCTCCCATAGTATTAAAAGGTCTTGTCCAAGGTATGGACAGTCTCATGTCAAATATAGTTGATATCTGCATGCAACCACATGCGTTGCTTATATTTCTGCTAGCTTTCTTTGTCCTCTTGAGTACTGGTAACAGAGAAGAAACAATGGCATATAGTGCTTTTTGCAGAATTGATGTGTTGACTTTTAGACACTGTATAAATATCTATAATGAGGCTGTGATTTGCAACTAGAGGGCAAAAATAGAAATCCTTTAAAATGCTTCATAACTAAATGTATCACAGCTGGGTTTTCTTTTGTGTGGGGGGAATTAGCTCCATAAGGAAGCAAGGCTAATTACAGTATAATAGCACCTTGCTTGAGAATTACAGCATAATCAGGAGGAAGCCCCACTCAAGGATCCTTCATGCAAGCACTGGCACTTCACTCTCAGGCTACTCTGTGCATCCATCTGGGCGTACATTTTTATTTCCTTTTGTGAAATCAGCTGAGATTCTGAGGGAACAAAATTGTGTGTCACAATCCACACTGTGTGGTTTTGATTTGATGAAGCACAGTTTTAGGCAGAACTGTTGCTTTAATTTGTTGTGGTTATCTGCCTTGGGAAATATATACTTGGTAATATTTATGTTTTAGATGATGGGACAGAATACCTTTTAGAGAATACCTTCTAGAGATGAAAGTAATTAAACAGATTTATTTATTAAAGACATTTGTATACAAATCCCCCCATAAAAAATGCTAGGCAGCTAACAACAAAATCAAAATACGATTTAGCAAAATAAAATATAAGTTACGAAAAGTTAAGAATTTTAAAACACCAAGACCAGCGGCAGAGTAGAAGTTATTCCAAAGTATCAGATGAAAACAAATATAGTAAAAGTGCAGTCTACAAAGAAAGAACATTCTTTAAATGGAAAGCTTTTATTAGCTTTTGTAAAGCCATTACAGAGGGGACCAGACATAATAGTATGTATGCAAGACAGCTTCATTTAGACCAGAGATGGAGAACCTGTGGTCCTCCAGATGTTGGACTGCAACTTCCATCACCTCTTACCTTAGCCATGCTGGCTGAGGCTGATGGGCATTTGAAGTCAACCATATTCAGAGAGCCAAAGGTTCCTCATTCTTGACCTAGAATTTTACTAACATAGATCCTTCCCATCAAGGATCATGATTAAACTCTGTGGGGAAGGGCCATAGCTCAGTGGCAGAGCATCTGCCTTGCACGCAGAAGGTCCTAAATTCAATCCCTGACATATCCAGGTAGGGCTAGGAATGTTCCCTGTCTGAAGTCCTGGAGAGCCATCGCTAGTCAGTGTAGACCAAGGGTAGTCAACCATTTTATACCTACTGCTCACTAATGCATCTTTCTTGATGTTAAAATTTCCTTACTGCCCACCAGTGCTCGATGGAAGGAGGTTTCAGCTTGTGCCGTAGAACCCCCTACCGCTCTCCTAGAATCCTGAAATGCCCACTAGTGGGCAGTAGGGGCCAGGTTGACAACCCTTGGTGTAGACAAGACTGAGCTAGATGGGCCTGTAGTCTCACTCAGGCTAAAGCAGCATCCTATGTTCCTAGTACTCTATCGGGTACAGCGTCCGTGTGGGGGTTGTGAGAAGTAATGGATATGCTGTGGTTCATAGTAACTTTCCCCCCTCTAGAATCTGATGGAGAGTCTGGATGCTCTGCTATGTGCAGAAGGCTCTGAAAGTCTCAAGAGTTTGTGCCTGAAGCTATTACTCTGTTTGGTGACTGTAAGTAATAGACAATAGAGAGTCAACTATAAAAAGCATGCACTTTCAAAACTTGGAAATTGTTATTTGTGAATTAGCAAGGAATTCTTAATTTCTAAGGCAGAGGAACTTTCAATTCCAGCTGATCAGTATTCCTGCTATAGAGATGACTGCTGTCTAAATTACAGTCTTGGATATAAGTATTGTGTTAGTACATTTAATGTGAAGCCTCTTTTCCTGTCACAGGCAGGGATGTACTCTTATGTATAGACCCTGTTTTAAGATTGTTCAGCGTATGCATCTCATGGAGGGAAGTTTGATACCCTTAATTATTTTAGAGAAGATTTACTAATTTACAGAGAGTTTTGTATTTGTTGCTGATATCTACCTGTGAGAAATTGGTTTCTTTTTTGTTGCAAGTTTGTATTGTTTATCTTTCTTTACAAATGTCTATCTTGTCTATCCTATCTTACAACTTTTCCTAATAGCTAATAATAAACAAGGAAAATCACCCTGAGGGCAGGGTGAGAGGTAGGCCAACCCATAATTAATGCAAGTATGTGAGCTTCTGTACCTCAAGCACATCCCTAAAGCTCTGCCAAGTAAAGTGTTAAGTTTCAAGAGTTTCCAGCCTAAGTCTTATTTTCTAACAGAGATTTTCAGCTTCCCTCCATCCAGAGCTCAGTGGTAGGAATGTAGCAAGAAGCATTGTGATGAATCTTCTGGTGTTGGAAATACTGATTTTATTACTAGCAATATTTAGAAAGCACCCCTAAGGATAGAAGATAGCCCAGAACAAAATGGTTCAGGGGAAATTATATAAGTGATAAGATAGCATTAATATTGTACTAAGTAAAATCATTAAAGTGTATACCAAAATCAGTAACCTCACTGTAGCCCTAGTACATATGCCTAGAACCCACAAAGAATGGGCTTCATTACACAGAATATGGGAGAGTGTCAGTAATTGAGAGCACTGCTTCTTGAAACAGGAGACAACAAAAATACTGTGGAGTGGTGGGTGCAGTTCAGTAATTTTGCAAGGGTAGTAGTAGATAAGAGCATGTTTTAAGTGTGTTGTCACTTCCAGAAACTTCTTTAAAACAACAACCGCCCTTTGATTCTCAATTCAGGTGACAGATAACATCAGTCAAAACACAATTCTGGAGTATGTGATGATTAACAGCATCTTTGAAGCTATCTTACAGGTAAGTTCCACCCCCCCTAAAAAAAACCAACAAATCTCTGGGCAGTTAAATTTTCCATACTGCATAGCTATAAATAGTGCAGTTCCTGTAATGTTGCTTAAATGGAAACTTAAGATGAATGCCAAGTAGCATGTTAATGTCTCTCTTGCTTTAGTCTTTCTGTTTTTGGTTTGGTCAGTGGATACATTTTAGAAGATTTCATTCACATATTTTATAAATTTGGCACTGTGAACCTAATTCTCTAATAAGCTATGACAAGTAAATTTTTTTAGTGCAGTCAGCTTAAGTCCGTACCCAGCTATTCATTCCCTTCAAATGTGCTGATTCTCTTCAAGGTAAAATGTTCGTTTCAATTTGCTCCGTACAAATGGGGGTTGTCAAGGCCTTTTTAAAGTTGTATAGGTTCATTTTGGAAACAGACTTTGGGTCTGTTTGCCTGTTGTTTATCTACATCTTTTCAGTTCAGGTGTCTAGAATCACTTTGTTCTTTGCAGCATAGAACCGTAGTTTAATCTAAGTTACTCCTTTTCTTGATTTTAGATCCTCTCCAGTCTCCCCAGTCGCAGGGAACATGGTTATGAAGCTGTTGTCCTGCTTGCCTTATTAGTAAACTACAGAAAATATGAGGTGAGTAATTCATGTGTAAACGTGTACCTTATCCCTAGGGCACACGTGTCCAAAGTCTGAATGAATTTTATTTTTTTGGTCACAGACCAGTTCCAGCTCACATACAATATCAAGGAAGTCATAAAACACAATAGGAATACATTTGAATTTGCAATTAGGTATAACAGGGACAATACAGATATATCAACAGTTTAAAAATATATAAATTAAAACTTAGTTATTAACATATAACCTAAAATTATCATTTAAGGTCTTAATCATTATGATAGCACAGCTTGTTCTCGAAGTTTTATGACAATTGCACAGAATTTGGCCACCCTTAACGTGATCTCGGGATCCTTGTCCTTTACCAGGGATTTTAGACATTGAAGTTCGGAATCATTTGGAGATTTTTGCATAGCAGGGGTAATAAATACTGAGCTTATATCCCCGTAGAAACGGCAGCGTAACAAGGCAGGAGAGACAGTTTCTATCTCCATCAAGCTGCAGGGGCAGACTTGCTCCGAGTATGGTTTACCCTTGAATCTGTCCTGCAATAAGGCAGATGGCAGCAGGTTGAATCTTGAGAGTGTAAATGACTGTCTGTATTTAGGTGTTTGTAATTTTGACAAATAATTTGCTGGGGTAAATCCTCTCCCATTATCTTTTATTGCTGGGTGTTTATTCATCTCGCTCACGTGGCATTACAGTTCCACATCCCAAATTTGTTGGCGGATTATTGCTCTAGCTTTCTCATAACCTACAGCTATCAGGGCCTGTGGGGAAAACCCCAAGCCCCTTAGCTTTTCATGCAGTGTAGCTTTCCATTTGGATTGGTAGGAATCCAGTAGGGTTACGGGTGCCAACCCAACAGGGAAAAAGATAAGTTTTAACCAATAATGGATCTTCAGTTTCCATATCTGAGCTCCAACAGGGATTTGCCTGACCTCCAGGCAGACAGCTATGTTAGACACACAAGAAGGGATCCCTAGCAGGCAATGATAGAACTTAGTTTGGAATGATTCTAAGGGAACAAAGTTTAAGAAGCTGCAGAGCCATATGTCAGTTGTGTTAATATTTTTGCAGCAAAGACCTGGTAGGCTGCCGGAATATATTGGCTCCCCTTTCCCATAGAAAAATGTTATAATAGCTTTGGTAGATCTTTGGGCATTTACAATAGTATTTTTAACCTGATAATGCCATGGGCCCTTTTCCTGGAAGGTTAAACCCAGGTATTTAAAAGATGATGCCCCTGTTCAATAGGTCGATTGTCAATTCTCCATTTGTGTCTCATTCTTTTTTTAGAGAACACCATAACTTTCGATTTGCTATAGTTAATTGTTAATTGTTTGGCATTACAATAAACAGTGAGATATCTTAGAAGTTTTCTTAGGCCTACACAGGAGAAGGAAATCAGAACTGCATCATCCACATATAAGAGAACCGGGAGGGGTGTACCAGCCAATTTAGGGGTGTGGGCATTTTCTTTCTCCATGTTTGCTACTAAGGAGTTAATATAGAAGTTGATTAAAGTAGGCGCAAGGACACAGCCTTGTTTAACACCACGGTAGGTTTGGATTTCCTTGGATAAATGGTCCTGTCAGTCACACCTAATCCGGACCCGAGTGTTTTCGTATAAACTGCGGATGAGACACAGTAGACGTCTGTCTATGTTTGAGGTGCGATATTAAATCCGGCCTGACGGCCAATTTAATCCAGTCCCTGTGACAGTTTATTTCCTGGGGTAAAATCCCCCCAAAAGCTGAACAACTTCAATCCTAAAAAAGCTCAACAACTTTACAACTTTGGTCGGCCCTCACGCATGTTCACTTCATCAAATCTGGCCCTCTAAGAAAAAAGTTTGGGCACCCCTGCCCTAGGGGTTTACAAAGTTTGTTTGGCTTTAGTTGCCAATTAAAAAATGGTGGTTGCCAGGACTCTGCCCCTTCTCTAAGAGGCAGATTCCTGCCCTTGAAAGCATCATGCACGGCCAGGAACAATTTCCACTTTCCTAGGGTGGCAGACTGTTTCTGCAGTTGTGCTGCATTTCCACTATGTTCCAAGTGCCTTGAACGTGCATTGCGAAAAGGAGCCCCATTTGTTTTCTCCAACTTCTTTGTTCCTGGGAAACAGTATAGCTGCAGGACAGTCCCCATCTCTCTCTTGTGGGTTTCAAGCTGGAGTGGAGTTCTGGGACTTTTTCTCCTGAGGTGCCTCAGAAATACAACAATG
Source organism: Podarcis bocagei (assembly GCF_964188305.1). NCBI lineage: Eukaryota > Metazoa > Chordata > Lepidosauria > Squamata > Lacertidae > Podarcis > Podarcis bocagei. Next base: position 44,901,232 of record NC_138128.1, read on the forward strand.
AAATAAGCAGCAGCCTTTCAACCTTGTAGTAAGAGAGGTAGGTAGGGATTGTCGGCACAGTTGCACTCTAGTTACAAGGTTGGGAGGAAAGCTAGTACCGTATTTTTCGCCCTATAGGACGCACTTTTCCCCCTCCAAAAATGAAGGGGAAATGTGGGTGCGTCCTATGGGGCGAATGCAGGCTTTCGCTGAAGCCTGGAGAGCGAGAGCGGTAGGTGCGCACCGACCCCTCTCGCTCTCCAGGCTTCGCGGACCTCTCGGCAAGCAGCAGGAACGCTCCCGCTGCTTGGGGAGAGTTGCTGGCATCCCGAAGCCTGCGCGCGCTGATCTCAGCGCGCCCAGGCTTCGCGGATCTCTCCTCAAGCAGCGGGAACGCTCCCGCTGCTTGGGGAGAGTTGCCGGCATCCCGAAGCCTGCGCACGCTGATCTCAGCGCGTCCAGGCTTCGCGGACCTCTCGGCAAGCAGCGGGAACGCTCCCGCTGCTTGGGGAGAGTTGCCGGCATCCCGAAGCCTGCGCGCGCTGATCTCAGCGCGTCCAGGCTTCGCGGACCTCTCCTCAAGCAGTGGGAGCCACCGCTGGGCTCCCACGGCTTGCAGAGAGCTGCCTGTTTGGGGGCTGGGGTCGGGGGAAGCTCGGGCTGCCCCAGCCCCGCGCCTGGGGGGGAAATAATTTTTTTCCCTTTATTTCCCCCCCAAAAAACTAGGTGCGTCTTATGGGACGGTGCGTCTTATAGGGCGAAAAATACGGTAGTTGTTGCTCACCAGGTGAGGATAGTGAGTGGAATCTTGTCCTGGTGTGCTAGAATGTGAGCTAGAGCATGTTGAAAAATTGTGTCCTGCTTGCATCCAGATGAAAAATTGTGTACTGTATCCATTTTAGTAGTATCTCTGTGTTTCCAGTGTACTTTGTGTATGTGTTTAGAAATAATCCTACAGTTCTTTGCTTATAAGCACAAGGAAAGCTGTTCTATAAAGTACATATTTTTAGTATGGGAACAACTGTGGTGTTTGCAAGCTTCTGCCCCTTCTTTAAAAAGTGGGAGTTTCTAGTTTAGGTTTTCAGACCCCATAATATGTATGATTTGGCAGCTAACTAGGTAGCCTGTTGGACTATTAACGCCCATGATAGAATTGATGGCCATGTGATCAGTGGATGACCTGGTATGTCATGTAGCACACAGTTCCTTGAGAGGATAGTGTGCATGTTTCTGATGCTTTCCAATTACTTGTTATTTTCTCTAGTTTGCGTGAGGCACAGTATTTTTATTATGGCTTCTATCATTTTGCCTAGTCTGCAGGATTTGATCTCACTGTTATCTACTAGATGCTGAAATCCATTTTGCCTAGTCTGCAGGATTTGATCTCACTGTTATCTACTAGATGCTGAAATCCATAATTTCTGGATGTGGAAACAAGATGTATCAGGTTGTTTCATATTTCTGTAGTCCCTTTGGGATGTTAGTGCATACTTCAGTCAGAAACACAGAAACAATGCTAATAGCATTCCCAAATCTAAAAGCAAACTTAGGTCAGTGGAAATATCCTCAGAGAAAGAAAAGGTTATTGTTTTGCTGCTATTAGATGAGGGTCACTGGGGTAGTCTGTTTCAGATAAAGTCATTTGGAAGTCCCTCCTGGGGAAAATAAGCTTGCATAAGGCTTAATTTTTCTCCTAGGGGTTGTCTTGGCTTTGTATTACAGCTGAGAGAATTTATATGTATGTGGTGCTGTATAAAGCAGTTAGTATGATTTGAGAAAATAGTAGATTTTTTCCTGGTCAATCTGGAGAGACATTAGAATTGCATGTATTTGTGTCATGCCTCCAACATTGCAAATCTTCTGTTGGAGGGTGTGGGGGATTTTCCTGTTTTTTATGTAAGCTGTGAGAGTCTTTTCATTTCAACCACACTGTTGCTGGTCATACTCTTTTTTTCCCCCAGAGCCTCGTGGGCTGCTAAATTGTTCCATTAAGTTAAGGAAATCTAATTGCATTGAGAGCGTATTCGTTGCTTATGACTTTAATGCTTGTCTATAAAAAAAACAAAACCCTCTAGTGTTGCTTACAAAAACATGGCTTTAAATGTGCTTCAAGATTAGCAGAATATTTGCTGATGTCTTTATTCTTATCCAGGTTCACCTTATTTTTTTTTATTGCAAAATCATTAATCTGATTTATAGACAGTGCTCCTACCAGCATAGAATTTCAGTCCATTGCTCTGATTACCACCTCCAAAGGCTTTCTTTATTCCCGGGTGATTCCATGAACTGCAGCAATTTAGCAGTGGGTAGGGCTTTCCTAAATCTACAGATTCATTTCATCTCTAGTTTAGAGCCCTTTGATATCCAGTTGCCAACACCTAAGCATAAAGCTTTCTGGAAGCATAAAAACAAGTAATTTCATAATCTTAAACTGAGAGGTGGGTACTTCTGTCTGCTGAATCCTAAGGCAGAACATGTAAATCTCTATAAATACGTGTATGTTTAAAGTGAAAAACAATATAATAGAATGAAACAAACACTTATCTGTAATCTGGATATGGCATGTTAAGACTAGGCATGAATCAAATTATCCTCCTTTTGCGATCTCTGACACAGCAGTGGAGAACAGGATCTGATTGGGCAGGTGGGGGTTGAGATTGTTTTCTCCCCCACTCTCATGGGCCATGTTTGGCAGGTGGCTGGAGCCACCCATCGGCCAGTCACTTTCCCCTCAGGAATCTTATGACTTCAATGTCCCTTTCAAAGGGCAATCTTGCTCAGTACTTTGCAGGCACTGTGGGTCAACTGATTGGTGGTGTTTGCAAACCTTCTTTTGGAGCCAGATTTTTCCCTGTCCCATGCCTGATGCCATATACGGCAGGTATAGGGCAGGTGGCTGTGGCTTGGTCTGCAGACAGGAGGTTACCCATGCCTGCTGTAATAAAGTCTGTTCAGCTTCTTTTGTGGAAGGTCTCATTTCAAACCCCACCCAGACTGTGGTTTGCAGCTCTAACCATAATGCAGAAACCAGGCCATGGTTTGAACTTTAAAAATTATACAGGCAAGCTGCTTCCGTACAGCCAGTCCTCCAGTCCTTGACTGCAGTGGCTTCTGAAGGTGGAACCATGGCCATAACTAGTTCAAAACCCATAGTTTGACAGTTTTAACACCTCATGGTACCATACTTCAGCTTTCTAGTGTGTTAGCAGAATTGGTCTAAGGCATAGTAATCAGAATGGCAGTCAATTTTAGATCACGGTTTCTTTAAGAATCTCATAAATCCTGATATTCTAGTGAGAGAAATGTTGAAGATGTGTGCATTTAGGCATTTAGGTTTTAGAAAATTAAGTATCCCACAATTGTATACATGTCTGTATGTATGCATGACTCCCATATAAGCTGGTGTAGGCTTTGCAGCCTTAGCCTGGTTTCATGTTGTGCGCCCCACTCCTGCCTACAAGCAATAAGAAAATCCAGATTTGGCAGGGTGTGTATTGGGGAAAGGAGGGAATGGAACCTCCTTACTATGGTTTGGTAATCAGAACAAAGCACGTTTGTTAAACTGATACAGTTACATAATTTCCATTAGTCTCTTTTCATTCAATTATAGCTATGAAATCACTATAAACATGCCTTGAAATTGTTACTTATACATTCTATCTATCGGTCTCCTGACCTTTATGTCTACTTCTAGGGCAACTCATAAATGATGATAAAACAATGATGGATAAAGATTAACAAGTTAAAACAGCAGAAGTAGAAAAGCAATTCAGATTGGTTTTAAGGGGAAGGGCTGTAACTCAGTAGTAGAACATCTCTTTTGCATGTAGAAGGCCTTAAGTTCAATCCCTGGCATCTCCTGGTAGCACTTGGAAGGACACCTGTCTAAACTTTTGGTGAGCCACTGCCAGTCTGTGTAGACAGAGCTGAGCTACATGGGACAATGGGCATCTTCCTATGTTCCTTGATCTATGTTCCTAGATGCTGTTTTAAAAGTCTGGGGAAATAAAAAAAGTATTTACGTAATGTAAAATATGTGCAGAGTTTACCACCCTGGCAGGTACATTCCAAAGGTGGGAGAAGGCTTCTAAAGAAGGCAATCATAAGCTAGTCCCCAGGTCCTAAGCTGTACAGGGGTTTAATAGTAAGCATCAGTACTGAAGGTACCAAGTAAATCCAGTCAGCTGATGTGAAGTGACAGCCATCTTGAAATTACCTGCTCATGTGATTTAATATGAAGTAAAACTAATTGCTTTTTTGTTTAACCTTATTTGTGACAGTTTGGTTACTTTTATTGTTTGGAATCTTATTATTATTACTACTGTTATAATATATTTATTTATACCATGCCTTTTTCATTATGGGACTCAAGGCAGCTTACAGATAAAAAATAGGAACTGCTAAAAAAGAAGAATAAATCATTAAAATACTATCATTAAAATATAATTAGACCTTGATAGAATTAAAACGGTCTACATCTATGAAATCTGTTTAAAATTTTCATGATAACAATATGTACACTGCATGTAACTGAGTAAACCTTTAACATTACAGTGGTACCTCGAGTTACAAATGCTGCAGGTTACAAACTCCTCTAACCTGGAAGAGTTACCTCGAGTTGAGAACTTTGCCCCAGGATGAGAACGGAAATGGTGTGCCAGCAGCACGGCGGCAGCAAGAGGCCCCATTAGCGAAAGCATGCCTCTAGTTAAGAACAGTTTCAGGTTAAGAACAGACCTCTGGAACGAATTAAGTTTGTAACTAGAGGTACCACTGTATTTAAGCTCATGTCCTTTAAAAAAAAATAACCCATGTTGCCAGTTTTAAAATAATAATAATAATAATAATAATAATAATAATAATAATAATAATATCTTTATTGTCATTGCCCCCTCTCGGGGACAACGAAATTACTTGGCTGCTCCATCCACCCAGGTAGGGCACTCCACACAAAATCAAATCAACTATAAAAACACTAATTAAAACAATACAATATAAAATACAAAATGTGAATATGCTAGCTCATAGAAAAATGCCGAGTCGATTTAAGATAGCTAAATAGTGGTATCTTTTAATCACTGCAGTTACTGCAATACAGGCACCACCAGGTGGCATGGTCAGCCAAATGCTTCTGGTGAGAACTGGGGGTGAGAGGCTGAGCCCCTGTTCTGGTTAACTCTGTAGCTGCACAAAATGCAATGTGCTTGAAGTTCCACTTCTAGTCCTAAAAATCCATGACTATCACAAAAAACACAGTGGTGACCGGACCCAAAGTTGGTTAGCTTGGGCAAGGTAGTAGCCATCTGTCCCTTCATACCATATCCTGTGGAGATCACTTCAGAAACCTTGCAGTGCCTTTTCTCTTTTAGAGGAATTTCTAAAGTCAGGAATGGGATGATTGTGTGCTGAGAACTGTACAAGAGCCTAACTAACATTCATAGCTGTGGAACTGAAGGATAACCAAGATTCACCAGAGAACTGGGTAAAGTCGTTCCAAAAGAATAACTGTGTTTTGCCATAAGTAAAGGAAGACGCGGAACAAGGTGTGGCTGTTCTTGTAGAAAGCTTAGGCCTAGGGGGTATTAGAGAACTCACTGATACGATCTCCTAGCTGTGGCAGGCCCTTGCACCCAAAGTGGTAATGGGAAATTATGGTGCAGGACCAAATAGCCCTTTTAGGTGAAACAAAGCTCTGTTTATCTTAGTGTCTTCAAAGCTATCTCCTCATCTAATCAAGGTAATTATGTAGAAAGGTCAAAGGCCTTGAGTACATTGAACAGTCGTAAAGATTGTGTAAAAGAAAAGATCTGAAAGTGCAGAGGCCTGGGGGCAAAGCTATTCTGTTTATTAATTCTGCCCTGGGAGATGAAAAGGTTGTTTTTTAAAAATGATTATACACCAAATAAATGAACAGGTTCAGCTGCATATTGTTAATCTCTTGCTGCAGATAGCAGTGCCATGTTTGGAATATACATTCAGGAAGCACACTTTCCACAGATGAGGGTGTTGTTGTTTTTGTTCTCCCCCCCCCTTCCTAAGTTTAAATTTGTGAGAAATGTTCTCATCCCTCCCTCCATTTTAAGTGTTCTTGTGATGCAGAGCTGGGGGCATTATGCTATTCTGGGGCTTATGTTACAAGATACCGGTCCGTATTAGCCCTTTTTTCTTCTTTTAAAAACACTTTTCTACCTTTCCTCATGGATTACACATGACTCATGTGGGACTGAGTTGGAGTTAGGCAAGAGTTAAGTTTTTCCAAACTGCAAAGTATTGCAACCAAGAAATCCATGGCCTCCCCAGGAAAAGAGGAAGAAGAGAATCAACAGAGAAAATAAAACACGCATAGCCGGGAAGGCAGGTGCACTCCCTCTTCACCCCTGTGCCTCAGCACTTACATTCTTGATCTATTAGAGCCGAAACCCTACTGACCCTGATAAATAACAAAGAAATCCTCTTGAGTATGTGCATTTTCTTATTTTAAATGTACTTAACTCATGGCACCATCATGACTGCAGGAATAGCATTGTGTTTCCTTTTGCTGCCCTAGTGCTAAGCGCTTTTACTTGTGAGAAAACATCATTTATATTTTTAAAGTAAAAGTACAGTCATACCTCGGGTTACAGATGCTTGAGGTTGCGTGTTTTCGGGTTGCGCACTGCGCCGAAACCGGAAGTACTGGAATGGGTTACTTCTGGGTTTCGGCGGTTGTGCATGCACAGAAGCGTTAAATTGTGACCCACGCATGTGCAGACACGGCGCTGCAGGTTGCGATCACTGCGGGTTGCGAATGTGCCTCCCGCACGGATCACATTCGCAACCCGAGCGTCCACTGTACTAAACTGAACATCTGTAATGTTGTGCATAGATTGGAAACTGTGTGTCTGGTTCAGTGGTGGTGTGATCCTGACATTACTAGGGTGGTTCTGAGTTGCTTTTATGCATGACTGAAGAAAAGACACTTGAAATGTGCCGAGGCTTTCATATTTAAGGGGAGGGTATTCACTTCAAGGATGCCAATAATAATTATTTTTTAATCGTTTCACAAAATACCCAGTGTCTTGACTTCTGCCCTTTGAACTGCTCCTGAGTGAAGAAAGCCTTTGGTTCATACACAAGGATTTCAAAAGGGTCTGAAAGATGTGAGTTATTTGGGAACTTAGATGTTGCTGTTCCTCCAGTCAATGACCCTCAGAGTGGCTTACAAATAGATTGAACATATTTAAATTTGTGTATACATATGTGTAAAGAAAATTCAAATTTTTTTAGTCCTGCTGTGTTGTATCAGCTGTCAGAACACACAGATATGAAGTAGGTAAAGCTTTTCCTATACACACTTAGTAGGAACAAGTGTTGTTGAATTCATTGAGACTTTCTTCTGAGTAGATATGCATAGGGTGTACGGTCAGATGTCTTTTTTCTGGTTCTAGCTGTCTTACCTATTCCTCTCTTAGTCTGCTTGTCTCTCTGCTAGCTTTTGGTTATCCCTGTCCTTGTGCCTGATAAAGTAGGTAAAGGTAAAGGGACCCCTGAGACCATTAGGTCCAGTCATGACCGACTCTGGGGTTGTGGCACTCATCTCGCTTTATTGGCTGTGGGAGCCGGTGTACAGCTTCCGGGTCATGTGGTCAGCATGACTAAGCCACTTCTGGTGAACCAGAGCAGCGCACGGAAACGCCGTTTACCTTCCCACCGGAGCGGTACCTATTTATCTACTTGCACTTTGATGTGCTTTTGAACTGCTAGGTTGGCAGGAGCAGGGACCGAGCAACGGGAGCTCACCCCGTCACAGGGATTCTAACCGCCGACCTTCTGATCGGCAAGTCCTAGGCTCTGTGGTTTAACCCACAGCGCCACCCGCATCCCTGATAAAGTAGGTACTTGCCTCCAAAAGCTCATAGTGCACTGAATTTATCTGTCCTTAAGATGACAGATGCTTCTCTGTATTTTGCATTACCATCCTGTAATGGCAATTTTTCTTGAATTGTTGCTTTTCTCTTCTCAGTATTTGGCTCCGTTTAGGCACGGATAATCACTGAACTAAACCAAAGCTTTGAGCATAAGGTTGTTGTTAATGGGATTGCAATTCCTTTGGTCCCAGATGTTTCAGTCTGTGCTGGTCAATCTCTCATATATGAACCAGTCTGTGCTAGACACTATGCATAATGAGTGTTTCACGGTGGGTATGTATGTATGGGTATGTATGGGTAGCTCTTAGAACGCTGTTCAACCAGGAGCATAGAAAACTACTATACTGATGGACACTGGCACTAGATGGATGCAGTATTGAATATATTGGCTTGTTTACTGTTTCCCTAACAGTGAAATAATGAAGGCTAATGTGTAAAATGTGACCATGACTCTCAGTATCTTGGAGGGGCTCTCATTTGTATGTGAGGCTACTGCACTGAAAGGAGGAGTGGACCTAGAGTCTTGTGGTTTAAATTGACAGGCACGTGTGTCCCCTGGCATCATAAGACGGGCAAGACCTTTGCATGAAGCTGTGTTGGCTTTGCTGAGTCACTAAGCTAACCCATGATAACCCATGACTTTCCTTCTTCCCACTACAGTCTGTGAATCCTTATATAGTGAAGCTGTCCATCATAGATGATGAGGCCACCCTCAATGTGAGTATGATGGATTAAGTGCTGTGACTATTGCACGTTATCCAGAGGACTAGGAATACAACAAGGAGCTGAACTGAATTATTATTTTTTAAAATCTCAAGACATTTTCAGAAGCTCTGATTTCTGTGATCGTGACTGAAGTATTCCACAGTGTATGAGAGAGGAATAAATCTATGATATAAGTAATGCAATAAAATATTTAATGAAGAAACAAAACAAAAAAAAATATTTGAATGAGAAATTAATGGGATCTGTAGCAATGTGAAGCCTCCACATGTTTTTCCTGCCAAAGGGTATAGTCCTAATTTGGGGACATAGCTTTTGCCTCCACCTATAGAACCGGTAATACAGAATTTTAGTTCCATTATTTTCATATCTTGCCTTTCTTCCAGAGTACCCAAGGCAGCATACATAGCTCTCTTCCCACCATAATTTTATACCTTCAGCAACCTGTAAAATAAATTAAGCCCGGGGGGGGGTGCCGTTGCCCTCCAGTGAGCTTCAAGGTTGCATAGTGATTTGAACCTGGGCCTTCCAGTCCTAATCTGATATTCTTAGCACTACAAAATGCTTGCTTACTTGAAATGAGTCTTACATGGAAAGGGACGTGCAGATATGACCTTGTCAGATAATGACAGAAGCCTGATCCCTGTAGCTTATATGGATCTAGTGCTATAAATTATTGGGGGTAATTTGGAGAATAAGCTTTTGGGGGGCAAAGGGCTCTGTCTCTGCTCTGCACTTGCTGTGTGGCTGTAATCTGTAGGGAGTAGAACTCAACATCTTGCTCTGTTTTTACAGGGAATGGGTCTTGTAGTCGCTCAGGCTTTGTCAGAATACAACCGGTAAGTCAAGTTAAGGCATGTCTTTTTTTTACAGCAGCAAAAGGAGTTAACATCCCCTTCTGAGAAAACTTGCTGATGCGCCTGTCAGCTGCTTGCTTCGGCTGCCTGAAAATGACTAGATCTTTGAGACATTGCATTCCTGCTGTCATTCCAATCAGTAAATCTGTTTTTGGCCTTGCGTAGTAGAGGTTTGGTTTCACAGGGGAACTGCCAGGATTGCATTTACTTTCTTCTTCCTTTAATTGGCTGTACCTTTTTGTGAACTGTCTGTAACATCTTCTGCTCCACCACTGATAGAAGACTAAGTGAATTGCTGTGTATTGCTTCTGACAGAAAATCTATTTTGGTTATAGGACTTTTGAAATAAACAAATATCTAACCATATAGAAATTATTAGAGTGGATCAACTTTGTTATTCACCTCATCCACATATGAGCTCTGATGTGGGATCAGTTACTTAGAATAATAGAATTGTAGAGTTGGAAGGCACCCTTTGAAAATAGGAAGTGGGCGAAAGCTGACTATTCCTCTTTTCTGTTAAGAATTTGAGTCAAATCTTTTTTGCACACATAGGTTGGCAGCATCATGGCTTGATCTATCTGTTGCTGTCCTCTTTTTTTAGGCAGTATAAAGACAAGGAAGAAGAACATCAGAGTGGCTTTTTCTCAGCCTTGACCAACATGGTAAGGGGTGTGCGTGTGTGTGTGTTTGTGTGTGTGTGTGTGTGTGTGTGTGTGTGTGTGTGTTGATGGTCAGTGTTTGCCGTGCCAGGGGCCCAGTCCAATGCTTGTAAAAGAAAATGAAAATGACTTTCTTATTTATGCTACATTAGGCTATGACTCTGGCTCCCCTGAAAATATGTAGTGTCCATTTTACTTTAAGAATTGTGTGCCTGCTCAGCTTGAGGGAAAATTTCTATAGATCCTAATGCTGTGCAATATTGCTTGTTTCCACAGGTGGGCAGCATGTTCATAGCTGATGCAGATGAGAAAATCTCCGTTCAGTAAGTGCACCCAGCAGATAGCAATTTGCTGCTTTGATTGAGGAGTATAAAATGCTATCCATTGCTGACATTTAACTTAAAAATGTAAGACAAGAGAAATTTAACTCTAGCTCAGCAGCCAATACTAGAGATGGCAGCAGGCAGTCTGGTACATGAGTGAATTAGCAGAAGCTTTAGTCAGATGGTTAGGGTATAGCATTCTTTTCTTATGCACTGAAACTGGATGGAAATGGGGGCAAATAGGAAGGAGGAGTTACCATACATGACATTTGGATGTCCATGTTTTTGAGCAGATACAAGTAAATTATTTGACACTGATGACCACATCAGAAATTTTGCCACAGTCAAGCAAACAAAAACATTGTTGATGCCTGCAACCTTCTGGGGCCATACCTACCCTATGTGTTTTAAGTTGACCAGTTGGTTGTAGATGATTTCCTTTGTCCTTCCTTCTTCTTTGGGGCTGGGGATAACTAGAGCAGGGTGCTATATGTGAAGTGCAATAAATAAATGTTAAGTGCTGCAATAAATTGGGGTGGACGACTACATTTGTATAAAGCAAAGGTTACCTTCTATCAATGCATATGGGGTACGTGTAGATTTTTGCTAGGTGTCTAGTGGGTTTGGAAGTCCTGAGGGGGGCGGGAATACCCTGCAGGGACCCAGCTTTTTTTCCTTTAAAAAAAAATCATTAAAGATTTCTTAGATTACAAAAATACATTTTTTCAAGTTGTGTTTTCTATAGATCAGTTACATTTGTTGTGAGACATTAGTGTTGCATGCAGTATTAGACTGGGAAGAAAAGAGGGGGAGGGGGGAATGGTGTGTGGGGTGGGTGGCAATGCTTCTATTATTCTACTTAGTGTATGTGTGCGATTTTGTGTCAGCGTCTCTTGTGTGGGTTCTCTTTCTATTCGCTTGTTATGCTACCTTGGTGGTAAGAGAGGTTGGTTGTCTTTGGTTGGCTGTAGTGAGATTTGTTTATGTGTGTGAGGGGGTGGGTTTTTGAGGGACCCAGCTTTCTAATATAAATATGTCTTTGTTTATCATTCTGGGTATCCAAAGTAGCTGGGTAGTAAGGGCGGGGGAAGTGACCCATTATTTTACCCTCATTTACTGCAGCGCATCTTTTTCTCTTACATTCTTTTTGTAGAACCAATGAGGCTATCCTTTTGGCTCTTTATGAAGCTGTTCACTTGAACCGAAACTTCATCACTGTATTGGCACAGGTGGGATGAAATTCCTTTTTCTGCACCTGAGGATTGGAATGAAACTAAAATAGCTTCAGCATGCTGGAGATAGCTGTGCCAATGGACCTTGGAGCTCTTCCTGTCTTTTGTCAGATGTAGTGGTTTGCCACAAGAAGCAGGCTTTCTTCTGAATTTGATGGCTTAGGGAACAAATGCACAATGCTTATTTGTTTCTTTCTGTTATCTCCCCCCCCCCCAGTCTGAGTACCTCTGAGCCCTGAGGGTGAGATTCAGACTAGTTTGTTACTGAAATGATCCTGAAGCAAGATGTGATAGGTCCCAGGTGACTACCAAGTGAGGAAGGATGCTTCAAGCTAGTTTAAAACTGGAGAATTGTTTGTGCAGTATTTGCATACCAAATGGCTCTTCTTTTATCCTAGTCTTTCCCAGGTTAAGTGTATATTGGTGGGAATCAACACTCTGCAGGCAAGGATATCTAGTCCTGAAACAACCTCAGTTGGGCCTGGGAAGGCAGAAATTGCTTTGGTCCCCTAGATTTAAGGGTATTAAATTGTTCTGATCATCAACTAGAGTCGAAAACTGCTCTATACTTTCCCCCCTACTCATAAGGTCTTTTGAATGTTGCTTTCAATCTCTGGCCCTTCTTTTTTATTTAATCAACCAGTAGTAAAAAGCCTTCTGCCCTCTCACCTGATTTAAAGGTTACTGGCATGGCTGTGGCATTTCCAGTCGTCACTGCTCCTTGGTCTGTGCTCTTGTAATATTCTCTAGAGCTGCATATGTTTTGGCTTTCTTCTGCATGTTGGCTCTTGTGAAAAGCTGAGTTTTAATTTTTCTGCTTGTGCAGTTCTTGCAGGATTGGCTTCTGTACTGGAGTGCAGTAAATGTAGTGGTATTTTATTAAGTTTGCATCAATTGGCGTGTGTGTGTGTGTGTATGTTAGCATACAGAACAGGGCTACTTTTCATGTGTGTTTGCTGGTATTGGGACCACAGCTAAAACTTGTGTAATTCATATGTGTTTAAGTTGTTTTGCTCATATTGTACATGTGCACAGGCTGGAGACTATAGAGCAGAGCTAAACGGGGAGGGTATATGTTGGTCTAGTAGATTTTTTTCTCAAGCTATTGGGGAGTTGTTGTACCATGCACAAAATTACATTGATAGATGTGTTTTAGAAATGAGGTGCCAATGTGCTGCTGCTAGGTGGTGCTGTTATCCCTTAGCTGGCTTGGGAGTTATAAAACCTTATTATAGCAGCATGCAATCGTTTTATTGCATGGAAATAGAGTTGCTTGCCTGTAATATTTTCAATGGGCTGTATGTTTCAAAGCTTGCCCCAGAGATGGCTTTCTGAAATTGGGTCTACAACCATTGGCGATGTGCTCTCTTACAAAATGGGCTGGTAAGAGCCCATTAATAAACCAGACTTTCTAGATGTCTGCCATGGCAGACCCCTATGTGAACTTCCATGAAACGTTGTGCAGTTAAAAGCAGATTGGTAGTTCTAGAACACATTTCAAATCATTGCTCTGCTTGTTGCCGGGAGAACATTTGAAGATGCATTGATATGAAAGGCGTACTCTGAAACAGACTTCATTACTTCACTGTTGGATATGAAATAGAATAGTATGAAACCTTGCCTGTTCTCGTGAATGCCAGTGATACAAATGGAACCCTATGGAGAATAAAGTTAAATCAGAAATTAGATTGGGGGGGAGGGGGCTGCTGGCTGAAATGAAATGCAGAGAAGAACTAGTAGAAGAAGGCAGGGGAAATCTGTAACTGCATTATTATTTATGTAGCCCTGTCCTCTGGAAGCACCTGGGTTAAGCAGCTGGGTGGCAACGTGATGCATTGACTTGCTCTTTAAGGAGAAATACATTAAGATAGGAACTATAAGGACAGGAGGAAAATGCTGCTTCAGCAGCAACTCTGTATTTTGGAGGGTGTGAGAAAGAGAGCGTCCCCCAATTGGTACTGTCAATTCAGTTGTTACAAAATAATGAAAGGCTGAATGGGGGCACTTTCCAAGTTTTTCTATTACAAACACCAACTCACAGATTTCTGTAGGGATTGTAGGTCTCATCAGGTTTATCAACAATGCTGAGCTTAGAATGAGGGTGCAGCAAACAAAACTTACGTTGTACGGTATGGGCCACGTGGAACAGAACTGATCTACATGTGTTTGGTTCCTAGAGTCATCCTGAAATTGGTTTGGTGACCATGCCAGTAAGCCCAACGACTCCGACAACTCCAGTCACTCCTCTTGGGACCACACCACCTTCTTCTGATGGTGAGCTCTTCTGCATATGCTCCAGTTGCCTGCATCTTGATGTGTTTATACCCTGGGAAACATAGCAATTGTCCTCACTTTGTCCAGAGAAAACTTAAGCTTTTGTAGTTCAAAGCCAAGGTTTTCAATGCATCTGGAACCCCACCAAGTGTAAGAATGAATCACAGCATGATGGCTTCATGTGGCTGGATCATAAACTGACCCCAAATAAGATTTCCCCTGAATCTGTTTTTATGATGTGGGAAGGCAGTTGTCCTTGGTAAACAGGAGGACAATACACAGTTGCATGAGCAAAGTTGTGGGTAGTTATCCTGGAGAAAATAGCATCAATTGTCTATACTGGACCTCACGGTTTCCCTGTGTATGTGTGTGTGCTGACTTCTTTATGCGTCACAGATGGTTTAATGGCAGAATGTGAAGGGCTTGAATAGAGCTCAGTTGGTAAGCATCTCTGGGTGAGAGCAGTGTGTGTTACCCTCTTGTCGCTGCTATTCAGGTCACTCCGATATCCTAGCAGAAGAGCATTCTTCTCTGGGAGGATAAATTCTTCTTGGTTGCCATGGATATCAAAAGCCTCCATTTAAAAAAAATCATGTCTTCTACCTCTGCATATGTATTCCATATGATGCTGAGGGTTGGGAGCTGCTTAGGCTTTCTTTCAAATTGTTCACTGCAAATGTATCCGCCCACACACTTTTTAAAAAATATTCAGCAGGCAGAATTTGTGCTTACCTTCATCTCTCTCTGTCTTTCGCAGACGGCTGCAGACAGGCATAGTGAGCGCCGCCTTCCTACTGCTGGGAGGTTGATTAACAATAGTAGAGTAATTTTAATCTTGACCTGCATCACTACCGTTAAAGGTCTTTCTCACTGTTGCTTTTTATTTCTCCTTTGTCCTTTTAGTAATCATGAGCATGAGTTTGCTTTGCTCCCAAGATTTCTGGCTCATTCTTTTTTTAATTTTTTTTTAAGCATGCCAGGATTACTCCACCTCCTCAGGCCTTGCAATTTAGTAATCATTGACTCACAATTGGCAGTATACTACTTCAAAGTGGAAGGTCACTTTTCCTTTTGGTTTGCCTCAAAAGGATTTTGTTAAGCCCCCCCAGCCCATGTAGTTCCGGGTTCTTTACCAGCAACTGGAGTTTGCAAACAGGCTTACAGTCCAAAACCACTTCCTCTGCATCTTGCTTGTGACATGGACTAAATACCATTTTCAATTTTTTAAAAAAGTAAAAACCCACGCTTTCTTTCATGAAAGGGTCAAGGCTGCAGGGGTTGAGCTATGATAAATAGTAACTTTCTACACAGTGATTTAAAAAGAAAAGAAAAGAAAAGAAAATGACCTACCTTTTCCTGATTTTGCGTGAACTGTGTCTAAGGTGACTGTCACCATGGTTATCCTAAGTGCTGATTTTGCTGGCTGCTGTTAAATATTCATTCACGGTGTGCATCATAGCAGCTCCAGAAGGATCCATTATAGTTGTTGAATACATATTAGTTAAATCACTGAGTGGATTAGTGCTACTATGGGGAGGTTGTATAGTTCTGATGGTAGAGGGAACAGCTGAGCTGAGGGCCCTGTTAGCAGTGAGCTGAGAACAGCTTTCTTGCCTGTTAAATGTGGAGGAATGACCTACTGGACAAGTTACATAACTGGGCTGACCTCTCTGAAACTGTCATATTCTCATGATTTCTCTTTGGGTGTCCCAGAAGTGAAGGCAGCAAGAAATGTGTTGGGCTGGCAATACATATTGCTTGGCCATTATGTTACAAGGCTTTGATGGGGAACTTGTGGATGTCCAAATATTGTTGGACTCCCGTCATTTTTAACTGTGCTGGCTGGGACTGATGGGGAGTTCAATATCTGCTGGGGCCACAAGTCCTCCATCCCTATTTGAAGGGCTTAAGTGTTCTTGTTTTTGTTTAAATCCAGCAGTGCTAGAAATGCCTCCACTCCAGAAAAGACACATAAGACTTTGCTGTACTGGTGATCATTAAATGGAAGGGAAAAGCTAATGGACATCCAAGCCTTGCAATGCTGTTAATGACCAAAGAAATCCACATCCTTCCTGGAAGCAGCAGAGATGTGGGGGGAGGAAGCTGCTGTATTGAGCTTGAACTGAAGCTTGACATCAGGGTTCTTGTCCCATACTTAGATGGAAACCTTTTGAGCAGTAGTGGAAAAGTATGTACGGATATTGCAAGGAAGAGAATGGAGAAGTATGCAAATCCCAGAGAACAGAGTTCAGTCCTTCTCTTTCTCTTGTTCCTTCTCCTTCCCTCAGTGATTTGGCCCTTTCTCTCTCCCCCGCCTCCTCTCAAAGGGAGCTGAAAAGTTGATGCGGATCCCAATCCCTCCCCCCTCCTCCCCATCAAAAGGAGCCATGCAGCTGATTCGGATCCCGGTCTCGCCTGCCTCCCTTCCCCCCTGTCAAAGGGAGTTGCGCAGCTGATGCAGATCCCAATTGTGCCTGCCCCCCCCCCAGTTGTCAGAGGGACCCAGTGCCAGGGCTGCTGCTGCAGCCGGGCCGGGCGGCAAGCGATCAGGCAAGGAATGTCACCGCCCCCTGCCCCCACGAGCAGGCCGTGGCGGCAGGATCCAGTGCTTGGGGGGGGGGCGGCAACATTCCTTGCCCGCTTTATTTAATCCTGCAATTCACCAGGATCACTCCCGTGATCTACTGGTCGATCATGGTCGACAGGTTCCACATGTCTGACCTACAACAACTGGAGAGCTACAGGTTAACCAAGTGTGAGTTAGGGCCATGCCTGAAGAATAGGATATTAAGCAGGGTGGCAAAAGCACTACAAAAATGTGCTTTTATTGGAGTATTTCCTGTGGCGTTGGTTGTGGATGGTCTTACCACATTGCGGGAGTGGGGAGTTGAACCAATGAACGTTATTTTTTATTGACATCAGGACTGGTAGTGGTACTGCCTGGGACTATAGAAAGTTATGAACAGAAATACCTGTAAGACTGGATGTTTCCATAACAGAGGCATCCTCTTTACCTCCACTGGGAGAGCTTTCGAAACTTTGTGCTGGTGATTAGCAAATCTTATCTGACCTTTCCTAGTTATAAGCACCGTGGAGCTGCCTCTGGATGCCGATGTGCAGACCAGCAACCTGCTGATAACTTTCTTAAAGTACAGCTCCATTGTAATGCAGGACACCAAAGGTAAGCATTTGTGTTGACACAGCTTTACATTTCAGAAATTTGCTGGAGGGTGGGGGGGGGAGGGGATGTTGCTAGTTGGTCTGTATACAAAAATCTACCTGGACTCCCCGTGGAGATGAAAGTGGTTCACGCTGAGAGAATGAGCTGGTTTCTCATTGCCAGATGGCAATTACTGGATACTAGGGAGCCCTGGCGCTGAAGGGAGGGAAACCAAATATAGAATAAGAAAAACTGTAGTTCATAACCGCCGGAGGAGTCTCAGCATGCCCTCCCTATGAGGCAAAGCGCATCCAATTTTCAGCTATATCGAGGGAGGCGGCAGAGGCTTCAGTGCATAGAGTATGACATTTCTAAGAGTGCCCAAGAGGAGCAGTGCAAAACAGAGCTCTGGATGAACCTCTATGTATCATATTTCCTGACTGGCAAAGGTAGCTTGATGTGGGCTGGTGAAGGAAGGCTCTGCTGAGTGGGCAAGAAGCTTTGACTTTCTTCATAAAGTGGGTGATAATTGGGTCGTGCATGGGTTTAGGTAGTCTGCCTACATCATGGTTTCATAAATCACAGTGCCTTGTACGCTGGCATGTTTTCTTTCCTCTGTATTTTAACCTTTTGCAGACCATTTGTATCACAAGATAGGAATTTCTGGCATTAGCCCACTACATTTTGCTTAGCGTCCCATTTTTGGCAACATGCAAAAAAAATCTCCTGAAGAGTTTAAGAGAGAATTGTAGCTATTCCCTACCTCCCACCCTTGACTAGAGTCATTTGGTCCTTTTTAAATTTCCATTACAGTTTATGTAGCTAAGTGTGAAGACATTAAGCAGCACAATGCAACTTTTTGTTATGATTCCTTTGTAACATCCTGCAACAGCAATTTTAGCTGGGCCTGGGTTCTTTTAAATTCAACAAAATGTATCTTCTGAGAAGACAATTACATTGACTCCCCCTTTAAAAATATTTGAGATTACTTTTAAATTCTTTCTCTTTTCAGGTTTTTTAAGCAGAGCGTAATTCGTGTTCTAGGTTAATCTTTCTAACGTGTAGGTGGCTGAAAAATTGAATGCTGTCCGTTAAGGATATTAATTGTTAGTTCACCTCTACCAATGCTCAGTCTAGTTAACATTTTATGAATTAATTCCCCTAGTTGTTACTCTCATTTGGTGTTATCTGTTAATGTTTCCTGGTTCTGACTTTTCCTTGGCTTGAGATAGAGAAGAAAGCTCCAGTCAGGTAGCCACTGCCTGCATAGAAATGGCATGGTAGCAGAACCTCCCTCTCCCTGTCACCTCGTCTATGACCTAGGACCAAAGTCGGTATCTACACCGGGGTAGCTGTGTCATTTTTATAATGTACTTATGGTTTATAAAGAGGAGTAAGATGTGCTTATACTAAAGTACTGCTCTGTGCAGCTGCAGATCCATACGCAATGATGTGCTGTTGAACATATTGCATCACTTGCAGTATGAGTAATCTAAAGAGCAAATGCTCAGTATAGAAAAGTAATGCCTGGCATGTAATCCCAAAGGAAACACGACTGTGGCCACAATGTCTTGCAGTGAAAAGATAACAAGGCTCCAGAGTACTGGGGCTTTCTTTTTAAATTGGTAACACACATGGCCTCAAGGGATGGCAATGTTTAAATGTACTTGTGTGCCATTGTGCTTTACATGTACCCACAAAACTGGTTTGGGTGTCATGAAAAGCCATGCTTTATTGTGATGGGAACGGGTTTCAGCAAGTATTGGGCTTGCATGTGCTCTCTTCCCCTCCTCTTGTACCATGGCTGCAGAGAGGAGATTAGACGTTTTTTCTTCCATTTCGATCAATCATAGCTTGTTGTTTCACCTATACGTGAAAACTGGTTCATCTTAAATAAATATGTATTAAAAACAAGTCAGATTCATAACCATGGGTTATAAGCTACCTTGTTTGAACAATTCTTATTTGAGATTAATCACAGTTTTAGAATTGGACATAATGCAGATTGCCGTTGATCAACAACTTCCAATTTCCTCATTATGGTTGCATCAGAGAAAGACGTAAGATGTGATGTGATAGCTTCCTTTGGCTTGTTCCTGGCATGATAAACGATGGCTTATTGTGATGTCCAAAGCTGCCCACAGTTTTGAGGTTTTCACGTTTATCTTTTTTAAAATGACTCTTTGTCCCTAGTGAGCAGAGTTAACAATTGGATCCATGTCAAGGCTGCCCACCACTCTTCAAGGCTCTTCATTGTTAGCCAGAAAATCCATCTCATTGTAAAAGGCTTTACGAGGCCAAAAGAGGATGATAAGAGCTCTGCTAGATCAGAATGAAGGCCCATCTTGTCTACCAAGTGGCCAACCAGATGCCGATGGGAAGCCAGCAAATAGGACTTGAGTGCAACAGCACTTTCCCTGCCTATGATTCCCAGCATCTGGTATACAGAGGCATATTACCTGTGACCGTGAAGGCAAACTACAGCTATCATGTCTAGCAGCCTTTAGTAGCCCTAAATTCCAGTGCTATTTTGCTAGAAAAAAGGTTCCAGAACTAGGTGTGATGATACGGAAGAGAAGAATGATGGGAGTTGTAGTCCAACAACATCTGGAGGGCCACAGGTTACCCCACCTTAACGATAGGCTCTGGGACAAGAAATATTTCTGTACTAATAGTAAGTCTAGTGGCTGTGTTACATAGACACAGTGGAAAAGATTAACATCAAAGATGTAAAGAGAGACGATGAAACCAGGATTAATAGCACAAGCTTTATTACAGATCTTTGGAGGTCTTACAGTTTCTTGTCTAGGGTAACAACTTTAAGCGTAGAGCTGAAATGCTACTGATGCCTCACCTCTTGCTCTGCTTTTTCTGCTTCCTGATTCACCTATCGACCCTTTGGCACATCAAGGTATAAGTGCCTCATGTGGGACCTGCTGTTTTTCATTTTCAGATGAACACCGGCTCCACAGTGGCAAGCTCTGTCTGATTATCTTGACCTGCATAGCAGAGGTAAGCCCCGCTGCTGGTGTCCTGTATTTCATTTACATATGCATTAGCCTCTAGCCTGTGACCTGGCACTAAGCCTGCATTCCTAGCCCTCCTTTCTTTAGGAAGTCGAATGATAACTAATGCGGTATTTATAGTTAACCATGTGCTGATGGTCAGCTTCCCAAACAAATCATTCCCTTTTGTCCATTACTTTTATTCTGATACTGAATGTTTGGAGAAGTAAACATGAGAGATCGTGTGTGTGTGTGTGTGTGTGTGTGTGTACACACTTATGTGTGTATGTGTATATACTTCTGCAGAAGGCACTTGACACAGGTTGTCTAGGAAGTGATACATGATTACACATTGGTGCTTTCCAGTCTCCTAGAGGAGTCCCATTTTTCTATTGGAAAAAGTATATTTGTTCAAGTGCCAGCTAATAGTTGGTGTTCTGTTTTGTTTAGCATTAGAGCAAGACCCTTCTGCCCTACAGCAGCTCATTCTGCATCAATGCTACCCAGAATCTTGGTTTTTAAAGTTTCAAGAGGCCATGAATTCCTATTATTTCCGTTGCATTATTATTTTAAAGTGGTATTTCAGGAGGCCATGAATTCCTATTATTTCCATTTCATTATTATTATTATTATTTAAAAAAACCCTCAGCAATTAGCTGCTGTCGATATCACCTAAGCTTACTTGAGAGGAATGTAGGTAGTAGAAGACAGTTATTGTCTGCTTTCAACCAGGGCAATGTTTGACTGTGGAATTCAAGGAGAGCAAATTTGTTGCCATACTTGTGTTACATAGAACATGATTTGATTTAGAATTGAAGCTAAAATGAAAGCTGACTGAGGCTGCTGAGCCATCTTCCAGCAGCTCAAGCTGTAATAACTCCAGTGACAATGAGTCCATTGGAATGTCGCCATAAAGCTTTCTATATACATTATTGTAAAGAAGCTTCTTTGTGAATTCTGCAGAGTGCATTACAATTTTCCTGACACTTTCCTGCAGAGATGAACATCAGAAGGAAGCATCAAAATGCATCCAGTTTTTTGTGGGGTTTTTGAGCTGGGCTAGTCATCCATATGGAGAATCTGCATAAAAGTATAATTTAAAAGCACGCTTAAAAACATAATTAAAAGACTGATAATTACCGGTAGTTATCTGTATAATATTTACTTGGCAGTTTTGCAAGTGTTTACCTTTCATGACAGTGCTACCTTTCATGACTGTAGTGTTTTTTCTTCCTTAATAGGACCAGTATGCTAATGCTTTTCTGCATGATGACAACATGAATTTTCGAGTAAACCTCCACAGAATGGTGAGTCTTTCTCATTAAGTGCCTTGGTTTACCAGACTGGTGTGGACTCTTAAATTGGGTATCCTTCATGCATGGTGATGCTTCCAAATATATGAAAACCTACTTAATGTGGAGTGCCTGGTGTGCTCTGGTCCATGGGGTCGCGAAGAGTCGGACACGACTAAATGACTAAACAACAACAACAACTTAATGTGGATTAAACACACTTTAATAATATGTTTAAATAATTGAGATAACTGAACAGAATTTTGAAATGTAATTCTAGTGTGTTAGAATATCATAAATTAATCCTGAAAAGACCCATATTAACATAAGGTTTCAAAAATGCACATCTCTCATAGGGTCACTTATGATTTCTATTTAGCTCATGCATAAAATTGTCTTTTCTTTTTTGTCATGGCCCCTTAACTTCAGACACCAATGGTCATATCAGTTATCTGACTGTGAAAATCTTCTCTTCCTGACTTGTAGATAAAACATCATAGCCAATGATTGTATGAAAATCTGCTACCTAGCTCAGTATTTTTTTCTCTAGCAGTGATGTTTATGGACATTGTGTTGAAGGACACAATAGGAGGTACAGCCTAGCCAAAACCCAGCCTACAGATACCCTAGTCTTTGCTTATAGCCAAATCAGTAAAGTGACGAATGGGACTGTGTGGAATGGGAGAGGGGGAAAGCCATCCCTTTGGGCAGCAGTTTTATTTGCATGGAAAGCATTTGAGATAATGTATCTTGGGTGTCACTGCTGCATGCCACATGACTATTTTATCTCCATGTGTTTTGAAGCCTATGAGACACAGAAAGAAAGCTGCTGACAAGAACCTTCCCTGTCGGCCTCTGGTTTGCGCAGTGCTGGGTAAGTGTACTTACTAGATTTGGTCAGCAGCTATTTCGAAGATCAGTGTGTGTGTGTGTGTGTGTGTGTGTGTGTGTGTGTGTAGATTTATTTATTTAATTTGTATATCATCCTTCATTTAGAGATCTCAGGGCAGTTCACAACATGAAAATACAAGATAAAAACATAAAATACATAAGAACAAAACAAGAGCAGAAAAACCCAGGCAAACCAATAACCCCCTACTCCCTCCCACAAATACATTTAAAAGGGTATAGGATGTTAATCAGCCAAAGGGCTGGTTGAAGAGAAACGTTTTTGCCTGATGCCCTAATGTATATAATGAAGGTGCCAGCCGAACCTCCCTCAGGAGAACATTCCTCAGTACTTTGCCAGCTAGGCATTAATTCTAAAATGTATTTCATTTACCAATATGGCATCTTCTTGCCTCTTCTCTGCCTGCCCCTTTACTTACTTTGGGCAAGGAGAAAAGCGAGTCTTTATACATAAATCTTAACTGAAATTGGCTACAGAGTAATGGAACACATTTGTTCCAAAGAGTTTCAGAAGCTAATGGAATACTGTGTTGCCAACTTTCCTTAGCTGGATAATGCACTAAAATCTAACATATTAGTGCTGCACATAAATAAAATTAACTGCTGATGACTTTAAATAAGAGGCTGGATGAGCTGGTGTGGATAATTGAATATAAGAATTCTTATATTCCACTCTACTCTACAGTTCTTTGAAAATTGGTAGGAAAGACAGGCAAATATTGGCAAAAGTGTCTGGGTCACCTTGTCCACTCTGGAAAACATTGACAAAAGGCCAGAAATAGAAATTGAATATTCTGAAATTGAATTTCTGAAACTGTGTGATGCCATTAGACTTTATTGACTCAGTGACATAGGAACAATTTAAGCTATTATTGAGACCCTGTCAGATTTATTGTGCTTTGGAACATTCTCCATAGATGTAAAGCACCATTTTCTATCTCATTATCTAGTGTAAAATAAATATGGCCCCCTATCACAGCAAATTTCTGAAACTTGTTTTTTGCAGGAATTTTCCACCAGTGACAAGATTTGAAATATGTAGAATTCTAGCCCTCAAAAGTAGCTTTTGATATGGATGATAAGGGGAAAGTTGGACAACTGTTTGAAGGATTTGATGCTTGGAAGTTGAAAGGCATACACAAACATGGCTTTTAAGGCATTCATTTCCCACTAGTATCATCTCAGGTTTTTGGAAAAGAGAATAACCACAGCCAGAACTCTCCATACGGTCCCTTCCCACTGCTCATAATTATAGTGTGTTATGTCTGCATTGATGTTAACACTAGGCAGTGCAAGTTCACGATCTGGAAACGAAAACTTAAATTGATTATAAGTCCAAGGTCTTTGTCATAGTTTTGTCATGATATCTATATCCTTTCCTTCTAGATCTGATGGTAGAATTTATCATCACACACATGATGAAAGAATTTCCCATGGATCTTTATGTGTAAGTAATAGTTGACTAAAGCATATTGAGACATTTATTAACAGGCATCGCTTTTTATTTAATTTTTTTAAAAAACAGAATGATTTCCCTCCCCAAGGTAATTTCAGGAAACTCCCTAAGAGTTGTGCTTTTGTTCAATGTGCCAAGAAATTGAAATTGAAACGAATTCCCATTCGGAGAGTTTTCCTAAATTACTTAATCAACAGAACAAGAGCAAAAATCTTGAGCTGGAAAGTATTTCAAAACACCAGGCAAGTGTGTTAAGCATTGTCCAGGAGAGATGGTGAAACACGGTGCTAATGGCCTATAAAAGGCCAAAAAGGAAAGCGGGGGCGGGGGGGGGTGATGCTTTGATGCCTGTGCATGCAAGAAGCCACTTCATTTTACCTGGCTTATCAGAACCATGTATCATATGTAGCTCTTGAGATGTTCTTTCAAAATTCTTTTGAAGGACTATTTGAATGTCAGCAGCAGTACCTTTGTGTACTGTGAGAGACTGGGAGATTAATCAAATCATTTATAATGCTTCATTTCCCACAAATGCATTTGTGCTCGAAACAGTTTACAAAAAAGTGTTACTGTTACTTTGCAATAGGTGAAGAACTCAGAAGTGATTATCTTTCAGCCTCCTGGCAAGTGTGCTGTGTGGTTGCTGCGGGTTATTATCTGCAGGTTATCATCCTATCATCTCTATGAATCCATTGCAGGCGGTCCCTTGGAGATTTGGTACAAGGTGTCATGCCAGCTTTATTTCTCAGTAGCGTTTGAATCAGGAGAGTGTATCTCTGGATCAGTGCCTGGACTCGGTGGTAGTCTGGGTAAGAAGAAACTGACTTGGTATCCTGGCAAGACAGGCATTGTGATTGGTTGGTTTATGAGTTCAGATAATTGGTCAATTGCCTGCTTTGGACAGAGTTGTGCTCCTCCCAAAGGATCAGGTTTGTAGTGTGAGGTTACTCTCTTTGTCACCAGAGATGGACCCCAGTGGCCAGGAGAGACATTTTCTAGCTTTGGCTGATCAGATAGCTATAACTGTTTCTGGACCAGGGTAGCCTGACAACTGTCAGCCATGTGCTACCTATATGTGGATGTAGCTCTTTGTGGAACGGCCCTTGAGGTTAAGCTGGAAGCTGCAGCTAGTGCATAAAATGACAGCTCACTTTGGCTGAATATCACCATCATATTAATGGGCTGTTGAAATAATTCCATTGACAGCCCAGTACCTAACTGGCAAAGTTCAAGGTCCTAGCATGGGTGGGAAAAGGCCATATACAGCTGGGGATGAGGATACTGAAAACATATTGGCATCCTTATATGCCCAGCAGTCTGAGCCAGTGTAGTGTGGTGGTTGAGTGCCGGATATAATGGAGTGGGGTGGAACAGGCGCACTACCTTGAGCTCACTGGAGGACAGGTGGGATATAAACTCAAGAATGAAAAATTAAATATAACTGATCCCTACATTCTGCAGGAGGGGGAATCCTGAAATAGCATCTTATAAGGAGGTCTGTAGTGTAGCAGCAGCTATCCACTGGAACTCAGACAGGCACCATCTTCATTGTCTTTTTTGTGTCTGTTAAAAACTTCGCTTTTTCAATCAAATTTCCAATAGGAGATCTTTATTCGACGCAATATCTGTATTGGATTCCAAATGGTTTTAACTGTGTTTATATATGTACTGATTTGTAATTGTTTTATGCGTGCAATTGGTAGCTATTTTTATATATGCAGTTGTTTTATATATGTTGTTTTTGTATTGTGAAATTTTCTATCTGTTTGGTGAGATCACTTTGATATCCCTTTGAGGAAGCAATTCCAAAATTAAATAACAATATCACTTTTATGCAGCTGGCTCTTGAAAATTTGCCAGTGTTCCGGCACTGTATATCACAATTACATGCTGCTTATTTCATTAGGCTTTCCTCTCTATTTTCTCCAGACGCTGCATTCAAATAGTGCACAAGCTGCTTTGCTACCAGAAGAAATGCAGAGTGAGGCTTCATTACACTTGGAGGGAACTCTGGTCAGGTAATTATTATTTTTTGCTTGCTTTCCTCTCTTCTAGTACCAGTTTATCCTTCTTGTCCCTTCGCAAGCTTGGTGTTTTGTTGTTCTAGAATCAGAATTACTACAATAACTGAAGTGTGTTGCCCATTAATACCATTGTCCTGTACCTTTCGAAGCATGATTGCACCAGGAAGTATAATTGTGGGGAAGCAAGGGGCAGGAGAAGTAGCTGTTTAAATCAAGCTGTATGAGTGGTTTTCTTTAGGTAGAGCTTCCTCCATATCAGGTGAGAAGTTTCTATATAGGATCTGTTCTAATCGCTGTTAAATTTTAGAGCAGAAATAGGTGTGATCCTAACAATTGGGTGCTATTTTCCAAGTTTGGTTCTCCCTTTTGCCCCTGTAAGTTTCAGACAGATTTACTTTGAAATCTGATTTCATTCTAGGCAATCCCCACTCCTACTCCTCATCATTGGCTACTGCTGGGGGTGGAGAAAGGCAGGTAATATTCAGGTTTGCCTGAATATTAAAGAGGGGCAGTGGGGTGAGAACTTTGTGTCAGGCTACTGTGTCCATACTAGCCCTAATCCAAGCATTGTAGCTCTGCCCTGGGAGATTTAAACTGAAATGGGGCATAGCAGTACTTAATAGACAGGCAGTGGACTGACTTTTGCCTCTGGAGGATGAAAAGGATTGAGCTAATCGGTTTGTCTAGCTTCTAATTCTGCCTTCCTGTTCTATGCCTGGAAGCAGGACCAGCAAGTAATTTTTGAGTACAGCTAACTGTGCCCTCACCATAAAAGTTTCCATGCTTTAATAAAGAAGTTGTTATAGAAATGGTCTAGTCCTATTATATGTCCTGGGAACAATAGCTAATGGCTTGGTTTTTTCAATGAAACTCTTTAGGGAAGGGCAATTGGGAAGCTGTGTTAAATTGTTCTTAAAGCAGAGCTTTGTTAGATGGCTAGCAGTCTTACCTCTATGGCCAACTGCAGCTAGGTGAAAATACTGCTGTTATCTGATTCTGCCTCAATCAGTTCACATTTCTTTTTGTGACATGTGGCTCCTTTAGGTTTTCTAAAGCAGAGTACAGAGGGTGATATATCTTTTCTCTATTAATGAATTAGCAATATTTCTGTTGCCCTTGCTTTTGTCAGAGCTGTGGCTGGCACTGAACATTATGAGAGCTTTCCCCTTCTTTCTCACCCTGATAATGTTTTTTGCTGCCACTTGGTATGAACTTGCATATCACACATTTTGCATTTCTAAGCATTGCTGGGGGAGGGCAGAAATGTGGGGCTGCTGCTTTGGATAGCAGCTATGAAATATGTGTAACATCAAGCTCTGTTCAGTTGCACTTAAAGACAAGGTTGATTCATATGGCGAAGTACCAAACCATTAGCTAGTGCTTGTCATTCTTGGAATGAATAATAATCTGACAATTATCATTTACCCTATACACACCAGTGGAGCTATATGCGTGTTCATACAGCTTCTAAAAATACTGCTTGGAGGGCATGTGTTGGGTTGAAATAAACAACAGACGAATGACAAGTGTCATATGGGAGGCATCTCTCGAGCATGACTCGGGGAGTCCCTTTTATTGAATATTACAGCATTGCCACATGTGTGCTTGTTGCTGATTGGTTAACACAAATACAATGCAAGGGTTGCATATAGGCATTAATCGTCAATAGATTAAAGGTTGGGAAAGGGAACACAGAATTGGACAGGTATGAAAACCTCCTTATTAAACTGTTACTAGTGATTGATATAGCAAAACTTAAAAGAACATAACTATCACATTCCGTAGATGTGGTCAACCATGCATTAAGAACAGGTCAGGGTACGATGTTTCATGAACTCAATGTGAACTAAACATTCTAGGGTGGGTGAGGAAGGAATGCTTCAGCTTAGAGCGGTTTGCCAGACTCATGTGCAGAAGCAAAACTTCCCATCAGGCATGAAACATGCAATCCTAAAGGCTTCCTGATATCCTCTCCTGTTGGCTCTCCAATTTGTTTCCTGCCTTTGCTCAGGTCAAAAGCAAGTTCCTCTTATTGCCAAAACACTGGCTTGTTGCTCCTAAAACACTTCCTATGTATTTCAACCACCAGATCTGTCTCCTACTGTATTGTGTATCTCCATTCTGTTCTTCTACACGCCCACACAAAGTTTGCGTTTCTCTTGCTCCACTTTCTTCTTCCCCTACCTTTCTGTTCTTCAGAAGACTCCCAACAGGGAAACATTGCTTAAGCCATCATAAGGGAAGCACATCAGGGTGGTGAGACTTGCAGCTTTAGTTGCAAGGAAAGCCCTCACAGTGTCATACAACTAAAGAAAGTTAGATCAGCATATGCAGCACAAAGGTTTCTTGGGGCAAACCCCACATGTTTAGACAGTATCGGTGATCCTAGCCTCCCATCCAACTTTCGGTTTCCCAGTTCAGATATTCAGAGACTTTCTCAAGAAGCCAAGATAATTTTTCTGAAGCCAGATGTGAAAGGGACAAGGAGCGAACATGCGGGCACAACATGATTTATCAGATCAAGATTGGGATGGCCAAACCAGGCCCAATATGTGTCTTGTATGTGTGTGTGTGTGCTGAACCTGCCCTAGCCTAGGGCATACATGTTGGCACCCCCAACATAATGCATTGTATGTTAAGCTGTCCCTGAAGATTGTTTGGAAATGTTAACTGTCTAGCTGTCCTGTTTTTAATTAGTTAAATTGTATGGAGGAACTTCTCTCAATGAAAACAACATTTAAAAAACAAACAAACATTGGGATGAGGGTAATTATTAACTTGTTAATTACGAACCTGTTTGAAATCTGATCTGCTTCAGAGGCCCTTCTTCAGGTGCCCTCCTTGTCAGAAATTAGGTGGATGACAGCTGGGAAGCGAGTCTTTTTAGTAGTAGCTCTCCATCTTTGAAATACTTGCTCCAGATAAACTCAAGAGACAGATAATGCTATTTCATTTAGGTACCAGTTTAATGCCTTTTTCCTTAACAATATTTTTTAAAAATTATGCTTCGCTATCCACTATTTTTGCTATGTTTATGTTATCTGTGTTTAATAGTGTTTATAAAATAATAATAAGAATAATAAGAATAATAATTTTATGTAGTTCTATAATTTTACTATTTGAAGGCTTTTTTTAAAAGTCAGAATGCAACATTAACAATTGTGATGAATAAAAAATATGTCATCATTTTGACTAGCCTGGATAGGGGTGTTCTGATCTGTGGTGGCATGACCTTTACAACAGCAGAATTTCCACTCTTGCTTTGTTACTCCAGCGCCAAGAACACACATTTTGTATTGTGAGTATCAAGTGTATTTGTCAGACAAACATTGGAATAAAAAATAGAAATCAAAACACATGGATAAGGCATTCGTGCAATTTAAATCAATCAATCAATGCCACTTCAAGTGCTGCATTTTGTTCAGGATAGCCCATGTTATGAAGGGTGTTGATAACCTAGCACTTAAAACAGTTGTATTGCCTAGGCGCTGAGGATTTACCCACAGCACCACCCGTGTTCCCAGTGAAGGTTCACTGGGAACGCGGGTGGCACTGTGGGTAAATCCTCAGCGCCTAGGACTTGCCGATTGCATGGTCGGCGGTTCGATTCCCCGCGGCGGGGTGCGCTCCCGTCGTTCGGTCCCAGCGCCTGCCAACCTAGCAGTTCGAAAGCACAATGAAGTGCAAGTAGATAAATAGGTACCGCTTACTAGTGGGAAGGTAAACGGCGTTTCCGTGTGCTGTGCTGGCTCGCCAGATGCAGCTTGTCACGCTGGCCACGTGACCCGGAAGTGTCTGCAGACAGCGCCGGCTCCCGTCCTATAGAGTGAGATGAGAGCACAACCCTAGAGTCTGGCAAGACTGGCCCGTACGGGCAGGGGTACCTTTACCTATTGCCTTCACTGAAGTTCTGTATGTCCATATTTTTAAAGTAAGAGTACTTATGTAGATCTTAGCACAGTTTATGACATTCAGTGATCAGGTGGTAGATTGCAGAGTATCCATTCACGGCAGGCATTTCTTCTGCCTGTGGCGTTGTGTGGCCAGGCACACCTCCGCTTTCACTTATATATCCCCAGCTCCCTTTTGGCAAAATCCCATTGCTTTCTTGGCTGATTGACAGCAAGCCTTCCAGCACAAGTAGTGTCCCCTGGTAATTGCCTGCCATGTCCATGAATTCTGGGGGAGACTGTGCCTCAGGGAAGTTTGATGCACTTGTTTGTAAGAAAAGAACATCTATTTCTAGAGCAAACTCTGAATCCATGAGTATCTCTCTGGAGGACGGTGCTGATACCTCGCTGTCAGACCCTATTTGTAAATAACCCTCTCTCTCACCAAGTGTGTTTTGATCACTCTTGTGTCACAATTTGATTGGTGCTTAGTGTGGCGGGTTCCTGCATCCTGGTTAGCAAACAACCCCCTGCTACTCCCTTAGGAGATTTCTTCCTGGAGTTTTCCTGCTTCCTGCCTTAGAGTAGTTGTTGTTAAGACATCATGGTATTATTACAAGTATAATGTGCAGGCCTCAAAAGAATTGCTTTGGAAGTGGAAAAATAGAAATATACTGACGCTGCCGCCTTAGGGCAATCTCAGTTGCTTTATGTGGAAAGTGTGTCTATCCACAAAGGGTTTGACCAGGCTGTGTTTACCTGATGGCATTCACTCTGGCAATAGTTAATTCTAGTTGCCTGTTGGCATTAAGGTACAAACCAGAGATCCTAGTGCTACGGTCTGCTCAGCTAGCTAGGTGTGCCTCATGCCACTGCCTGTGATGGCCTTTCAGTAGATAAAGGAACTTGAGGTTTCTGCTTGATTTTCTTTATTCAACCTGGTTGGTATTGCAGGAATAATACCTGTCTTGTTTCATCTAGCTGTCATTGAGCATTGTAAGAAGGGTACTCTGGCTGAGTGAGCTGAGCCACTTCTGAAAGATGTCAGTATTTTTAGAAGTTTGTTGTGAAGAGTGGTTCACCAACTCCCTGCTCAAGCATTCTTAAGGAAAATAAGCTTTGTTTACTTCCATTTGTTCTGCCTTTGACTATGGACAGCAGTTGAATCATCTTTATTCCATTGTGTATTATTTTTGCACAGTATTATTTTACTCTGTGCGTATATGTACATACTCTATATCATTACTAAAATTGTACCCCAGCCTCTTCTCCCCAGTTTACCCTCTAGATTAAGTGCCTCCTTCTTTCAGTTTTGTCTCTTAGCCAAAGCCCTTGGCTTCTTCTTAGCCAAGCCCTTGGCTCTCTTTATTGCTCTCTTCAGAGCCCTCTCCAGTTTGTCTAATATACTGTATTTTTCCATGTATAAGACTCCCCCTATTTTGGCGGACTCCAAATTAAGAAAACACCCTCTCAGCACTACCCATGTATAAGGACAAACCCCAATTTTAAACCTAATTTTTTGGTGAAAAAACCTAGTCTTATACACAGAAAAATACAGTATGTTCCTTCTGTATTGGAAGTTGATTGTGGTGGAAACTCTTTATTGAGAAGCCTGCAGGTGGAAGCTGCTAAAGGAGTAGTTTCTCATAACTGATTTAATTATTGATTTTATTTGCATAATTAACCTTCTCAGAGCATTTAGTCTAGATTATTGTCCATTATTTTGGACTTATTTCACCTAATTATTGCCCCTTCCTCAGCCAGCCAGCTTGAGGAATTAATATCTTACCTGTGGGATCTTGCCACCTCCCCCTAGAGGCCAGTGCATATGTAACATTTGAGATTATTTTTAAATATGGTAAAGAAATTGCAAGTGTACTAGAAGATGCTCTTAGCTCATTTCTCTCCACCACCCCATTCCCCTAATCTATCTTAATCTGTTTTCAGTGTTGAGAGTCATCACTACCTTTAGTGATTAATGCCAACTAGAATTTTACACTTAGCCTTAGTTTTGGTTAAAGTTGAAGTCTTCCGCTGCTTAGACATATTTATCTGAATACCTCTGTTTTGAAGAAGATTTGCTTACTAGCACCTGGATGGACTTTCTGCCAGCAGTAATTCAGTTGTCTCCATGGCTGCTCAGAAGTTCCTGTGGTTCCCCCTTCCTTTCTCCTGCTGCTGGACTATGGGCAAAAAAAGCCAGTCTGACTTGTCATGTCATCTGAACCTGGGTCATGGTTTGTTTCCAAACAAGCAAGAAACAGTAACCAAGGTTTGTTCTTGTCTTATCATTTGGGGGGGGGGGAGCACCGTAGGGACTTTTGAGCATTGTGCACCAGCATGCTGCTCATTCATGTTAAGTCATAGTTTTTTATTTAAGCTATGGTTTATTTAAACTATGGTTAGTGTGACCCGTGGACTGGGCCACTGAGTCAGAGAACATACATTTGATGTCCAGATTTACATGCAGCCTTGCATGACTTAGCATTAACTTCTTTGCCTGCAACAGTGTGTTGGTATTTCATATATGTTTCATTTTATTTTTAACACTCTCCTAAAAAAAGAGAGGTGACAAACAGCATTGTGGATGCAGAAGGAATTTTCTGCATTTTGAAAATCAACTGGGAAGGCCTTTTGTTTCCTTTCAAAAATCTGCACAAAGTCCATAGTTCTCTTCTGCTTCTTCTCTTCTGAAACTTTGACCCTAAACAGGAGGTAGAATAAATCTGAGAATTTTTCGTTCATTCAGGAGTTGAGTGCTGACATTAGGAACTGACACAATATGCAGTATAGAGGGATGGATTTGGTAGAGCACCTTTGGTAGAGATGTTTGGTTGCCGCCTCTTTTTCTGCTTTGAGAAGTGGGGCATCAGTAAGAGTTAAAAGTCCTGGAGCTGGAGTTGCCCCTGATTTTTCAGAAAATAGGCAAATAAACCCCCGTCTCTAGAGTGCCATGAAGGACTTAGGAAAGTTGCATTTAGAGACTGGACCTGTGCACAATGCCTAATCTCTAACTATATTGTACCTCAATGGAGATAATGATTTTTAGCACATCTTATACAATTTCAGCAGGGTGTTTCCATGTCTTTCTACCTGACCTGCTTTTGCCAAACAGTTATATAAGGTTTTGGCCTAGTAGTAAGAAGAGGCAAGCAGTAAATCCCATGAAGATGTTCTCTGTTCTGTTATACCACCAGCACCTGCCTTTGATGCAGAACTTTGTGCAAACCTTCCTACCTTTCTTTTTTCCACTTTCTTGAATTTCTCCTCTTTACCCCCACCTGCTTTGCAGATTGTTCAGATACCAAGAATGAAGTATAATATAGTCTTTTCTGTTAGCTTCAGGTTTCCATACTATCCTGAATGAATTGTGCAGCTTGGTGTGGGTTCTATAGCTAGATAGTCAGGAAGTGGATAGTGGCTGGCCAAATCGCATACCACTCTTCTCAGGGGGTTCTCACAAAGGGAACAGGACCCAAGCATTTCCCCCTGCTATAACAGACAGCTCAAAGCTCCTGCTGAGTACTGGAAGTGCCAGTTTGCAGACTAATCAGAGCTATGTGAGCTGGAGAGCCATACGAATTTGCAGCCATCTTAATAATAATAAAAAAAAAGATTGAGAAAACAGCTTAAAAGCAGGTTACCCTACTTTTTTTCTTTGGTTGCTTTTATCCCAGTGAGAGGAAATTGAGGGAGAGTAGTAATCTGGGCAATTAGACGAAATGCCAGTGCTGTCAGTTGTGGACACGGCCTGTAACTTTTGTACTGAGCTTCTAGTTTGCTCTTGCTTCCTAGTCTGGGGTACAGGTGGATGTTTTTGGGTCTTTTTATATTAAGAGTTCAAATGGTAGCAGCCAGAGGAGGAGCCCCTTGAGAATGAATGAAGTACGGAATAAATTTTTGTGCCCCTAAGTGGTGTAGTGTTTAGTCTCCTGCCTTTCTCTTTCTGTCTCTTTCTTCTCTCTTTCCTGCTGAGTTTCAGCAGTTGGGGGACCTGAAATTGCTCTCAGTGCTTCAGGGAATGAGGATGCTAGGATATTTTGTGGCAACCTGTGACAATTCAGAAAAGCTGGTGTTTTCCCCCCCTTTGGAGATGCATAGATCACTGAGACTCTGCTGTTCTTTATAGCTGGGGTGTGTGGACGTAGCCAGGATTTATGTTAGAGGGACAGGCTTTATGTGGGGGTGGGGTGGGGCAGAACCAAGCTGTCTACAACACGATTGGTCAATTAAGTATTTTTATTTATTGATTTGGGTGCGACAGATGCCACCCCCCCGGCTAAACCCATGCTAAGCACCAACCTAGATGACCACCAACCTAGATGGCTTTAAAGAGGATTAGACAAATTCATGGAGGAGGAGGCTGCTGACATTATTAGCTATGATGGCTGTGCTGTGCATCCACAGCTGGAGGCAGTAATGCTTCTAAGTACCAATTGCTGGAAACCACAGGAAGAGTGTTCTTGTGTTTGAATCCTGCTTGCAGGTTTCCCACAGGTATCTGGTTCTGTGATAACAGGGTGCTGGACTAGATGGGCCTTATCCAGAAGACTTCTTATGTTCTTACGTCCTGTACTGGCTACCTATCCTGAGCCCAGTTCAAGGCTGATGTTGACATACAAAGCCATACACAGCTTGGGGCCTGATTCTCTGAAGGAGCACATCTCCCCCTTGTATGTTGAGATCAGCAGTGGAGACGTTTCTGTCATCCATCACTGGGTGAGGTGCATAGTGTGGTGGCATGGAATAGGGTCTTCTTGGTGGTAGTGTCCTGTCTCGGCAGTAGCCTCCCCTATAAGGTACATCTGACACCATCATTGTTCCTCTTTTAGTTCCAGTTGCAATACATACCGTTTTTTCTGGGCTAATATTGGCTGTCCAATTAGTGTACAAATTTTATTTTATGTTACTGTTTCTTGCTTGTTACATATTAGTGTGGTGTTACTGTTGCTTGGATGGTGTATATTGCATGTTACAGTTTTTATTGTTGTTTTAAGTGTAACCCAAGTGTTCTCCATGCCAGAAGCTAGTAGAAGTAGGATCATTTTAAAATAAGAGTTCAGACTTTCAGGGTAGAGATTTTCAGATTCTCCACTAAAACGGAGCAGCCTGTGAATCAGACCTGCCGATAAACAGCCACAGGCAAATTGCACTTCTGCAGACAGTTGTGTGGTGGAGCATTCCATGCACTTGAGCCAGTGATCTCTGTCTGTGGAATTTCTTAAAGCTGAGCCAATGATCAAAGCATATTATAGCTGCTCATGTGAGAAGTGTCCAGTAAACCACCATCACAAAGACTCAGGGCAGCTGTCTTAGTCCCTAGCAGTGATTGCCTTGGATGGTGACATTCACCATGGAGGCTTAGTTACCTTGGAAACATGTTTTAACTGCATCTCTGCTCTGAAGAACCCATTTGAAGCTACTCTTCTGCCCTGAAGGCTGATGCCTCTAAGTACAATATGGGCAGCAGACTCTTTCAAGCTGGAGACAGTGTGGCATATAGGGCATGCCCACAGTCCCCAAAGCACAATTCATTACACTAGCAAATGAAGCTATAAACACAAGACTAGGTATTAACACAGAGAGGCATGTTAATAGCATGAGGACAGTGGGTGGGTGCATGTTACTGCAGCGGTGAGCTCATTAGTGCTCTAAATCTGAGGGGAAACTGTTATCTTCTAAATACAAGGATGAAATGTGTAGGTTTTTTTTAAAAAGGAATTTGCAAAGAAGTTGTCTTTGGTTGTCATGGTTATATCTGTGATCACTAGACCGAGATGGAAATTGCTTCTCTGCCGTATTTGCTTGATTATGTTCTGGCCTAAGATGAGTTTCTAAACATTTTATCTGTCTTTCTGTGATTAACCTGATGTACACCGACACCGGTAAAATAATACTGGATCATGTTATTGGATCATGTGGCCCTCACTATCCTTCAGCTGTTTTCAATCATATCCAAAAGATCAGAGAGCCCCACCTACCCTCAGTGCCATGGTTGGTTCTTACTCCTCTCTTGTTCTATCATCTTCCCTGCAGTTATTGACTTGTGGCTGAAATCTGTTCCAAATGGATGAATATACATTGGGCAGACTCCTCCTCCCCCCACCTTACCCTGCTTGTGTTTTTATCCTACTACTCATATTAACCTGGCCCACCCAATGCCCTATTGAGTAACTCATTAGACCTTCCACAACGTGCCTGATTTTTAACATTGTCTCATGACAGAGGATAAATTCTGAGCATTTCAAGTCTCTAGATCATGGGTAGGCAAACTAAGGCCCAGGAGCCGGATCCAGCCCAATCACCTTCTAAATCCGGCCTGTGGACGGTCCAGGAATCAGCATGTTTTTACATGAGCAGAATGTGTCCTTTTATTTTATATAAAATGCATCTCTGTGTTACTTGTGCGGCCTGCCTGGTGTTTTTACATGAGTAGAATGTGTGCTTTTATTTAGAATGTATCTCTGGGTTATTTGTGGGGCATAGGAATTCGTTCATTCCCCCCCTCCAAATATAGTCCGGTCCCCACAAGGTCTGAGGGACAGTGGACCGGCTCCCTGCTGAAAAAGTTGCTGACCCCCGCTCCAGATAAATGATCAGTTGGCAGCTGGATAATCTTTTGTTCTGGATCCTGCCAGATTGCCCTTGTCTTAAATGGGCTTCCTGTTCTGGGAGTTCTCAGCTAGCGGATTATAGAGCATGTTGCTTTCTTGCACAGTGGTGGTTCTATAAGTAGGAATGCTCTTCATGATAATGCTCTAGCTGTACCTGTAAAATTTGGCTCACAGACTGACATTAAGCCGATCCAGCTAGAAAGTGATGAAGAGCCTTTGACATAAAACTTTTTTGTATGGTTTCCTTACTGGGAAATTTCAGGCTAAGAATTTGATCACAGAACTCCTATATCTACACCTAGCTTTAGAGCAGAAAATTACTGTCAGTTCACATAATCAGAAGGGGATTCTTTCACTTGCCAAATAAGCTCCAAGTAAAACAGAAGTGCCTGTGTTTGAAAATTGCTTTCTATTGTTACCAGTGATTGTAATAACACTGTCAAGCATATAAATTTCTTACCAGTATTCAGAATGCAGCAATTCCTCATAAACCATTCATGAGCCAAACATTTTTCATTTACTAATCTGTCCATTCTCCTTGGGTGACTGTTGATATAAAAGAGGGATGGAGAATCCAGTGGCTAACATTTTCTTCTCTCCAGGCAATACTCCCAAGAGGAATCAAAAGCGACATGTCCTGCCCTAAGAAACCTGGCACTCTGTGTAGTATCTACTTGGGTGTCATGCATGCCATTATAAAACTAGTCAAGCTATTGCAGAGTTGCACTACACCTGCTTCTGCCTTGTGCATCATCAGCACAAATGACAGCTGAGATTGGTTCTCCGTGTCCTGTGCTGTCAGTGTTTGAAACTGAAAGCTGGCAGCTGATTTCCCAGACCCTTGGTGCTACTTAAGGTGCTGACAAGTAGGGGGAGGAAACCCTCTGTGTCAGTTGATTTGAATGGCAACTGACTCAACATGGTATTGAACAGGAAGGATAAATCTGGGACAACAATACATCAGTTTCTGTGCTTGCTTATCTGTGACGGACAGGATTCTAATTAATCAAATGCTTTCTTTGAAGACTTTGAGCAAGTATCTGCTTATGATAATGTAGTTGCATTAAAAAAACTCTTTTCATTCTTTTCTCAGCTCTGATTAATCTATTGAAGTTTCTCTTGTCCAACGAGACTGTTTTGCTGGCAAAACACAACATCTTTACATTGGCTCTCATGGTGAGTTTCTTTCTTGGGGACAGTGAGAGTTAACAGCACTGAATTTAAAACCTAGGAATTAGTGTGGAGCATGCCCACTCAAAAACACACACCAAAAAAACCAGATAGTGATCTTATTGGAGCCATTCTTAGAAGTTCTGTTCTCTATCATGGCATCTCTGTTTTTCTGTGTATCTGGGTTGGGAGCACTTATTTTTGGCTCAAGCTGGAATTGGATTCAAGGACTTTTCCTGCGGCTGGATATCTGTTTGGAATGTCAAAGCATTTGGGCAAGGTGTTCAGTGGAAATGTGAGAGAGGGAGGAAAGCCCCTTCATGTGTATGTTATTGACTGTTGTGCTGTGCGACAAATGGATCTGTCACTGCTTTGGGTAACAAGTGGAGTCTGCTCAAACAAACAAATGAAGCAGTTGCACTGTATCCCCATCCCCTAACAAGACTGAACATACTCAGGAATTCAGCCAGCCTGGAACAGGAACCTTGTACTGGCTTACATGGGAGAGTGGGAGTTCCCCAGCAGAGCTGTATAATGTGAGAGGGCTCAGGTTTGGGCCCGGTTGCTAGATAGGGATGTTCTTGAGAGTGGTAAAAGGAAAATGCCTCCCCCAGCACACCCCACTGCTTTTCTTCCCCTAGCCTAGAAACAGCCCTGTATAGAGCAAGAAAAGGAGGTGTTTTTTTTAACCCTCTCAGGATACTTGCTTCTGTCCCTAAGCTCTGTCCTCTCGCTATTAGGCTTTGGCAGGCTCTCTTCTTCAGTCCTCCAATTTCCTTCCCTCCCTCACGGGAATGATGCCCGCTTTCAGTGTTTTGGGTGGCTTATAACCAGTTTTTATTTTTATCCCTAAATTTATCAGGGAAAGAAAAAAAGTGGTTTATAATCAATTGAGGTGAAACACTTGTTATCTACAAAACACTTGTTATCTATAAACACTTGTTATCTACAAAAATTAAATAATGACTTTTTTATTTTAAATGCTTAGATAACTGCATATATTATATGGCACATTTTTCCTGTAGTAATTCCTATAGCTTTTGTTTTTGAAGGTGGTAAACCTGTTTAACATGTTCATCACTTATGGAGATACCTTCCTTCCGACTCCTAGCAGCTATGATGAGCTATACTATGAAATCATCAGAATGCACCAGAGTTTTGATAACCTGTATTCTATGGGTGAGTAGTGTCGGATGACTTGGTTTGCTGTTGACAAAACACACAGCTATGACAGATAAACTGTGTGGGTGTGAGAGAGAGCAATTGTGTACTCACTGATCAGCATGTGTGCTCACTGTGTGGCTGTCAGTTACCGCATGGATGTGAAATAATCCTGTTCGAAAAGGATAAAGGTTCCTTGTTCTTGGCAAAGGACATTTTGAAAGTGACTCTTCAGGAGCAGACATCCAGAAACGATGCTGTTTGGGTACAGAATTGCCATCTGGTTCACCTGTGTATACATGAAAGTGTGTTTGTTTGCTATTGCCAGGCATATAATATTTAAATGGCGCACGGTGCCCTCATTTAGAGTGAGCCAGTCTGCCGTGCGCAGAGAGTTCCCAGCTGGGAAAATATGCCTTAGTCTCAGGTCAGAGAGCAAGCGCACCCCCCAGAGCCAATCAGCAGCAGGAGTTGGTGTTG
This sequence comes from Podarcis bocagei, assembly GCF_964188305.1. Lineage (NCBI taxonomy): Eukaryota > Metazoa > Chordata > Lepidosauria > Squamata > Lacertidae > Podarcis > Podarcis bocagei. The sequence continues at coordinate 44,940,350 of NC_138128.1, forward strand.
TAAACAAGAGGTGAAAAAAGCATTTGATGGATGCACAACAAGGAACCTACTGTACAGAATAGGGAGCACGTAGGCCTGCTAGCATCCACAGAACCAGGTCAAAGCCTCAGAAGCAGTTGGAAAACAACCCCCCCCCCAATACCCTTTTTAAAATAGTGCAGCAAACAGTCTAGATCTGTAAATGATGTTTTTGGGTGGGGGAGTGAAGGTGCAGAGAGATGCAGTGAAATGCTGTAGAGCAAATACTTAGTAGGGAGGCAGAATGAAGGGGAGGAAGGAATGCTGGCAGGGAGACATAACCAAGGAATTATATGAATGCACTTACCTCTGAGTAACACTTTAGAAGGGCTGCCTATAAAGGGCCAGCCCTCCCTGCCTCCCATTGCTTTCCTCTCCTCTTAGAAACATTAGTCTGGCAAGCATATAATAAGGGTTAAATGGTCATTCATAAAAGGGACGTAGTTGATCCACTCACACAGCATGATAATGTTAGAACAGTTACATAAAACTTCGGATAGCCTCTTCCAATAAACATTGATAATAACTTTAAAACAAAAAATTGAATGTACATGCATATTCAAAGTGAAAACAAATAAAAGGAAAAATGTGTTTTCCCATATTGTTTCTGCTGTATGCTGAACAGTGGAGGCAATAAGCTTCTTAATATTTTTGTTTATATGTTGAGCAGTGTAGAAGCAGCACAGTGAAGTTCCAGGAAGGTTCCTTAGGTTGGGATGTGTTTTCGAAGTCTTATCCTCCTTATTATACTACATGCACATTCTTTACTCGTGGTGGTGGTCACATTTGGATGATGCCTGTACTTCATCTAAGATTATTTATATTTTTCTAATAATTTGTTTAGTTACTTGATTGCCTTGGAAAATGTTGTACTGTTGTCAGAATAGGTGCCATAGAATGTAACCTTCCTTTAATCTTTTTTCTTTCAGTTTTGAGGCTATCTACCAACGCTGGCCAGTGGAAGGAGCCAGCCAGCAAGGTGACACATGCGTTGGTCAACATACGGTAAGAAAAGGAAAGTTTTTGTTACTCATTTGTGCATTCTTGCTTTTATTCCCAGAACACTTCAATTTTTGTTGCAGTATAGCATGCTGGTTGGTTTCTCAGCCAGGATATTGGGGTGGGGTGGGATATAAACCTGAAAGAGTCTTGTAGCACCTTGCCCCCCCCCCCAAAAAAGTGCTATGTTGCCTAGTTTGCTGAACATGTTCCCACTTCAGCAGCGATTGCTTTTGTAAACTTAGGGGTACAACAACTCGTTTGTTCTTTAAAACGGGTTAAGGTATGCGTTTCAAAATACATTGTTTTCTAAGAGTAAGATGTAGACTTACTTTGGATAGTCAGGGGCAAGGTGTAAGTATTTGAATGCATCTTTTGCAATACTCTTTGCTGTTCCCAGAAGTTCCACTTTTTAAAGCTATGAGCAAGTGCCTATGAGCTCATCCTCATAATATCCCTGTGGAATGATACATGATTCTGCTGGTAGGGGGGCTGATTGGCTAATGGGCTTTCCTCCATACTGAGGCTCTTACATCTCATGGGGCTTACAGGGGCTGCTGGAATCAATAGTGGCTGGCATGTTGGGTGATGACCTTGGGAGCCTGTCCCCAAGGTAATATTTAAAATGAAAGATTGGAATAAAAACCAATACTTAAAAGCAGATTATGGCCTGAAGAGTATTCCTTTCTCAAGGGGCATGCAAACAACTAATTGCTAGAGCCTGCAATTCATCTTTCTTGAGAGGCTGTTTGAGAATTTGTGTCCCTTGCCTTTTTCGTTCAGCAGTGGTTACTGCTGAAGACTGGAGACTAGCCAGGTTGGGAGAGAAGTTACTTTTAAATGTTTGGGGGTTGTGTAACTGGAAGTTTAAAACTGAACAGCCCCATGATTCACTAAGAAGTACCAAATCTTCCCCCTTGAGTTCCCTAAGAGCTAGTCATTTGTGTCAGGGTAAGAAGGATTAGAAAGTCAGGCACAGAAGTCATGCTTCCCCTGTGACACAAAACTTACCTTTGTTGTGGTGTCTCTCAGGAAGACAGCATGTGGAAAACAAACTCCCTCCAGGCATTTTCCAAGTAATTTTATGTGTCTGTAAACCACCATTAAAGATTCTCTCTGCAGGCCTGTGAGTTTCATGTCCTTATATATAGGTTCTGCAAGATTTACTCTGCTGCGCTCTTTATTTTTCATGAACAGAGTTAAATGAAGCTCTTGGGGACTGATAATGCTCTAAATGTACCAGCTGAACAGGCAGTCATAGGTAGGGGGTTGCTATATAAAATGCCATAGAAGATTGAGCCTGCCCTTGGCATGGTCTGAATCTTTTGGGCGGGGGCGGGGGGGGGGGGACTGCTTAGAAAAGTCTCTAGAATTGAGAGTAGAAACAAAGTGAATTATGCTTGCAAATTGGAGGGATGTGACTGGAGAACAGTCTGGCTGTTATTTCCTCTGCAGGCTCCTTGACAATTATTTACTATAATTGATCTTCTTGGACAATAGGAAAACAGCCACTAGACTGTATTAGCAGTTTTGCAAAGAGAACGATCCTGCAAACCTTTTTGGTGTTAGACTGTTTGCCCAACTAATACTTAAGGCTGCAGTCTTAAACCTGTTTATGTGGGAGTAAGCACCACTGAATTTAATAAGACTTACTTTTGAGTAGACACAGTTAGGATTGCTCTGCAAATCCGTTCCTTGCATTCCACATGTATAAACTTGCATGTAAAACTAAATTAACTTGAATGAGAAATAGTTTCTTACTGATGAATTTCTTACCTGGCAGGCATTGATTCATTATATGTAGTTTTGAGAGGTTAGTTTGTTAAACTATGATAAGTGGCATACTCTTCTCTATTAACTTATGGGTTTTAGTTTTGACCCACAACTGTTTTGATGGAGGTGGCCTGAAATTGCTGGAGCATTGTGCAGATATGTCGTAGTTGGCTTATTTAGGGCTTTCTTAAATTTGTCTCTTCATTTGGAGGTAGTGATGGTAGTTCTGTTCTTCCCTCACTTTCACTCTGGAGATAGATGTTAAAGCAACATGATATTGCATGGGAGGTGTTGGCTTTACAAGTCTTTTCTTGTTCATAATTTTCACCTGCCTCTATCTGCCTGGACCTGCAGGTGCTGAGAGTTGTCCAGGGACTAGGACCCTGGGCAGGCAGACAGCATTGATAGCACTTGTTGCCCCAGGTGTGAAGCAACTGCTGGGACAGCTATATAAAGCTTGCCTGCCTTGTGGGTGGGGCTGCCATAAAGGGGCAACACCAAAGGGAATTGTACCTTTCGGGGTGGCACTTTGGGGGGTTGGAACGAGGGCATTTGCCAGCCTCCTTGTGGTAAGATCAGTGTTTTTAAGGGGGATGGGGATGTTTTAAATTGTTTAATTGTTAAGTATATTTGTATTAGTTTGTATATACATTAATATTGTTAATTGTTTTAATCAATTTTATTGGGATTTTTTTGTTTTTTATATTGTAATCTTACATTTGTGTAATGTAAAGTAGCCTGTGTGTAATTGTGAAGTAGCCTGATACCTATGGGTATAGGGCAGTATACAGATTTAATTAATAATAATAATTTTTCTTGATCCATTTGCTGAAACAGTTGTGGCTTTATAGTTGAGACTTGCAGATGATGTGCAATCTTATGAGATCAGTGTGTAGCATAACATGATTTGAGGACAGTTTTCATTTAGACTTAACAAAGTTTGATCATCTTGTTGTATTCATTGGGGCTGAGATACCATCAGTATGCAACTGATGCGTATCTTTTACCCCCAACCTCTTCGCTTCTGTTATTAGAGCTTTTCTTTGACTTACTGTGATTTTTCCTGATCTGTTCACAGGAGGGTAAAGTTCTGCTCTTGTTTCAGAGTGCTTTAGACTATAGAGTCCAGGCTGGTTGCATAGGCCAATGTATAGTTTCTTTTTATTAGTTCAGCTTATTTTGGATGGATTATTCTTTTTCCTTCATTTTTATGCTTCTTTTAAAAATAGAAATAGAATACAGTTTTCCTCTATTTTACAAATGGATTATGTGCTACTGGGAGCCATTTGGCCATAGGAGGAGGAGGAGGAGGAGGAGGAGGAGGAGGAGGATGATAATAATAATAATAATAATAATAATAATAATAATAATAATAATAATTTATTTATACCCCACACATCTGGCTGGGCTTCCCCAGCCTCCCTGGGCGGCTTCCAGCCAAATATTAAAATACAGCAATACATCAAACATTAAAAGCTTCCCTCAACAGGGCTGCCTTTAGATGTCTTCTAAAAGTTTGGTAGTTGTTGTTCTCTTTGACATCTGGTGGGAGGGCGTTCCACAGGGTGGGCGCCACTACCGAGAAGGCCTTCTGCCTGGTTCCCTGTAACTTGGCTTCTTGCAGTGAGGGAACCACCAGAAGACCCTCAACGCTGGACCTCAGTGTCTGGGTAGAACAATGGGGGTGGAGACATTCCTTCAAATATACTGGACCGAGGCCATTTAGGGCTTTAAAGGTCAACACCAACACTTTGAATTGTACTCGGAAACATACTGGGAGCCAATGTAAGTCTTTCAAGATCGGTATTATGTGGTATTGGTGGCCACTCCCAGTCACTAGTCTAGCTGCCACATTCTGGATTAGTTGTAGTTTCTAGGTCACCTTCAAAGGTAGCCCCACATAGAGCGCATTGCAGTAGTCCAAGCGGGAGATAACCAGAGCATACTGTTCATTTTTTGTAGTACATCATTTGAGGCATTCTTCAGTTTTAAAAAAAGAGGGGAATCATTTCAAAATGTTTTTCTAGTTTAATGCAGGGGATCATTTTATTCTAAATCACTTAAGGGCAAGAGAAGTCACATTAGTGATACCCAAGCTCTGTTGGAGATCTTTTAGTAATCTGGTCCTTGTTGATTGCTCAGCATTTCCCCACTTTTTCCCATATGATACCTTTTGTGCTTGCATGTTATATTTTTTTCTTCAAGGTCTTACATTTTGAGTACTATTTTACACCAGATGTTTGTTTTCAAATGATTTTGAGGCAAAATGCTCTTCTCCTTACCTTCCACTTTGTTTGTGCCATTGGTTTAGTTTAGCTGATTCTAGTATTAAGTAGCCTGTAGTGCATTTTTGTTTGAACTTTTGATTTTCCAAATCTCGCTAGCAAAGTAAATGGCTCAGTAAAAGAAGACATATCTTTAACTCACCACCACCACCACCTGTGCACCCCTAACGCTGAGATTCCAGTAGGCATTGTCCATAGACTTTCAATACTATCCTTGTAGTCACAGAGGCTAGAAGCTTGCTTTTAAAAAAGATTTTAAAATCTATCATTTTCAGGAAGTTGAATCCTCTTCCCAGCACTCATGTCTCCATCTGCATAGCATGATTGTGGAATATATTTCCCTCTGTCAAAATGGCAAACCTGGCAATGTCCAGTCACCCTTGATTGTTGCAGAATTTACCATATTTTCAAGTTGCATGTGGTGGTTTCCTATGTAAAACGACTGGCTGCGTTGGTTGAGGTGCTCAGCTGTAAGGTCGATAACTGGAAAGCTGACCTTCACTTCCGTAAGGAAATAAGCAGCTTTCCAGGCGATCAATTTTTCCAGGCTAATGAGCCCCTTTACATTAACATCTTGCAGGTTTGCATTTAATGAGGCTTTTATTAATGCAGGGTTTGAAAGGACATCCTCTGATTGCTTACTAAGTGATGGAGGTGGCGCCTGAATCATTGTATTCTTTTAATAGACTTTCTTCTGATCAGTAATTTTCTCAAGGTGAATAAATAGATTAACCCCATGATTAATAGATTCAATTGCTCCATTATCCGTAATGCAGTGACATCATTTAAGGTCTTCCCCCCCCCCCACTGAAACATTTTGAAATTGGCTAGTGAAGTCTTTGCTATGCTACCTAGGCTAATAGATCTTTGATGTTTCATTTGGGTAATTGTGTTTCTTCTGGTGCTGTCCATTGTGGTGTCTCTGCCTCAATGCTGCTGCTTGCTTTATTATCTCAGAATGCAGAGTTGCTCTGCTGCAGTTGCTCTTCTTAGTCCTCTTCTAATACACGAGGCCCTGCTGCGTTCAGCATTGTCACGAGAGTGATTAGTGAGGTGCGGCTGCTGTTAGAACATAATTTCTGCATGTGTATATAATGGATATGCTAGATGTCGGGTTGTGTTGGCAGTAGTAGGGCTGTAATTTTTTGAAGTTTAAGTGATTTAATATTCAGGTGATTTCTCTTACAGAATTTGAGAGGTGATCATATTATAGTTGGGCTCAGGTGCTTGATGAATGTAAGTCAAACTTCTAGGTAGTTAACGTGATGAAACACAGGGAGGCTGAAAGGGCTACCCTAAGATGTTCATTATTATCCCAGCCTGTTCATTGTATATGTACCAGTTCAGAAACCTCTTAGTTGAAAGTAAGAAAAGGTCTTGCTGTTAAACATTTTCCAGATATCACAATAATTATTCTCATTTGGGGTCCAAACCTAATCCAGTGCAGGATCTGAAACTATTGGTATTGTTAAGAGTTTCCTTTCTGCCAGAGTGTTTTTTCCCCCACCTGTCCATTCAAATTACAGTGGTACCGCGCAAGACGAACGCCTCGCAAGACGGAAAACCCGCTAGACGAAAGGGTTTTCCGTTTTGGAGGCGCTTCGCAAAACGAATTTCCCTATGGGCTTGCTTCGCAAGACGAAAGCCCATAGGGAAATCTCCGGGGACCTCTTTTAAATGCTAGCGGTGGGGAGCAAAGCCTTTCCCCCCCCCACCGGCCTTCAGAAGAGGTCCAGGAAGGCTGGCGGGGGCCGAAAGGCTTTGCTCCCCAGCGCCAGCATTTTAAAAGCAGTCTGGGATAGCAGGGAAGCGCTTCCTGCTATCCCGGACGGCTTTTGAAGGCAGGAGAGATCCGCGAAGCCTGGGCGCGCTGCGCGCAGGCTTCGGCATGCCGGCAAGTCTCCGCCAGCAGCGGCAGCGCTGCCGCTGCTGGCGCAGAGGTCCGCGAAGCCTGGGCGCGCTGATGTCAACGCGCGCAGGCTTCTGCATGCCGGCAAGTCTCCGCCAGCAGCGGCAGTGCTGCCGCTGCTGGCGGAGAGATCCGCGAAGCCTGGGCGCGCTGCGCGCAGGCTTCGGCATGCCGGCAAGTCTCTGCCAGCAGCGGCAGCGCTGCCGCTGCTGGCGGAGAGGTCCGCGAAGCCTGGGCGCGCTGATGTCAATGCGCGCAGGCTTCGGCATGCCGGCAAGTCTCCGCCAGCAGCTGCAGCGCTGCCGCTGCTGGCGGAGAGATCCGCGAAGCCTGGGCGCGCTGCGCGCAGGCTTCGGCATGCCGGCAAGTCTCCGCCAGCAGCGGCAGCGCTGCCGCTGCTGGCGGAGAGATCCGCGAAGCCTGGGCGCGCTGCGCGCAGGCTTCTGCATGCCGGCAAGTCTCCGCCAGCAGTGGCAGCGCTGCCGCTGCTGGCGGAGAGGTCCGCGAAGCCTGGGCCGGACAGCTTTTGAAGGCAGGCGGGGGGAGCAAAGACTTTCGCCCCCGCCAGCCTTCAGAAGAGGTCCAGGACCTCTTCTGAAGGCTGGCGGGGGGCAAAAGTCTTTGTCCCCCCTGCCTGCCTTCCCAGGGGCTTTTAAATCGCCCTGACAGCGGAGAAGTCCTTCGCTGTCCCGGGGCGATTTTAAAATGCCGCCCGCCAGCATTTTAAGATCGCCCCGGACAGCGGAGAAACCCTCCGCTGTCCCGGGTTTTTTAAAATGCTGGGGGTGGGAAGAAAAGCCCTTGTCCCCCCCCCAGCCTTCAGAAGAGGTCGGGGGACAGACTGTCCCCGGACCTGGTCTGAAGTCGGTTTCCCTAGGAACGCATTAATTGATTTTCAATGCATTCCTATGGGAAACCGTGCATCGCAAGACGAAAAACTCGCAAGAAGAAAAAACTTGCGGAACGAATTAATTTCGTCTTGCGAGGCACCACTGTACTTTAGTGTCCTGGGAATATGGAGTGTATGAATCTGCCTGTTCCTGTGGATAGCAGTGTCTTATACTGCCACATTGCATAAATGGGCACATTTAAAGCTAGATTTTCCCTTTCACCTTCTTATACACCTTTTTCCTTAGGTGCCTTTTGGCTTCATCAACACTGATTGTTATGCCCCCATAATAAACTCCATCTAGTTGCAGTATAATGACTCCGTTTATATTGTTCACTGAGGTGCGTTTAACAGTAATGACCTTTGGCATACTGTCACCGCTAATCTAGCTTGGTTGATCTCAAATTGCAGGATAACAAAGAGCAGCCAAGTGGCTAAAAATGCAGTCCTAGTTGTTGTTGGGTTTATCGCTGAGATCTGGAATAGGTTCTAAATGCAGTTGTAGGAATAGGATAGAGATGTTTTTCCCCCTCTCAGATGGAACGGTTTCACATAGATTCTCTCCCCCCTCCCCCTTTTGGACGTTGTACAATGGGGTATGACATGGGAAGGAGAAGAAAGCAGGCAGGAGGGGAAAGTAGCAACAGGCTCTTGAGGGGAATGGAGAGGTAGCAATTTTGAGAGGCTGCTTGGAGTGCCTCATGAAATGTGGCTAATGCATTTCATAGAGAGAGAAAATATAGTGCTTTCTCCCTCTGCATTTCTTTTAAGTGAAACATGGTATATGTGTATTGCCTTAGGCATATTGCACAGTTGGTGTAAGAGGCATTTTGTGAGCTGCTTTTGATGCTGAATATATTTCATTGGTTAAAAATTCCCTTGTAATATATTTCTGCAACCCCCTGTAACTTTCTTAGCTACGGAAGCAACTTAAAGTGAGTTTTTGGCAGGGTGTGGGTGTGCAATGTGAGGCACAGAAGAGTTACACATTGTTACTTTTACACATATAAATGGCAAGACTAGAGATAGGGAGCCCTGACTTCCCAGCCCTTTTCTCCCCCCTGCTAGCTTTTTAAATAGGTATCTTTCAAAGATTCATTCCTTCTGCATATCAACACTTCATGAAGTGGCAAAAATATCTGACCAAAATATTGTACGTTGTTATTCTACATCTTGTGTCTCCTTTTTTATTTTTAAGGATGTCTGCTTCCACAAAGGTGTGTGGATACTGTGGGAATTGGTGTTCATATAATATCTTGGGTTTCTGTTATGGCAGCTGTTCTGCCCTGTGCAGAGCTAACTCTCCTAATTACATAGTTATGCAACCACAAGTGAACATTTGAAGCTCCTCTTATATTGAGGTGATTGGACTACTCTGCCTGTGTCTGTTGACCCTGACAGCAGCTTTCCTCCCCAAGTTCAGATACAACTTTCTCCACTAGAGCACAAATTCTTACTACTGCTCTGAACAACATTTATGGACAAAAATGGTTTCAAACCAGTCCCAAACTCTGGTGTCAACTTTCAGCTAAGCAGGAAGTCTGGTTATTCTTTTTTTTGAAAAAAATAATTTATTTTGCAAATAAATTTATTTTGCAAATAACAGATGGAAAGAGAGAGACAAAGAGATAGAAACATTGCCAGCTGACATTAACAATATTCCATCAATCCTAACTTAAAACATAAAGGCTTAAACATACAGGGATTCCTTGTGTCCAAATAGGTTCCAAAATCAGATGGATGCTTACAAACCATGCAATGGAACATAGAAAAGCCAGTGGGAACTTCAGACCACTGAATAGTGGACAGTCCAGCGTTTATCTTTCCAGACTTGCAATATAAGTTTCTTAGCCACCATAAGGATTTGTGAAATCCACTTTTGCTGTCCACCTGTTCATCCTCTGACTGTAGTGCTATAATTTAAGAGTGTCTGAACACCCACAGATATAAAGGATTTTTCCAGAACAGAGTTAAGATGAACAATAATTTCTGAGCAGCAAGAAAACATCCTGGGACATATTATACCTCAAAGAAGTGTTTTTAGCATTACATTGCCAGCAAAAGAACTAGCCAGTTTTTTTTCTGATAAAGGCGTGCTGTGGAGTCCAATGTACTTGGAACACCAATGTTTGCTGAATAAATTTCAATTTTAAATCTAACAAAACAATACATATAGATGCTAAAGCAACTTTCCATCAATTGAAGTGAATGAAACACTCTAAATCTATATTCCATGCATCTCTTAAGTTCCTGAACATCAATTTACAGCATTCCAATAAACTTTTATAAACCATTATTATGAGTTTAGCTTTCTGTGCAGATCCAATTATTTGAGGCACTCAAAGCTGATGGCCCATAAATCGACTCTAAAAGGTGCTGCAGTTGGATATATTACCCTTCAGGTCTAGTGGGTTAGTGGTGTCTGCGCCACAAAACTGAAAATGACAACAATTTTCTATCTGATCCTATTAACTGGTCTAACATATACAGTGGTACCTCAGGTTAAGTACTTAATTCGTTCCGGAGGTCTGTACTTAACCTGAAACTGTTCTTAACCTGAAGCACCACTTTAGCTAATGGGACCTCCTGCTGCTGCCGTGCCGCCGGAGCACGATTTCTGTTCTCATCCTGAAGCGAAATTCTTAACCTGAGGTAATATATCTGGGTTAGCGGAGTCTGTAACCTGAAGCATATGTAACCTGAAGCGTATGTAACCCGAGGTACCACTGTACATCCCACTATCAACCCCTTCTACAAAAATGAGGTTAATCCAGCTGTCCTTAACCACTGTTAGTGTTGACGCAGACATAACATTGAATTGAATTGAAGGGCAGGCAGGAATTTATGCTCCAAAATGGCAGGGAAGGAGGAAGGAGATAATTTGGGTGTATGGTTCCCCATTTCCCCCCGACACAGCTCCTTTTGTCTGAAATAAAATTCTGCCTTTAGCTGGAGACTTGAGCATCAAGAGCAGATGGCCTCCAAAGGAAGAGCAATCTTTTTTCCAAGCCAGTTGGACTAATGATTTTAAACGGGGTAGCTGAAGAAATAAAGCGGAAGGCAATATGCTTTGATGTATCCATGCAAAACCTGTGGAGCTACCACCTGTTCTTTCAGCTAATCTCTCAGAACAGTGCAGCTTCATGTGTAACTTCTCAGCAGAAGCAACCTAAACCCTGGTTTTTCTTCTTCTCGGCATATTTTACAGTTAGTATTTACATAAGAGATAATATTTCTAGAAAGTCAATCCTGCATTATGTGGCTTTATTATTAATTATTTATATATATAGTGCATAGTATATGCAAAAGCCTGCTCAGTACTTTTTCTTGTTGGTTTGTACACTTCTAAGGTAGGTGGTCTTAGGTAGGCGGTGATAGTTTCTGCTGTATAAATGAGAAATTGAGCTCAAGATGTAGGACTTGTAAGATTTGCATTGTGTATTAACAAAACCTTCATTCAGCAATCTGTATAACATGCCTAGTGGTGTTATTTGCCTTCATTTGCACCATTCCACTATAAGTTGTGTGGTGGAGCCGGGAGTTGTGCAGGAGGCTGAACTTTACCCTCACCCACTTCCACTAGAATCTTTTTCACCAATTCCTCTTTTTGATTTCACCAGGTATGGCTCATACATTTAAAACTAATCTTTGCAATTCTTAAGGACTAGAAACTTGCTTTTCTAAAAGAATTGCTTTTTATTGTTTTTATTTATTAAATTTATATACAACCCTACATCCAAGGATCACAGGGGTGGTTTACAGTGTAAAAAATACAAAACTGAGATTCTTAATAAGTCAAATTCTTCGCCAACTGTCATGTTTTAACATGTTTATACATAAAGATGGGTGAATCAGCATATTTCTAGTCCATGTCAACTTCATATGCATGCAGTCATAGGTCAATTTCATCCTGTCTGCCGCCCCCCCTGGTATAAATAGAAATGCACAAGACAATCATGTATAGCTTGTATGCATTTTATACATTTTCACCTGCATTACATATTGAATTTTCCTGCAAAAATGCATTTTGAGTCATATTTTGGGAACCAAAGCTGTACTGGAAAAAATGGAGAAGTGCATAATCTGATTGATAGCTGCATTTCATCCGCATATAACTGACCAACTAATGACCAACAAATCAGGTCATTTCACCTTAAAATCTAATTCAAATGAATTTCTCTTTCTTCCTTACTTGTCCATAACATTACTGTTTTGATAGTTGCTCTAAGACTCTTGATATGCTGTCCAGAATATATATCCCTCTGAATTCTAAAATTATAATGACTTCGCCTCTTTTGGATGTGAGATTGTCTCTAATCTAGAGATAAGGAACCTTTTTTCTACTAAGGGCCATTGACTCACAGGAAGTAAAAAAAGGGAAAGGTTTCATGGTTAATTAATTGAAGGACGGATTGACCCCCTCCCCCCAGTGGGTCGGTGGTTGAAGAACACCTTTGAAATTCAGGTTTGCTGTTAGCTGCCTGATCCACAACTTCTGAACATCTGAATGGCTTGGGCCATTTAAAATGTGTTTGTGGGAATATGATGTAATGTGTTGGAATGGGTAATAGGGAAGTGGGGATGAAAGAAACAAGCATATGCCTGAATCTAAAAGAATGTACAGCTTTGAGCTTGTAATTGTTGAAGAACAGGCTTTTTGGCAAACTTGCTCTGCGACCAAAAGGACTTTGAAAATTGCTTTGTGATGTGCATTTGGGATGTACTGTTCAAAGAGACTCAAATTCCACTGGTACGCTCTTGTTTTTAACTTATATTTACATATCTAATTAAATGTTTAAATGCATCTCAGACTAAACCTATATCTCAGAATTCAGATCTTGCCGTGGGAGTCTTTCAGTGTCTGCTAGAAGTTGGTCTATTTTCCCTGTTGAAGAGCTGTGGTATTTCCCCCAGGATCATTCTTAATGGAGTTCAAAGACAGTCAAATTCATCCCCAAGGATCCCCATGATTCCATGTCTCTCTCCTCCCTCCATTCAGTGATATCACTCCTGTCATGCTGTGCTCAGCAGGTTTATATGCTGCCTATGGCTCAGATAAATGTTTGTAAATTAAGAAGAACCTCTTGGAGTAGAAGTCTCAGAGGAAATAGGATCAATCTGAATGTATTGATGAAGGATCTCTGGAAATGTAAAAGTCCAAATGTTTGGGGCATATAGAAACAGGGATTGCAATTAGAGATTTATTTAGTACATCTTTAGTCTGAGGTTTTAACTGGAGACTCCTAGACCTATATCAAATACTGGTCATTTTTTTGCTTGTTGTTACTAATTAGCATGGTCAAAGCTATAATTATTCATTGCCCAAAATTATTGCCATTGGAAAAAATTATTGAGTACCATTATTTGAACAAGTGGCAACAACCCGTGCAGATGGTTCTGCTGTCTATCAGATTACCCAATAATTTGGATGATAGCTTCCCTTTCTGCTGGTTGGCTTCTTTCCACATGTCTCCCTGGAAGAATAACAATTGCAGTCGGATGTTAGGCCTGTTTTACGCTAGCTTTTGCTGTGTGTGTCAAAAAACTTCATGAGGCACTCCACCTTGAATGCCATTAACAAATGTATTCATTCTATGATTTTTCTGCTCATAGCCAGATAAATCATCTGCCAAATTTCCCAGAGCCTCTTGTTGGTTGAGATGTAAGTGGAGGCTGGTACCCATTACAAGAGGAGGGGAATCATGAGGTGGGGGCTTTTCCTTTTGACAAGGCAAGGCAGTTTTCCAGAAGCCACCTTACCAGGGTAATATACTATCCCCTGCTTCTCTCTCACACCTGGTTTCTTCTAAGATGGTATGAGTGTGGCATAGCTGAAGGATAATGGCAGAAGACAAATGGCAGCCTGATCCTATGCAGGTTTACTAAGTTCACTGGGCTTACTCCCAAATAAGGGTGCACAGTCCGTCCTGCAGTCTTTGAAAGTCTCTCTGTTCTATCTAGGCAGATAAGAATGCTGGAAGAAATGAGAAAGTAAAGAGGAAACCCACTTCTTCCTTAGTACTCTGCAACTTATTTCATGGGGATGAGCCATTTTAGAGTGGTTTCCAGAAATGTATGTATTGCTAAACATGACTGGAACCGCTTCTTAATCTTATTCCAGCAAAACCGAGTCTCCTGACTCAATATGGAAACTTTCCATGTTCAGGGAGTTCTCCCGCCCCATGTTCTTACTGTGTGGTTTCAGTACAAGGCCAGGAAGTACAGAGGCAAAAGCTCGTTTGATCTCCACAATATCCACGTACCACCAGCTCCTATGGAATGCAGCTGAACACGATCTTATCATGTTCCTGTTGCTGTCTGCCTGGGTTATATGTATGCCTGAATAAATACATTTTCGCTTTCCAGCTGGCTTTGAACGTTTTGATTCAAAGATTGACTTTCATAGAGAGGTTTTAATTGCAACCCCCTCCCTGTGCGCCAGTAAGAACCAAGCAGTTTCTTCCTTTTGTTGCTTAAATGGAAAAGAACAGCAAACATAATTGTTTTACTCCTGGTACCCTGAGACTTGTGTTTATTGAATAACAGACACTCCGGCATCCAATAATGTTTTAATTAATAGGTGATAAAATTGGGGTGTGGGCTGATTTTGCTGAAGAAACAGATTTGCAGTTTTGATTCCCCCCCCCTTTAGGACTGGATCAGCTCATTAAGTACATCTGTTCATTAAGGTAACAAAGTGCCTACCTTGATTGCCAACAGAAAACAGTGATTATAGTGACTGGCAGAGCTCCAGTCCCTGAGATGAACAAGAAGATTAGAGGAAGGAAATGGCCCAGAGATAAAAGCAAAGATTACAGTCCCATGTACTCAAGAGGACATTGCAGAGTGCAAAGAGAAGATGGCTTTCTAGTTAGATGTGTAGGCTTGGGTGCCGATCATTCAAGGAATGCCAGTCGACACAACAGGGAATAATTTGTCACCAAAACACTGGCTGCAAGGAAAGGGAATGCAAATTAAATGAGTCACCAAATGAATGTTTTCTTTTCAGTTGTTAAAGGTGCCTCATAAGCCAAGTACCTGTCTGTCTGCAAATGCCAGCCTATGGGGATAGAAAAGTTTGGCTGAGCTAGTTCCTGTCCCCTGGGAGTTAATGCCACCTTATGAGATACTCAAGAATAGAAAGCAATGTTTTCCCTAAAGCCTGTATCTATGGAGACTGGAGAACATACTCTGGGTTCAAAGGGCCACCCACTGACTTGCAGTTCTGCTTGGCCTACTGTCTTCTGCAAACAGAAGTTCTCTTTGCCAGTAGTGGGGTGGGCATGTGTTAAGTCATGGTGTGTTACCTTTAGCAATGCTAATTGGAATGAAAGAGGCCTGTCAGATGTTAAAGCTGCTGCTACTCATGGAAACAGGCGTCATATAGAAGTCCAAAAGGGCAAGGTATGTGTTGCTTTCAGTAATGCGTCCTTTGTGCTCTGATATATTTTTTGCACCAGGGACTGATGTTTCTTCAAGAAGCTGAAATTCTGTATGAAAATGAAGGCTTTTTTGTCATATGATTTATATTGTCTGTGATCAGAAGGAATCTGAGCCGCAGGGCACCAGCGACACCCCTGTTGGACATTTTCCCTAAGAGATTATGAAAGCTCAAAAAAGGTGTTTTCTCGCTGTTGATTAATGATTAATTAGACCAGTGCCATCATTTTGTGTATTAATTACAGTCATTATTTTCTTCCTCATTAGTTAAGAGGTTTCCTTGGTTGTTTGGGAGATGCTGGAGAGTACCTGCTGTCTTCACAGCTAAGGAAATGTCAGCCTACATCCAGACCTCCTAATACCAGGTTTATTTGAACTGTGAGGAGGATATTTATTAGGTGAAATTAGAAATCCTGGTATGCTTGGAGGAAATAGAGTTGGTGCTGTGGACTCTAAGGGACGGTAAAGGCAGTAAACAAGGACTAATGATATTGCTTAGGCTCGGAATAAGGGGAAATGTACTGCCTGTACCTGAAGGGTTTCCTACTGGGTAAATTAATCCAATTCTTGTGTGTGTGTGTGCACGTGCACTGAGATGTGTAGGCGATAGGATACACATGATGTGTTTTGCATGTTAACCTTTGTGGAGTCTCCAAGGCTTTCAAAGAAACAGGTTGTTATTAATGCGTATGCAAAACAGAGGTAAAAGGTAAGGGAAGTGGTGGCGCTGTGGTCTAAACCACTGAGCCTCTTGGGCTTGCCGATCAGTAGGTCGGCAGATTGAATCCGTGCAATGAGGTGAGCGCCTGTTGCTCTGTCCCAGCTTCTGCCATCCTAGCAGTTTGAATGAGTACCAGTGCAAGTAGATAAATAGGTACCACTGCAGCGGGAAGGTAAACAGCATTTCTGTGTGCTCTGGTTTCTGTCATGGTGTTCTGTCACACCAGAAGCAGTTTAGTCATGCAGGCCACATGACCCAGAAAGCTGTCTGTGGACAAACACCGGCTCCCTCGACCTGAAGCGAGATGAGCGCCACACCCCATAGTTGCCTTTGACTGGACTTAACCATCCAGTAATCCTCTACCTTTTTAAAATGCAAAGCAGAAGTAGCTTTTATTCATACACATTCTCCCTTAAGTAATTATTTAAGAGCTTGCTTGTGATTTTGTGCCTTAGTTGATTTCTCCCACCCCCACTTTGGATTATGAACTTTCTGCATTAACTTTTCATAGTCATCTGAGTCGAGCCAGTCTGATGCAGGTGTGCTCTTTCAGTTTTTCAGGGCAGCGTGCCTACCATATGCTAGTCATGATTGTTCTAATTGTTTAGCATTTGAAATACTTTTGTTGCCTTTCAGTTTGCCCAGAGATAATTGCTGGCAGGAGAAAGTCATGCTTTCATAGCATGTGTCTCCTCTTGTAGCTTCTGCACTGTCAGAAACAGTCAGCTGCAGCCATTTAGGAAGTGTGTGAACCAGAAGGCCAGAATGGGGTAACTTACTAAATTTAACCCTGAGCTGAAATCAGATTTGAAACATTTGATCCTTTTTTGTTTGGATCTCTCCTTGTCCAAGTAAGAACAGTGAGACCTCACTTTCCCTCTGCACATTGTGTTCTGTGCAATATTGTGTTCTTGCACCTGGCTGCTGTACCTCAAAATTAGGGATTGCACGTTGAAAGCTAATTCATGCCACCATAAAGAGATGCCAGTTTACAAATGCTTTAAGTTTCTGGGGTTTTGATTGAAATTAGTGGCATATTTTCTGCCACTTTGAGAAACTGGTAAGACTATCTGAAGGGAATTTGGGAGGTGCTGCTGTACAATTCACATTCATATCCCATTTAAAAGGTGGTTTTGCAACCCTAAGGTGGTTTTGCAATCTATGAGTGTTCAGGGCGATGACAAGATGATAAATTCCTGGGGTCTGTTAGACTTCTGACCAGCCCAAGGTGATGATTTCTGATTTGGATTTATCGGGAATGTAAGAGGGAGTGGTTTACTGAGAAAATCGTGAACAGATGAAAGGTCCCTCTTTTATGCTAGTGATTTTTCTCTCCCACCTTCATTTTGGATTTATTTTCATTTGCTTCATTGATAACCCTTGAGGTCCCTTCCAATTCTATGATTGTTATAACCATGTGTGAAAACATTACTCTGTGAAATATTAATTTTTAAAAGCGGGCTATTTGCAAATAGCTTTTTGTAGTTATTTTTAAAAGTTCACTGAATAAAAAGCTAAGCTCAGAAGAAAAACTGGAGCAGTTGTCTCATTCTGCCTCTTATCGATGAGCTTGTCAGCATATTGGGTCTTGTGGATGAGCTCCAGCTTTGAAGCGTAGTCATTTATGAGAGAAAATTAGCCTGAGTATGATTAATGCTGTGCCTGACAATCTGACAGGGAGCTCCCTGTTGACTAGCAACAGTAATTCTGCATTTCCTCCTATGAAAGATTCATCCATGACTGAAAGACCAAGCACAGTTCACATACAGCACTAAGCCCAAATCATAAGTTAACTGCAAGTTGTCCCATAAATGCTCAAACACACCATGTATTGTTTTTCTAAAGCTTGGACTGGTTTCCATCTGCTCTTGCTCTTTATCTTTGGAGCTTGATGATCCTGGTTTTGGTGATCAAACTGTGGTTAGAAAAGGTGATGAATTCATGTAACACTAAACTGTAGTTAAAACAAACTATGATTTGTAAGCCGACAACAAACCATGGTTTCAGATAGTGATTTATTGTCAGCAAACAAAAAAATAGTTAAGCTGCTGGGCAGGGTTCAAATGATCAATCAAACCATGACTTTGCTGCATGTGGCTCATGCATTGGAATACCAGTTAAAGTTGTATTAAAATTAAGTTAGTGTGAATTGACCTCCAAGGAAATTAATGTCTTACCATGGGAGGTAGATCTGTTTTTGGCTCCTGGGACTTTTCTCCTCCATTTTTTTAAAAATGCATGTCCATGTAAATTCCACTCCTGTGTCTTACATGTTGTTGTGAACTGGGATTCTGTTGTTGTTGTTTCTATTTATATACTGCCCTTCATCTAAAGATCACAGGGTTATATACAACATAAAAAACTTAATTTACATAGTATAATAATAAAAGACAATAAAACAATATTAGAAAAAATAAATAAGAATCCCCCCCCATTTAAAAGGCCATAGATCAGGGGTGTCAAACTCAAATTCATCGGGGGCCGCACCAGCAGTTTGGTCACCCTCAAAGGGCCGGTTGTATCTGTAGGACTATGTGTCCACTCTTTATTATCATAAAATATTGCCACTGCATTCAATTATATTTATGTTTGTGTACACGAAAACACACACACCCCACACTCTTCCCCACCGGGCGACCCACCGCTCACCTTAGCTGCCACTGAAAACAACGCCGCTGCAAGCGCCCTGTCACGTCATAGCCGCCGGCCGCGCTCGCGTCCCCCCCCACAGAGCGGAGGCTTCCGCTGGTCTAGAGCGGACCGGAAGGGCAGGCGGGCGGGGCGTCGCCATGGCAGCGCCGACGGGGACCAAGATGCATGCGCTGAAGAGGCGGGAATAAAAAAAAAAGCGAGAATAAAAGGTGAAGGCTGGCGGCCGGCGGCGGCTACATGGGCCACATGACGAGGTCTGGCGGGCTGGATTCAGCCCGCGGGCCTTGTGTTTGACACCCGTGCCATAGATTGTTTAATGGCAAAAGGCCATTTTTGCCTGGTTCCATAATTACATGTCTTTAGGCACTAGGCAAGCCTCTCTGGGGAGAGCATTCTACAAATGGGGAGCCACAACAGAAAAGGCCTGTTCTCATGTTGTTACCCTCTGAACCTCTCAGGGAAGAGAGACACAGAGAAGGGTCCCAGATGACAAGTGTATGGGGAGAGGCAGTCCTTAAGATATTGAGGTCCTGAGCACACATGTGGTCTAATGTGGGTTCTAATGTGGTCTAATTGGGTTCTGTAATTTTACATGTGGACATAATAGATGGACCTCTTCTTAAGCATGAGTCCATTTCCACTGCTCGATTTTTGAACAAAGGATCTATTAATTCAATACTAGTTTCTGGCTGCACAACTTTTATCCTCTTTGCTCTGACTTGAGCACCCAGGATATTATTTTGGATGGAAGCTGCTTGTAGCTGAATGTTCCTAGCTTGATCTCCTCATTATTCTTTGGTCAGTGGCACAGCTTGGTGGACCGCAGGAATCTGTCATTTGAATTGATTCAGAGTGACAGCAGGGCAGGGAAGAGGTGGCGGAAGCCGCATGTCTCTTGCAGTCTTCACATCTGGCTCCTCTCTGATGAATTCAGTGAGCTTCGTTCGGATTAATCCATTATAGCAAGATGTATTGCAGTGTTGCACTGTGTATGGCAAGAGAGAACTGGCGTTGCTGCTAGGATTGGATTTGCTGTGCAGATGACTAATTGTCCTGTCACCTTTTACTGTGTGGTTAGCCTTAAGTTGATTAGCTGTATAACAAAAGAGAGAGGACAAGGCAACATAACATATTGGAGAATAACATAAAATCCTGCTGAAGAACAAGAGATTTTAATTGGAAGCTTGGTGGATTTGGTCAGCAAGAACACTTTGAGAGCAAGTGTTCTCAAAGTGGCAAATGGGTGTTTACAGCAGGAGCTCACTGATACCCCACATCCACCTAGGCTACCTTAGATTCTGCAAATCTGGGTTACATTCCAAAACTTACCAGTTCTTAAAGTATCTGCTTACCTACAACACTCATTGACCTGCATCTCTTGCAGCCAGAGGAAGTAATGATAGGCAGTATTTTAAAATAATAATAATAATAATAATAATAATAATAATAATAATAATTAATAATAATGTGTCAAATTGAACAGAAGGGGGAAAACCTCACAAAGATTGGTGGTTTTGGTCTATTTTTAATATTAAATTTGAATGATGTTCATCTTCCCAAATTCTTAGGTATAGCCATTACCAGCCTATTTAAATTCATTTTAATCATTTGGGAGATCAGAACAAAAAATGTCAGGATATGTTATGACATCTGGGCACCAGCAAAATTGCCCATTAGTATACAAAGTATGTGATTTACAATTACCCATTGGCATTAATTTAGACTTAAACAGTTAATCATATATCTTGAGACACTACCAAAGTTATTAATTAATAGTAATTCATCCACGTACAAAGCTAATTTAAATTCTACTTGCTTGTGAACAAAACCAACATTTGCCCTTACTTGCGATTTAGGAGAGTGGTATAATATTCTAATTCACTTCATATATTCTTGAGGAAATCAAAGTTTTTCCAAAGAAAAAAACATAAATTGCCAGTATATTTTGTCAAACACATTTTCAGTGTCCAGAGAAATAAGTGAAACTGGATATTTGGTACTTCCAAGGGCAGCAGCTTTGTGGGGTTTGAGCTTCATTGGAGTAAACCTTTAATTTCATTTCCCTGTAGTTCTTCCCTTCCCTTCTGCAACTATTCATACAGTTGAGTTAAGCACCCCAATACAGCCACTAAAGCTTTAAAGAAGGGTGGGGAGAGTTATGTAGAAAATAAAATCTTTGCCACAAGGAAAAATTCTTGCAATTGTATGGTAGGAATATGAGGAAACAAGACAAACCAGCTGTAAAGTGAACTTGAGAAAATGAATGTTTAGTTAACCATCCTAAGTGGCCAATCATCTTCTGTATTCCACCCAGTGCCAAATATCTTCCCACTCTCATCTAGAAAACTGTCCTGAGGTCTTATGATGAAGGGTGATATATAAATCAAATGAATGAATGAATGAATAGAAAAACAACAACATTTATTTCTTACATTTGTATCCTACCTTTCTTCAATTGTGAAATCCAAGGTGGCATACTGATGTATTCTGTTTCAATAAGACTAAACCGAACAATTATGAACTGGAAAATGGGTTGGTAAAGAATTGATTTATGACATGCATCCTACTAGAATTCAATAAAGTAGTTTTGGTTGGGAGAATTCCTTTGTGGCCTCCTCTATCTTTCTATGTATGAGACCCTGTGCAAAATAAATTAGTTCATGAAAAGCTAATGCTGAGTTCCTGGCTTTCTTCCTTTTCTGCATTAGACTACATGAAAGATTGCTGTATTGGTTGGAAGGCTCTAATACTGTACTCTTATTCCTTGGTGTTTATCATTGCTTTAGTATATAAACCACACTCATTCTTTCCTGGCGGTCAGAAATCACTCTTCTGTGTGGACTAGATAACCACCTCAAATGTAAAGTCTGTGATCATCTGACAAATTGCTTGGAATACATTACTGGTGATAAATGCAATCTCCTTAAAGGGAAACCTATTCATTTAACATAGTACTTCCAGGATTAATTGCTTGCCAGGCTAAATTGCTCCATAAAAGTGCATACTTTTTTATCCAATTTCTTCATGGCATGATTAGTTAGACCATTCCATGCTTTGTGTGCTAATTACACTGGCTTTTTCTTTTCTTTAATTATTATTAATTCTTACACAGCATGTTTTGCTTTTAGTTTTTTGGCTGCTGCTTTAAAATCATATTGCTGTTTCCTCTTTAAATATCATGTTGTGCTTTAGAAAACAGAGGAAGCAGCTCTACAAAATGTAGGCAGAGGGCAGCCCTTACTTCACTACCAGTTAGCAGTATTAGGAGCCACAGGGTGCTAAATACTTCCATTTTATTTTCCACCCAGATGTCCTCAAATTTGCATATCAAAAAATAGAATAAACAATGTTATTTCAAACACAGAGTGAGAGCAAGAGCAGCAGGAAAATAATCAACACCAATGCGAGGAGGGAGAGCAAATAAATATTGAAGGCCTGTTGAAGTGAGACACTCTTCTCTAGATGTCAGAAGGTCAAATAAGGAAGGGGCCAGATGATCCTACCAAGTTTGTGTGCTGTAGCCAAGAGGGCTTTATCCTGTATTCTTTCCAGCTGCACATCTCACACCTGTAGAAAGCTGAGCGAGGCCTTTCTTGAAGACCTCAACAGATGGGCAAGATCAAGTGGGAGCAGGCTGTCTTTTAAGTAGACAACTTGGGAACAGAGAGACTGAGGAATGTTTATTATGTTTGCTCTCTGTAACTGTTAGCAGAGATTGTATTTGATGGAGTTATTTTATAATAAGACACAAAGGTATTTCACAGTGCAGTTCCTATACAGATTGGGCATCTCTCACATTTTTTAAGAAAGACTTTAAAAAAAATGTTCCCCAAAGCTTTTGATACAAGGTGTGAATTAGAGCTTTCTATTTCGGTGGAATCTGATAGTAATGTAGTCAGTATTTCTAGTTGTTTCAACATTTATATCTTGCACTAAATCTCAGTTGCCACTTAAGACTTTGTGAAGTTAAGTAATAGTGTCTACTGGATTAATCGCTATGCACTTGCTTATTGACACTCAAAGAACACTAAAAGGTTAATGAGACAGGACTTTCCTTTGCAGAAGCCTTGTTTCTTTTTTGGCAGGATTTGTCCTTCTTTGTGCTTGATAATTTTATGTTTTCCAACAATTTATCTGGAATATATGTTAAGCTAACTAGACTGCCATTTTCTGGATCCATTTTTAAACATTGACATAACTTTGAGCACCTTACAGTCGTTTTGTACAGAGGCTGACCTTGTTATATATTTTTGTGAGAATACGAGCAATTCTGCATTTGAGTTGTTTAAGAATTCTTGGAAGGATACCATCTGGGCCTAGTGACTTGGTTCTTTTCAGTTGTCAGTAATGTCTAGAACTTGTCACTACTATTTGCCTTGATTCCTCAGGCTCTCTTCCTGAAAATGGCAGTTCAGGCATGGGTATCTGCCCTACATCTCTGAAGTTGTACAGTTGTGGAAAGAATGTACCTTGTAACTTCTTAAAAACAACATTTGAGTTGACTATTGCTTGAATTCACAGATAAGTGAATTTTGCAGAGCTACAAATCCAAGATAAATATAAGAAGAAAAGCCAAGAAATTAAGAAAAATCCCTAGTATCTAGAAGAGCACCAGAAAAACAAATACCGTATTTTTCGCTCTATAAGACGCACCAGACCACAAGACACACCTAGTTTTTGGAGGAGGAAAATAAGAAAAAAAATATTCTGAATCTCAGAAGCCAGAACAGCAAGAGGGATCGCTGTGCAGTCAAAGCAGCAATCCCTCTTGCTGTTCTGGCTTCTGTAATAGCTGTGCAGCCTGCATTCGCTCCATAAGACGCACACACATTTCCCCTTACTTTTTAGGAGGGAAAAAGTGAGTCTTATAGAGCAAAAAATACGGTACTCGATGTATTGTCTATCCTTGAACTGTGTGTGTGCGCACACCCCTTTGCCAGAACAAGGAATCAAGGGCACATTTATTTGGATCCATCTGCATTTTAGTTAGTTGCACCTGTAGTTCTGCTGAGTCTTTGGCTGGTTGTTGATAACAAGATTTGGACTATAAATAGTTTCTCTCTTTTTTTACCACGACCCCACTTCCAAGCCTTTTACTCTGTCTGAGCATCCAACCCCCAATGCCTTTCAGACCCCCAAGATGTGCACTGGGAAACCCATAGTGAACTTAAAGGTAAAGGTAGAGGGACCCCTGACTGTTAAGTCCAGTCGTGAATGACTCTGGGGTTGTGGTGCTCATCTCGCTTTACTGGCTGGCCAAGGGAGCCAGCGTACAGCTTCCAGGTCATGTGGCCAGCATGACTAAGCTGCTTCTAGCAAACCAGAGCAGCGCACAGAAATGCCGTTTACCTTCCCGCCAGAGCGGTACCTATTTATCTACTTGCACTTTGACGTGCTTTTGAACTGCTAGGTTGGCAGGAGCAGGGACCGAGCAATGGGAGCTCACCCCGCCGCGGGGATTCGAACCGCCGACCTTCTGATCGGCAAGCCCTAGGCTCTGTGGTTTAGAACTTACATGTCTCCTAAATGGCTCATCTGCATCAATACAAAGGATGAAAATAAACCTCCAGAAGTGTTTACAAAATACCTCAGTGAGTATGTGGATTAGTTCCTCATACAAAGCTAGATTCTCTGGTAAATTATTCCCCAGCATGCACATTGCTGATGCTGAGCAAACAAATAACTGAAAACTCAGTAGGGAGTTGCTTCAGAACACCAGGCTAACACTGTCCCTCAGCTCTCCCACTTTTTTAAAAAAACAGTATAATTTTAATGGGTTAGGATCCCCCCACCCAATCCCGACTGACATATGTTGAATTGTGGCAGCACTAGCATAACCACAATAGTTTAGCTCATGGGAATTGTAGTCCAGATCTGGAGGGCTCCAGCTTGGCAAAGGCTGCTGTATTACATGATTCCTAAAATGGGCTGTCATCTTTACACAATGTGTTATAACAGAAAGATACTTGGGGGTGAGATGTGATGTCAGTGAAGCTTCAAATAGAAGGTTGTAGATACCTCCTAGTAACAACAAAGTTTAGCAAATGATAATTGACTGGTGTAATGTAAACTGTGCAAGTATATGTGGGCTTAGACTTTGTAGACGTTTTGTGTTCATTCAATGATACTGTAGCTGTTTAAGGGGAAAAATATTTTTATTTTCAAAAGCAACTTATGCTACAGCCTCAGTTCCTTCACCTCATTTTAGAGATGCTGTTATTACATTTATGGTAGAATGCAAACCTGACATAGGAACATTAGTTGCATCCCATAATACCCAGTTCCAGTTGTTGCACTTTTACTGGTGTTTATCCTAGTAACCTCAATGGTGGCAGTATTTAGTGTGTGACAATGTTAGGATGAGAATATTAATACTTTACTTTTTTCAGCTGAATTCTCATCGCAAGTATTGCATCTGTACTACATTTTTAGAGATGTGCTTTATCTGTAAGGGCATTTTACCATAATTATTATCAGGGTTGAAGCTACAGTTGTAGTAAGTAATTATTTTTTTGTGAGCACTGCTGAATTTTGAATATGTTACACATTGGCAATATGCTCCAAGCCAAGGGGATCACTGTTTTGAATTTCTTATTCTTCTGGGATGTTGAGAAGGGGTGTGCATCAGCACAATTTGGAAGTACTTCTCTTGGCAGCATCTAGAATTAAACTGCTAGGATACCAAGAGAAATTGCTAGTCCAACTCCCTGCTGAATCCAAAAGTCCATTGCTTTAGTGAATTTCTAGTGTCTTGCTGGAGCTCATTGTTAATGAGAACTCTGCATGTGCTCTGGAACTATGTGATACTTTGACGTTACTCTGCCCTTTAGATTCATTCCAGAGTAGTACAAAAAAAATGCTTTAAGCTGACTGACCTCCCTAGCATGGAATTGAACAGCAGTATTGGCTACAACATGTGCAAAAGCCAAATTAGTTCCTGGAACCTTTGCCATATATAATTCAACCACATGCCATTATTCAGCCATTATGTTTTCCCAGAAGATTCCTCAAGGAAACATCTTTAACCAGTAATGAAGCTGAGTTCACATTTCCTGGGAAAGGATCACCATCTTCTTCATGAGAAGCACCTCAAGTCACCTGGCTGCTAGTTGTGATTGGCCAGAGACCTCTTGTGAGCATCCTGCCACTCTAGCAGGAAACCTATAGAATCACAGAATTGTAGAGCAGGAAGTTAACCCAAGGGCCATCTTAATTCAACCCCCTGCAATGCAAGAATCTATATTGATATGCCGGGTAGTGACTCAGAACTTGACTTGAGTAGCATTTAATGCCTCTTCTTTTCTTAACACATTTTGGTTATGGTACACTGCCCATCAATAAGCCCCTTTGCTATAACTGGGCATCTGGCAGATTCCCAAGCTATTCAACTGTTTGGATGCCCCTAAAAGGCTGCTTTTCGTGCCTGTTCTTCCATATGTTATTTCAGTCATGTATCTGATGTGAAACACAACCTACTGTGTTCTTAAGAAAAGCTTTTCCTATTTCTTAAACTTTGCTATGAGGAACCCAGGGTCGTAATGGGGCGTGTTGTAAGCCTGGCTCTATTGTTTTCTTTCTGGAAGATGAGTATGAGGTGGTTGAGCCCTTTCAAGGTAGTCTAGTCATTACATGAACCGTTGTGTCAAATACAGAAGGCCAAGCATAGCATATGGAGGAATAAATCTCTGTGCACGTTCTATATTTCACTTTACATTGTGTAAGCTTTGTGATAGGCATTATCTCTGTTGACTAACCTGGCTGCCCCTCTGGAATGTAGAATAAACATTTTAAATGTCACTCATTGCTTGGCATATTTTGAAGCTGGCATGTGATCTGCACAAGCCACAGCAAAAGGAACCCCAGATGCGTCATGCTTTTTTTAAAGGGAAGAAGCATGTAATAAAATGACTAATTAGACTACTAATGAGCGTAAAGAGTAATTAAAATATTTTTGCTTTTTGCCAGCACCAGACTCTGAAGTGTTTTAAGTCTCAGAGGGCTGGAATCTAAACCTATTATGATTTATTTTGAAGCATATGAGCCAATTTACAGTTATTACTGTTGCAGGGGGTGGGTGGGAGTAGGACTCAACATTTGCCAGCAGTGCCTATTATGAAATGACTAGGGAACTGGTGCCTGAAGTTTTGTGGTAATTCTTACACTGTTGAGTCCCATCACATAGTCTAATGCTCATCCCTAGTGACCCATCCCTTCAGTTACCTTCTCCTAGAATGCAGGTTTCGCCAGAACCTTAATTTGCCTTTTACCTTCATCATCACGGTGTAATCGGCCAGAAAGGGACACAAAGAACATAAAAGGTGTTTCTGAGTATGTGTTTTCATTCACTCCCCATATTACGCAGGCTGTAGTGTGTGACGAGCAATGAGTAGGAGTAAGGCAGACCACTGAGCCGGTTTATCACGGTATAAGTTTAGCAAAGCAATTTGAGTAAGGAAACCTTATTACAGAAGAGAGAAAAACATTCTTCCAGCTTAATAACAATTTCAGCCGGGAGATTGTTGAGTCTTTGGGTATATTAACCAATAGGATGAGAGATTATAATGTTTTGTGTTAAAGCTGATACGCGTGAAGCTCACTTTTAAATTGTTTCCCCCAGCAGCTGCCTCCACATAGTGAGTCAGCATCTTCTCTTCATACCACTTCTAACCCATCTTTCATATTTCACTCAGTGAAACATGCATGTAACCACCTGGTGAGATTTCTAGAAAGCAGTGTCTAGGGCAGGGGTAACTGGCCTATGTCCCTTTAGATGTTTTTTGTTCCCTCAGACCCAGCCAGCATGGCCAGTGCAGTTCCAACATTTGGAGGATCATGGGTTAGCCACCCTTGGTTTTAGATACACAGAGAGGCCCATTCTCACCCATCTGTAGCCTGAGGCAAGCATGCCTGTATAAAAGAGAAACTGCCTTAAGGAGAAGCAGCGTTAAATAGTGACAACCATGAAACAATTGCAGATCAATAATGAGATACATAGCTGCCATGTTCTGCTGGTGGTAGCCTACCCAGCATTCTGCCTTAGAGCCATAATTAGCCCTATGTAGCTACCAATATATACCATAGACTCTATGTAGAGTGGGTCTCTCTGTACATTTTTGCCTCAGGACTTTTGTCTCTGGTAGCTGAATGTTGGAAGAGTGTGCATATGTAGCTGTGTCTGAATGTGTCCTTTCATATCAGACGTTTTCTCCAGGTGACGTCTGCAATAACAAATAGCAATGTAGGCACCATGCTATTTCCACCCTTGCTTAAACATGGCATCTTTGCTCCACCGCAGGGCTGTTGGGGCTGGTCGCTGTGTACATGGTAGACCAAACAAAATGGAAAGCTTTTGAAAAAAAGGTGTTGCTTCACATATCCTTTGCCAAGCACAGTATAGAGTTGTGTGTATGAACTCCATAATACATCTGCGTTTATGCTTTTGATAGACAGGTTCACTGCCTTGCTCAATATTTAGGCTAAAGACAGAGTCAAGGGAAACAATGGTACCTCCCATGACAATACTTACCCCCTTGAAAAGTATGGACTTAGCCCTTTGAGTGTGGAAGCAAAAGTCATGTGTTAAGCCACCTTCAAATAATTTATTTAGTATAATTTAAGACCATCGCAACTCATGTTCCATTTCTTTAGTTTTAACACCTTGTCTCACAACAACTGCATTGTTATTTGAATGATTGCCCTACTCATAGCATTTTAAGAGGCATGATTCATAATTATTTCATATGTTTACCTTGGAAATTTATTTGGCAGGTTAGGGGGCTTCTACAGAAATTACAGCTAGCCACTGGGAAATATGGGCAAAGTACATGTAGTAGATGAGCGGTGCAAAGTGGACTTATTTATGTTGTACCCAAAGGCATAGGTAAGGTACCTAACAGGAGCACTGGTGTCTGTGGTTGGTTAGAATAAATCCTCATGGTCTGTTTGCTTACCTTTAAGTCTCCTGGGCTGCATATCTTTAGGCAGAAGGAAGGGTGTCTTGGTGAATGATCCAGAATGCTTGAAATTTTTAACTGACTGGCTAACATGTGAATAATAAAAACAATAGTCTCTGCCTGCCAACCTCTGGCCCAAGTAACACAATACAAAAGGAGAAAGAGATGAGAAAGGAAGAGGAGGCAAGCACACGCCAGTTACTATCTAAGTTTAAGGACTAGCTGTTTAGGGAGAGGATGAGCCCAAATGTTGTTCTCATAGCAGGACAGGTAGAAAAGCCCTTCCTCTCATCTCTCTCTTTGCTGTGGCCTGATAGAATGGTTGCTGCCATGTGGTGGTTGAGGAATAAGCCTGATGGAGTTGGTCTTCCAACAGAGTTGATAGAGTGGCCCTACTTCCCAGAGTTCCCTCTGAATTAATCAGCCATTAGCTTCACTAACAACTGCTTTGTAAACGAATTCCTTTTTGATGTTTATGGATGTTTAAAGAATCTATGTCCCAATCAGGCACTGTTATTGTCCAATGTGAACTCATTATGGCTCATTGGGTACAGAGGCGTTTTATTTCCATAGGAAAGCTCTTTCCGACATGTGACAGATATGCTGTGTGAAAGGTTGCTGTGAATACCTGCTTTATATGCCTTGTGACTGGTAAATGGTCACACTGAAGTGGTTAATCGTTGGACCTCTGCTATCTACTCTGGCAGAAGTCAAAGAGCAGTGATTTAAGAGGGGTGGGGGATGAGAACTCGGATACCTCACTCATCTTAAATCTACAGCCATGCGTTGCAGCAGAAAATTAGCTTATTCTTCAAGCCACAGAGATAGACTGAATTGCTTAATAACCAGAAAGTGATGAGAGATAGAAAATTGAGTGCCGGGGAAGGAATCAGAAGCATTCAGTGTGTTCCCTTTTGCAAGCAAACGGAGCCAGATGAAAACAGAGAGGCTGAAAAGCTGCTGAAGGTTCAGCCTACACAAGCAGGCTCTCTTCTGTACTTTCCCCCCTGCTTCTTTAAAATGGGATGTGAGGCTCCCTCAACACAGAATCCATCTACCGCACAAAGAATACATCCCCACTTGACAGGAATGAACAGGTGTAACAGGCTGCTTTCTCCTACCATCTGACAACATTGCTGACTCAAATATTTTTCTGTACCCTTAAAAAGAATCTGCTTATACTGTCTGATGAAACTATCCCTTTGTTTTGCTTTCCCCCCTGCCGTTTATTTTTGTGGCTATTGGATCCCTCCTTTTAAAGCGTAAACTCACTGGTTTATTTTTATGCTCATTACTGAGGAGGAAAACAACCCTGACACTTTGCACAGAGGAACAGCAGCCTTATCATTAAAGCTGGGTCAGGAGGAAAGTCCTAGCTGCAGCAAGAGCTTCCTCTTTGGCTGCTTCTTGAACGGTTTACTTGACTTGAATTCACAATGGCAGAAGCCATGGGAGCTGGTTCAGAATGTCAGCAACCTCTCTGCTCAGGGTTGCCCATTACAGCACTATTAGGCCATTGTTTAAAGATTATAGATTGGGTTTTGTGTGTCAGCTGGCATATGGTGGGATGTTCTGTTACCATATGCCCTGGTTGACATGCCTGTGTGCACTTTTCAGACATGGACCCTTAACATTTGGAGAGGAATTTTGAATGTTGTGTTAATGCTGGTGTTCAAATGCTACTGAAATCTGATGTCCTTTTTAAAGAGAATTGAAGAGGCCTGAGACGATTGTATTCCAGAGGAGAGCAGTGAATTTTATCAAGAAGAAATTAATGAAACAATTTATTTAAAGCACTTAATCCTAACCAGAATTTATGGTGCTAATAAATGCTCAGAACTGTTCATTATTCCGGCAACTATAGGTAAAAGCAGGAGCTAAGCAGAAAAGCAAACATGTACTGTAAAATATCCCAATTCTCTAGTAAGAATATGGAAAGGGGGTGGGGGAGAGGAAGTTGGGCACAAATAGATGGTTTTAAAGTGATTATTTTTGCAAATGCTAGGAAGTTGGGCACAATTAGAGGGTTAAAAATTGATGTAAATGCTAGGGGTTTCTGGGATGAGATGGGTAGAGAAGAGAGCAGGTTTCCAGGGGGTGCAAATAAGTGAGGATAGCAGAGCAGAGGAAGAGGTGCTTTTCTTGGGGCAGGGGCACAGTGTGTCATGAGGGAAGGTATGTGAATAATGCAGTGGTTTGGCAAAGAGTTAAGAGCTGAAGAGTTTATGCCTTAGGTGTCAGAAAAACTAGGTTAGAAACAGAACAAAATTCGAGGGGGTGTGGAAATAGAGAGGTGATAACTTTTGTTGGCTTATGGACCAACTAAGTAAAGAGGAAGGAATTAGTGGAACTTGTTACCTTTCATTATCTGCATAGCTGACTGGTGGTGAAGTGGAGGCAATTGGGCTCCAGTAATGAAAAGGGAGGGACGCAGGTGGGTTGAACCACAGAGCCTAGGACTTGCCGATCATAAGGTCGGCGGTTTGAATCCCTGCGACGGGGTGAGCTCCCGTTGCTCGGTCCCAGCTCCTGCCAACCTAGCAGTTCAAAAGCACATCAAAGTGCAAGTAGATAAATAGGAACTGCTAAATAGGAAGGTAAACGGCGTTTCCGTGCACTTCTCTGGTTCGCCAGAAGCAGCTTAGTCATGCTGGCCACATGACCCGGAAGCTGTATGCCGGCTCCCTCAGCCTATAGAGCGAGATGAGCGCCGCAACCCCAGAGTCGGCCACGACTGGACCTAATGGTCAGGGATCCCTTTACCTTTACCTTTAATGAAAAGGGAGATGGAGGAGGATGAGAATGCAAGATTTCTCATGCCATCAGACATCTTTGGGAGAAAGAACCCCAAAAATCTGGAGCCACTAACTCTGGCTTTTTTGCCCAGGTTTAATAAAACAACAACAGCAACAAAGAATAGATTCCTGTTACTTGATGGTTCATTTAAAGCATTATTGGGATGTTAAAAGTTTTAAAAGGTGCACACAGTTCGAGCACTCCCACTTTGCTCCTGCCACAGTGGATCAGGGAAACAGCAATTGACTTAGCGTTGCATCTGAATCAGTTCTCATGGTTTGCTTCCCTCCCTATAAACCATGATCCGAAGCCAACATTTCTTTTGTGGGAGAAACAAGCCACAAGCATGGAACTTTTGCCCAGTGTGATTAAACAAACCATACCTCTTGGCTCAGCATTATGTCTGAATGCATCTTCTATGCACTGAAGGAGACATAAACCTGGCTTTCCCCTTAACCTTGGCTTGAAGATTGCTTGCCTTTCTAATCAAAAGCTTTCTGCCAAACAGGTGTGTTCTTTTGCAGATGAAAAGTCTGCCTTTGTCTCTTAGCAGGCTGACTTTCAGTTTGTGCTAAAGCAAATTCATTAATGTTGAAGAATTTCAGTCAATTTTTGTTGCCACTTCAGCGATGAAATATGCGCTAGTCAAAGGAGCCTTAGCACAAGGTTGTTTCCTGCCCAGTTCTGGGCAAGAAAATTACTTTGACGTTCATTTGCCATGGAAAATAGTGTCTGTCTCAAACAGCTCTGAGTTTAAGGCAAATCAATATCCTGTTTGTGGCTAATCTATAAATTAGGAGACCTGTCCAGAGTATTCTGGATCCATAGCAGAGACCTGAATTACGACAGTTTTGCTCTCGAGTAGTTAATTCTTAGATAATTTGCCTCACAGTTGCATTATTAATCTGAAAAAGAAATGTAGAATAGCATGGAATAGATGCATATTTAAAGCACAGTGCTGTTTAAAACAGGGCTTTTGTGTTTATACTAATGTGCAGTTCAGAGACTTTATGAGAAGTTAGAAGTTGGGGTGCTGTGAATAAAGCACATTGCTAAGGGAAGAGCCAATTGAACCCAGCTTCAGATGTGAACCAGGGGATTAGTACAGATTTAAAAATATTTTTTGCTGGCTTTGCTTTATTCTGTTTTGCTCACCTACTTCTGGAATTGAAACAGTGAGGAGGATGCATTTGAAGAGAGTTAAGTCACAGTTGCCTTGATTATAGCCTATATCAGATTTGTATAAGCATGGTAACAATAAACTTATCCAATTGAGTTAATTGCTCAGAGGCAAATTATCTCATAGCAATGTAAAGGTAAAGGTAAAGGTACCCCTGCCCGAACAGGCCAGTCTTGATAGACTCTGGGGTTTGTGCGCCCATCTCACTCTATAGGCCGGGGGCCAGCGCTGTCCGGAGACACTTCCGGGTCACGTGGCCAGCGTGACAAAGCTGCATCTGGCGAGCCAGCGCAGCACACGGAACGCCGTTTACCTTCCCGCTGGTGAGCGGTACCTATTTATCTACTTGCACCCGGGGGTGCTTTCGAACTGCTAGGTTGGCAGGCGCTGGGACCGAGTAGCGGGAGCGCACCCCACCGCGGGGATTCGAACCGCCGACCTTTCGATCGGCAAGCCCTAGGCGCTGAGGCTTTTACCCACAGCGCCACCCGTGTCCCTCATAGCAATGTACTCCAGGGCAAATTTCTTACTTGAACAAGTACCCATATTTAAACTTTTAGAGCACAGGAGCACAGAACGCTGTTTATACAGCGGCAGTTCATTTGTCCCTTTAGCTCAGTGTTGCCTACCTTGACTGGCAGCAGCTCTCCAGAATTTCATGTGTCTCTCCCAGCCCACCTGGAGATGTCAGGTTGAACTTGGATCGTTTGGTATGTATCACATGTACTCTTTTCACTGAGCTATGATTCTCCCCACAATTTGATATGATGAGTCAGGGTAGTACGCATCATGTTCAAGAGGAAACTAGTGCTCTCATAAAATCTATTTGTTGTTTGCATGAAGCAACAGTAGTGGTAATGTTAGGCCTGCTGACTCTACCTGTATTACCACCAGTATCTGGAGGAAGTTGTAAGCAAATACACTAAAGGAGTTCTATGGACATAACCAGGGTTGGGTGTCCTCTGTCTTTTGGGTGAAACAGTTTAAGTATATGAATGCTCACTAGGAAAAGAGTAATGGCCAAGCTACACATTATGTAATATCCACACTCACATTATGTATTCTCTCTTCACCCACACCAGTGCTTTTTTCCAAATAAACTTGCCAGCTCAGGTGGCTATTTGCCTTTTAGAGCTTAAAATATGTATATATAATTAAAATCTTATAGCAGAACAAAGCTGTATCAGAAATAAA
Source organism: Podarcis bocagei (assembly GCF_964188305.1). NCBI lineage: Eukaryota > Metazoa > Chordata > Lepidosauria > Squamata > Lacertidae > Podarcis > Podarcis bocagei. The sequence goes on from NC_138128.1 coordinate 44,974,159, forward strand.
ACTAGTGTGCAAAACAAAAACAATTTAAAATTGACTCTTAAAGAGTTTTTTTTAAAAAGCTTGTGTAAACAGGTAAGTTTTTAAGAAGCATTTAAAAGCTCATTAATTGCATATCATTCCAGAGGGAGATGGTGAATGTTATCACTACAAGGCCTGTAGTAATCTGGTAGTTGCGGAACCACCGGCAGGGTCTCATTGGAAAATCTAAAAAATTGCCCTGGTCTGTACTGGAGGTCATGGTCTTCCAGCTATTACTTAAAAATATGTTTTTCAATTGACAATACATATGAGTAGTTCATCAAGCATCACTCTCCTGGCTCCCACTCTCAGACAAAGTACTCGGACTCTCAACTTGAGAATTCCCAAAGGCTTTATTCCAAAAGTCATCACATAGTTTAAACATAGATTAAGATACAGGCTACAGAATTGGTAATTCAGAAATAAAAGTGTAAGATACATGGTTGGCAGAAGCTAACACATTGTCACAACAGCTGACATGTCCACTTTGCTCCTGCTTTGCAGAGCGGGGTGGTCACAGTCAGTCTCATGATTCATGTCCCAAACAATGGGACTGGACAAGCAAGTGGGCACTCCTGTATGTAGGCTGGATCTGCTTGCCAGCACATTGAACAGCACATCTTTGGAGATGGGGCCAGCTCACTATTTGATTCAGGCTCATTTACCTCCCTGGTTGCCAGGGCAATCTCAATCTCCAGAGGCAGGTTGACAGCTGGGATGTCCAGCAGCATCTGGGCAGACTATCTGGACCCCTCCTCTTATTTCCCGCTCTCTCTGATAGATCCTGCCAGGACCATCCCTCCTTGTTTGTTGCTATGGGGCTTTTGACAGTCACTTTTGATTGCTTTTATCAATTTGTTTTTATTGATTTATTCTATGCTCTGACTCTATAGCTGCCCATAAGGTAAATTTACTTGGATATTTTATTCTCCGTTTTCCCCTTTTCATCCTTCTGTCATATTCATCTCATTTCACATGTTTGGTACTCCTTGTCAGTTATGCATGGCTGTCGTTAATAAGGTGGTACTATAAGGGAAGACTGAAATCTTTGCAAAATTGCTGCTGAGCTCTCCACACCTAAAATACTGGATGAAATCCAGTATAGCGCTAAGTGAACAAGGATTGCTGCTTGTGCAGCGGAACATTCCCCCTTCCCTCATGTGCCCCTTAAATCTGTTCTAGGGGTTGCCCATGCAGATTTGCCGTGGGTGTCCATGGGGGGCGGGAAGGGGAGAAGGTCTCATTGTGCAGGTGGAAATCCTTGTGCTGACAGGGTGGTTTGTTGAATACCACCCAATATTTTGAGAACACTTGAAGGGTCAGCTCAAACTTTCTCACAAAGAAGAGGGGCCCCTGAAAATGATGACTTCACCCTAGTCTTTCACTCTGGAGTTTATGGACAGGCACCAAAGTCTGATGGAACTTCCTCTGGATGTCTACAATTGTCTTGCATTGAGCGGTCACTCAGCTGCTCTCCACACACCCAGTTCCAGGCTTCAGAAGGCTTGGTGAGTTTCCCAGGGGATCTAAAAGATGGCAGATGGGAATCCCTCCATTCATAGTTCATTCTGTGGCCTCTTCACAGTTCTCCTTTTCTAGCTACTTGGAAGAGTGCTTTATAGCAAGCTCTCTTGCTCAGAAGTTCTGCAGAATAGGACTATGTAGGAAGGCTGGATCTGACTAAATTAAAGTGCAGCCATGTGTTATCTGTTTATGAAGGAATCCCTCCCTGCACCTCATGAATACCATATGCTCCTTCTTACCATAGGAGGGCAGGGATTAAAGGTCATGCTGCATGTAGCTTGGAGTGAATCAATAACTTTTATAAGTGCTAAGCCACACCAAAACTAATTATTTTTGTGGTCCAGAAAATACATTAGTGCTGCATTATGATGCTGGCATAGGCAAGTGGAATCCATCAAAGTCACTGGTCTCAGTTGGTGGGGGAGAGCAGCTTGCTTTGAGAAGAAGCTGCTCCTCCTGTTGCAAGCAGTGTTTAGGGGAGTGCTGAAGGGAAAGTGGAGGAGCGATCCCTGCTTCCTTCCCATAATACGTCTTGATAGAAATGTTCTAGCTACATACTACTCGCCCCACTTCCAAGAGAGAAAAATTGGACTTACTGTGAAGTTTTATTGGTTTACCTCACACGACCCAAGTCCTAGGGTGTGTGAGTGTGTTATGAATGCAATATTTATAGAGGATATCACCTAGGTTGGGGACTCCTGGGGACTTCTAGCTACTCTTGTTCTCTTTGGATTGATAATATTGTTATTTAATATTAATGTCCCCCCCCCTTGAATTCAATGTTTAAGTTTAGATATATCTATATTGAGAAGGATGTGTGTGTTTTGCTCCTTTGTTACTTGTTTGTAGCAGTAGGTAAAGCGTCTCCTTAAAGAAGCTTTATTCCTACCCTGGCACTAATCTCCTTGATAAAGCATAGTGGGCTGAGAGCCAGTTCCTTCTCATTGGATGAATACAGCTGTCTTTTTACAAAGGGTTTTGCTTGTCCCCCTTTGCTCATTATGGGACACTGTATTCTGTACAATGATTATATAAAAGCAAAATTATCAAAATAAAGAATTTTAGCGTGCTTATGTGAATGTTCTCTAGTAGTTGGAATAAGGAATGGATTCTAAGGGTTTTGTGTGCAAGAGGTTTGGAGAGAGAACTTAGTTCCAAGAACTAAGAGACGTTTTAGGTTAGGAAAACAAGTGCAGCTTTTGTAGGCAATCGTTTGGATCGTTTCTTCATCTCCTTAGTGTTCATGTAATGTATTGACCTCTGCTATGTCTATGAAAGCAATTTACATTTAGAAGAGCTGTTATCACACTTACCATAAAGAAATCAGTATTTTTATTCGTAGAACCGGGAGACTTTTAACAACCTGAAACAAAACTGAAGTTCATGCTTTATCTCCATTTGCCTTTGTTTTGTTTTATTTTGTGTTGGTCGCAAATTGCATTTGTACGTTGTGTGACTTAATTTTATTTGCACTTTTATATATCACCATGCAATCTGTTGATGGAGGGTGGTTTAGAAATATTCTCAATATATAAAAATACATTTTGATTGTCTTAACTCCTAAGACTCTAATAGCCTTGTACGGGGATTCAACATTGTACTGAGGAGTAAGTGGAAGTTATTTGAAATATCATATTGTTCTTGTCAGCATCTCCAATCAGCTGTGACTTGTTTATTATGCACTTTGCAGATAAGGTTGCTTACATGCTGTCCACCTTTGATGCTATAGTTGGGTCAGAAGTGTCATTAGTATCATATTTTGCCGTTGACTATCTGTTTCGGTTAATATCACATTAGGCCACAGAGAGCATACTTAAGAAGCTGCATGCAACTGTATACACAATGTACCATAGACTGCCCCGGCTGATAAAATTTGCTAGGGAAGAACTCAACTTAAAACTGTCTCCTCTAATATACAGTATTGTCTTAGTGCTGGAGATTTTCTGGTAATATGACTGACAAATGCTCCCAAAATAGTGGTGCTATGGGATAGTCATAGGTGGCTCATCTGGTATGGTGCAGCTTCTACATTAGTTTCTCAGCAAATGGATTACTTTTGCTTACCAAGAAGTCAATACGATGTGAATTTGGCAGTCCTGCTGGCATGCTTGCACTGCACTGACTTCCCTGCCACATCTCCCATCTCCTAGTAAGTAATAGCATCACAACTGCTGGGAAACTAGCATAGCAGCTCTGTTACCCTGGCAGCTGAGACCACATAACACCAGTCATGAAAGACCTACATTGGCTCCCAGTATGTTTCTGAGCACAATTCGAAGTGTGGGTGCTGACCTTTAAAGCCCCAAAAGACCTCGGTCCAGTATACCTGAAGGAGCATCTCCTCCCCCATCGTTCAGCCTGGACACTGAGGTTCAGCTCCGAAGGCCTTCTAGCAGTTCCCTCACTGCAAGAAGTGAGGTTTCAGGGAACCAGGCAGAGGGCCTTTTCAGTGGTGGCACCCGCCCTGTGGAATGCCCTCCCACCAGATGTCAAGGAAATAAACAACTATCTGACTTTTAGAAGACATCTGAAGGCAGACCTGTTTAGGGAAGTTTTTAATGTTGGAAGTTTTATTCTGTTTAATATTCTGTTGGAAGCCGCCCAGAGTGGCTGGGGTAATAATAATAATAATAATAATAATAATAATAATAATAATAATAATAATATCTATCTCTGAGGACAGCATAATTGAAGTCTGAGAACCATTGTGGCAATTTCTGGATTTGAGTACTACCTGAGACTACTCAGCACTGAAAGGCTGAATGATTCCAACAGGCAAGAAGTATCATACATGCAGACAGGCCCAATGCCAGCATTGTTTTGCAACTTTGAAAATGAGCAACCCATGTCTACATTCAGCTCTTGTGTAGCAAAACATAAGCTGCTTCACGTTTAGGGTGACTGTGAACACTGGAGCCATCAAAGGAAGGGAAATTTCTGATTGATACCTAGAACCTCATCTCCTCAGCTGCATTGTTTGTTAGATCATAATTACTGAGAACCTTTTTTTTCCTCTCTGAAAAAATATATATAATCTGTTTGAAACAGAAATATCCAGATGACTGAACAGACCAGGACTATATGCATGGATATATTATTCTAGAATCTGTTTCAGGCAAACTCAAGAGGAGGGCTTCAAGGACCAGTTTAGTATGGTGACAAAAAAGAAATCCTAGGTAACTTAGTAACCACCAGATGCTCCTAATTTTTATTGGTTTTCCATGTAGAACTGATATGTGTAAATATATCCCTTTGAGCTGTTGATTTTAAACTTTGTCAGCTGAAATGACACCACAGCTATGCAATACAATAGAAGAAAAGGCTTCTTTGCAACACGTAATGGAGAATATTTTCACTCTCCGACCTTCATACATGAATGTAAAATTTCTCTCTCTCTTTCAGAGCCATTATCAACCATTTCAATCCAAAGATAGAGTCTTACGCAGCTGTGAATCACATCTCACAGCTTTCAGAAGAACAGGTAAGTTACATGCATCTTTTTAATTCTGTTATTTCTTATGGTGCAGTGTTCAGAAGAGTTCACCCTACTCTGTCCCGGCTGACTGCATTGGAAGCCTTACATTATCCCGAGCTAGGGTTTAGCAAGCTCTCAAAATAGCAGCCCATGAGCAATAAATGGGGCATGTGCCGCCACATGGTTAAAGTCTAGGAAGGCAGAGCTGTGGCCCAGGAAGAAAGACTTTTTCCAAGACTACCCTGAATTGAAAGAGAATGCCCAGCAGGGTCAAGGTGGTTTCTCATTTGCAAATGTGTGCTTGATAAGTGATGACTCTGGAAATGCACAGTGAGATCTTGGCAAACATTTGGAATGCAACTTAATTTGGGGGAGTGCTAGGATTATGTGAACATACGCAATAGTTGATGCTGACTTTTCAGTGTAATGGAATTCACTAAGCCATGAATAGCTATTTTAAGTACATTTCTAAATGAGGAGATTTTTCATAGAGCAATTACAGTTATATTTTATTTTATCATAATTCAACCTGATTCCTCTACTTCCTTGCCTGTCAGAGCTGTGTAAATGGGCCTTCCTGAAGTTAAATAGCTTCAGGGAGGAAAAGGTTGACCTTCTTGTCCATTTCATTAAAACACACACACAGAGAACTGGGGCTTAGGAATTTTGAAGCTTGGCAGTAGCTAGTCATACACTCGGTCCACCCTTCTTTCCCTTCAGTTACAATTTATTATGTTGATGCATTGCAAGATAACCTGAAGGTATGGGTTAATGATGCAGCATCCCTGTTCTTGTTGGCTTTCCTTTGTACAGTTCCTCTGCAGAAAGAGTACTGCCAAGCTCCAGACAATCTATTCAACTTAATTTTCTTGCCAGGAGTTGCTGTACCCGTTACTATGTTCTATGATGTTGTATTTTACAGATTCTCATTCATCTGTTCACTGTTGATTATATCAGCCTATGCTTTTTTTACTTCTTTTTTTAAACCCTTCCAGCACGTGCAGTAATTGAAAATGGGGCCCTGGATGTGGGAGGCTTCGCAACCATGCTTGGCTTAGTCTGCTAGTTTTAAGAAAGGGAAGCAGCTTCTCCCTGTCAGTGCAGTGGAGCATTCATCCCCCAGCAGTTCAGGGAGGTCATGCTGAATTCTTTCTTCACCACACGCCTGTGCTTTAAATAAAACCACCAGCAGCAGCAGGCGGCAGGTAATGAAATCAGCTCTGATGCACAGAGCAGTTTGAGGAGAGATTATTAGGAAGCAGGGAAGTGGTTTGATTTCTTCTTTCAAATGGAAGCATTACCCCAAAGTGGCAGAAAGATCAAAATAGAGAGGAGTTAATTAAAAAGAGGTGGGACCTCCGGATGGCATCCAAAGGAGGAAGGTCTAGGCTAGGGCCATGCTAAATGGTAGCCACTTCAATTTTGTGCATGGAGGTAAAGCTTTGGAGAAGGGGTGGAATGTTCAGTGAACACTCAAATTTTGTTTACCTTCCTATCTCCTCGCTGCTATTCACTGCCTGGTTTTTTAAACTGGAACATCTTCCTGGGACTATTGAACCTAGCCAATCACAGATCAGCTAGTGACAGTAATGATTTCACTGAGGACAAATGAAGCCAGTATATTTGTTTATATTTCTTAAATTTGTATACCTCCCCCATCATCTGTAGTCCTCAGGTCAGTTTACAACATAAAAATACAAGGCCAAAAAAAACCTCAAGAACATAAACAAATCAATAACCACCCACACCTCCTTCCAGCCACTTGCTTTGCCCTCACCATGAACCGTGATATCAGAGATTAGGGATAGGAGGGATCTTGCACCTGTTGTCAAGGCAACCAGGCTTGGCTATCTTGGTCATTGCTACATTGGACTGGGGTGGATTCATAGGTTAATAGCCTTTGCTGTCACTGTCCCCACACAATAGGTGAACATTTGAGCCCCCTTTCTTTGACCCTTCAAAAAAATAATAATGAAGGAAGGGTCTGCATTTTGTAGGTGCTTGAAAGGTTTTGAGAAACAACTCTCTTTGATTCAGCATTAATCTATATGTCCATCCTAAGAGGGCCTTAGATCTGCTTCTGCAGTGAGAATCATGGAATCATTCTGGATATGGGACTCGGCTCTATTTTTGATTTTTTTTTAAAGCTAAATATTTCTGAATGCTTCTGCTTTTAACCAATCTGATAATGAGCTAAAATATATATTCCAGTGTTTTGAACAAATAGCTTGACTAGATAGTACACACAGACTGTTAATTTGGAACATCATATTAAATACATTGGCTAAAGCAGGGTGAGGGTGAGAAAGCGCAATATTTTTTGGCAGTAGTGTGCTGTGAGCACTGAATATGCTTTTTTGAAAGGTCATCTGTTAAAATCTGATAAGAAACCCAATTTTGTAACTTACAAATAATTAAGTAAATTGCATGATTATTCATAGGTTATATCAGTGCTTTTTTGTACTATCAAGCATATAACTAACAGCATTGTAGTAGCTAGAAGTTACATCTGTTGAAAGGTCTGGCTATCAAGTTTTCAAAACTAGGGAATGTCATTGTGATCAAGTCTACCCACCCTCTGGCTATGCAGGCAACTCCACAAAGCAGTTGTTGCATCCAGGCATTGTGATTTAGTTAACATGCTTCTCAGTTTGTGTCCACATACGGGCTTTCCCAATTTTATAATACGTGGAGAACTTCTTATTGTTCACTGTGCATTTGCCTCTCAATACTTGCTCTTTTTTTGTCCCTCCATTTTATTTTCTACTCTACTGGATGTGGATGTGGGGAGGATAATTAAGTTTAACCCTCAGAGTGTGTGGGTTACTCTGCTGGTCACTCCCCCAAATAGATGAACCAGAACAAGCCATATTGTGGAAACCTTCAAGCGACTGCTGCAAATTTTGCTGCACAGTCAGGGCAGATGTATTCAGCCAGTTCTGTCTTTGTGCCCCGTTTTTTTCAAGCAGCTGTAGCAAAACTACTATATCATGCTGTCATTCCACATTGTCATTCCGCATTGTCATTCCGCATTGTCATGCATTTCCTATCTAGTTCTCCTGATTCAAACCTTTAGTAATTTTGCTGGAATTGTCTGTCTGATGACATTTAGCTCTTAGTGATTACAGTTATGATGTAATAAGAGCTCTGTTGCTCAGTAATACTAATTTGTGTAAAGCTATTAGCTAAATTTTCTTCTGCTCCCTCTGCTTTTCATTAGTTTATTTAAAACAAGTTTTTTAAAAGCAAATAAACTTAGGAGTTGCTGTTTGCAAGCTCACATATCCCCACCATGATCCTAAGTGCTCTGCTCTGTTCTCTTTACATCTGGGTATGTACTGAGTCCCCAGCTACAAGTAAATTAATATAGTAGTTGCTTTAAGTGGCTGTTCTTGGTATTTTGAGCAGGGAAGAATATGTTCAAGCTTTTTCAAGCCACTGTTAATTTGTTTCATGGTCAGGTCATATATCCGTAAATGTCTTTGTGCATGTGTATTTAGTACTCGAAAACCGATGCAAGAAAGATCAGAAATGGTCCTCATTGTTAACAGGCTCTTTCATACACACTCACCAAAATACCACCAGAATTTCATAAATGTCCAGCTTTCATTTAAATATGAAGTGTACTCCAGAATTTTAACCTTTGTTTTCTGGGGCTTGAATTCCAAGCTCATGGATGAAATTAGCTTGCTGAAGTGGTGGTTTTCTTACTTCTAGTACACATTGTGCTAGTTTACTGTTCGAGTAGCACACATGAGTTATGTAATACCTTGTGACAGCTTTAGAGCATGCATATGACAACATTTAATTGTGTCCCAAAAATATCCCTGCTTAACTACAAAGAGAGAGAGAGAGAGAGAAGCCTCAGAGCAATTGCTTTAGTGCCTTTTAGTGGCTTCCATTAAATTTAATGTATTGGATGCAATAAAACAAATGTCACTGGAGCAGGATGGAATGGGCAGAAAAGCCACATTGGAGACAGGATTGGCTTGCTATATACCAGGGGCAGTTTATTGTCAAAGAGAGTTGATCCCTCCTTCCCCTGTTTTTTTAGCCATTTCATAAATGCATTTTCTAATTTAGTTATATTTTAATTACATGGAAGAATCAAGGCCTTTCAGGGCAGCAAGTATACTTTGGCAACGATGTATTCTGAGTTTATCAGACTCACATGTGTCTATGTACAGGACTTAGCTTGACAGTTTAGGAAAGATCTTCAAGTGCAACTTCTTCATAGTTCAGAAGCAAAAAATATTTCTTTTTGATAACTAAAGGGGAACACACATTACAGGTTTCTGTCTGAGATAGCCAAGATAAATTAATTTTTTTAATTACTTGAATTAAAATTAATTGAATTCAGTTACTGCAAACAATTAAATTTCCAAAATATCTGTCAGGTTTCCCTGAGTACATATGTGATGGGTGGAATTCAATGTCACGCTCCTCCAAATGTTCCATCTGTGCAAGCATTGCAGCTTGCCAGATGAAGCAATCCCCCCTCTCCTACCGCTGTGTGCTGTTCTTGGATTTTTCCCGCCACTGCCCCTGAGCCACATTCAAGGTACATGCTGAGGGAGGAGAGGGTGTGCAAGCAGAAGTCCTTGCATAGGGCTTCCACTGATGGGACATTAGGTTTACTTTGCCCATTATGATCAGCTCAATGAGAAGATTACAATTTTTGCAAGATCAGGATGGAAGACATTCCTCTGATGGGGTGACACTTGCCACCACATGTGACATGCAGGGTCCAACCAGGTCTTCTGCCTCGTCTCCAAAGGGAGGAGCCATTCTGCCCACCAGTTTGTGGGTGGTCTAGGTGGTGGGTTGAATGGCTCTATGTCGCAGTTTATCTTCTGACTATATGGTGTGTGTGTTTTCCAATTTTTCTAAACTCTTTTTTTATCCAGTTTGGTTGAGTATGTTCCTTCCACTCCATGTTCTCATTCTGTCTCCTGCCATTTCTTTCCAGCCCCTTTCTTTTTCTCGTTCAACCCCATTAAGTGTTTGTTCTCCTTCCTCCACCACCCACCATCCCGGTGTGGTTCCCTGGGGTGTATGTGGGGTTTATTTTAGGAGTGATGCTGAGGAGTCCTGTGATCCTCAGAATGGGTCTTGGAGGGTAGTTAGCAGTGGTTTCTGCTTTTGAGATTTGTCTAGTGACACAGAGCACAACAGTTCCCAGTCATCTCTTCCAAAGGTGGAAATGTTTAAAGTGGTCTTTCTGCCACACCCCTCTCCTTGTTTCCTCACCGCTCCATAGTGAGCTATTCAGCCCTGCTCTCTGGTTCCAGGTATTCCAGCACCTTTAGTTCATCTGGACTGTCTGTGCTCCTTAGCCTTCTTGGCAATTGGTGTGTGGGCATCGTTTGAGAACAGAGCAGCTTCAGGTGCATCTCACCCTTAGACTAGCTTGGCAGGAGCATCATTTTGGATTTCATGCATGTCTGCAGATACTGGCTTCCCACCAGGAAACTAGCTCAGTGGGAAGGCCTGTTGAGGCTACGGCATTAGGTACTAGGTGCATCGTCACAATAAACTGGCTAGGCAAGAATACATTTCCTGTGCTATAGGTGTTTAGTAGTTCACTCTCACAGGAGTATGCTAGTCAGTAATCACACAGTTCAAAGATTGAGTTAACTCTCTGTTAGCAAAAACATGACCGTCACAGACTTGGTTGTGTGTCAGACCTAATGAGCAGAGTAGCTCATTCCCAATGGTCTTCCTCCATGAAAATCAGCAAGACTAAAAGTCCCTGCCTCCTCACCAGGGCTTTCCCCAAGCAATCAAAACCGCACCTGCATGCAGTCAACCTCTCCTCCAAACTTTTCATATCTCTTCTGGTTCTGGGAGACAAGTGGGGAAGGGAGCTTGCTGCAGCAGGAAGAGGAGACACCTGTGACTCTTCATCAGCCTGACTCATTTCTGCCTCTTGGCCTCCTTCATCCTCCTGTCCTGCTTCAACTTCTGCCTCTGATTTTGGACTTCTCTCTGCCACAGACTCTCCCAGCTCACTAAGTCCTGTTCCCTCTTCAGCTTCTAACACCTCCTCTTCTCAGTCTTTTCCTTCTGACTACTGATCGTTGTCCCACCACCACTCCTTGGGCTTTGAGCCTTCTCCAGCTGGTTCCTTCCATCATTCCTCTTTCTCCAGCCAGTTCATGGCAATGACTGTATCCTAGGTATAGATTAAATTTGAATTTAGATGTTTGAATTTAGAAACTATAGGTGGTAAGCTAGGTAAAAGTAAAGGGACCCCTGACCATTAGGTCCAGTCGTGACCAACTCTGGGGTTGCGGCGCTCATCTCACTTTATTGGCCGAGGGAGCCGCGTACAGCTTCCAGGTCATGTGGACAGCATGACTAAGTCGCTTCTGGTGAACCAGAGCAGCGCATGGAAATGCTGTTTACCTTCCCGCCGCAGCAGTACCTATTTATCTACTTGCACTTTGACGTGCTTTTGAACTGCTAGGTTGGCAGGAGCTGGGACCGAGCAACGGGAGCTCACCCCGTCGTGGGGATTTGAACCGCTGACCTTCTGACCGGCAAGCCCTAGGCTCTGTGGTTTAACCCACAGTGCTACCCGCGTCCCTAGGTGGTAAGCTACTAATGCATCAAAGTGAACACAAGAATTTCTGCTTGCACAGTGAAACTTCCCTCTCTCTCCACTTCCTGTGCAAACCCCACACCCTCCCCAAATTTAAGAAGAATGCAGGAGGAGGGGAGGGAAGGTGGGAGAATGTTCCGTTGCACAAGCAATAGTCCTTGCACTGATGCAACAATTGCCTTAGTGCTATGTTGGATTCCACCCTATATTTTTTCCTACCCATTTTTTGTGTGGTTTGCTTGTTACTACTGTATTCCAACTCCTGGCCCGCACATCTTGTATGCTGGGATATTCTTAAACAAATCTTTACCATTTTACTGCTAATTATTTTAAGGGCTGTTGCTTGTTGGTAATCTGGTTATTTCAAATAATTAACTTTGATGTTACTTCAGTTAATTAACTTGAACCAATTAACCTCTTGTTTTATAGATGCTCCTTGTCCCATCCAAGCACTTGGGGTCAGAAAGCACTTTCTGCTACATGGCGGCGGGGCGGGGGGACTAAGGCAGGACTAATCAATAAGGATCTTTTTGCTGCTAAGGATGTTCAGATTCTGTGTTTCTAATGTGCAGTTAAAAGACAGTGGTTGGGATACTAGGGATCCTCTCACACCAGGTGTTTTTTATTGTACAGATATAGAGGTCAAGCGTTAAGACATCCTGCTATGCAGCGCCAAACATCCAGCATGGAATGCCTGTCCTGGTGTCAGAATAGCAAGCTGAGTTTAGTGGTCAACATATTTGTTCCTAGCTGTCCCGTACAATAGGGTGTGCTATCTTAATTCTATCTTAATGAGGATGCAGGCAGAAACATTTTGAGAGACAAGGCTGCTATTTTGAGCAGCATTCAAAGTGCTGTATGATGTGTCTAATTTTAGGTACTCTTTCAGAGATGGCTTTGTTTACTGTTTTGGTATATTGAAACTTGCCACGAGCCTCTGTGATAGGGTAGGTTCAGTGGTAGTAAAACTGCTGCTCCCTAAGCATCAACTCAAGAGTAGCATAGCAGATTATTAACCTATTTTCTATTTATAATCCAAATTCACTGGGTTACAGGCTAGTGCTCAGAGCACACTCATTAGTTCTATTTTTTATTATCTCTGCATTTGCTTGTAGAAAAATGCCTAATAACTTCCATAATTTAATTCCATCAGTTGGAGCAGGGGGTACTTGTGGCTTTCTTAACACCGAGGCTTAATGTGTTGGGACTTGTGAAGCTCACTGAGATTTTTGTGATGGAGGATGTTGTCAAGTTCAAAGTGATGCTGTTGATTAGCCCTGCCATTAACCATCTGCTCCAGTTGGTTAAAGTGCCACTGAAGAACAATCAAAAGAGCCTGCGTTTAAAACAGATTAAATTACAACTTTTTGCATCTGATATTAAAGAAGGAGCTGTCGCTTGTTAGCTTTTGTGAGCATTTGATTATCTGTATTTTCTTACCCCCCCCCCCAGTTTTAACCCTTTCCTGAAACCAAGGGGACAATAAGCACTGACTGCTTTCAGGCATTGACTTCAGTAGCATGACATGCAGGTGCTATGTAAGCTGCCTTCCTGACACTGCCCGCCCTCCCGCTGCTTTCCCCTGGATTATCTGCGCTGTGTAGGTGACATCTATTCCCCATGGTGGCAAACTAGGTCATCTGATTTTTATTTGCTTCCTAGGAGGGGGAAGCAGATCAACCACTGTGTCTCCTGGAGCATCAGAACAAATGCTTGTGAGGCAAAAGGTGCAGTGTCTGTAGGGAGACAACGAATGAACGCTGCTTTGGTGGTTGGTTTGCCTCTCACTTTCAGATGCTGCGAATTCAGTTCAAAGTGTTAGCCGGCAAAGACTGTCAGCCCCTAGATGCCCAAAGGGATGCTTTTCATTCCACATGAAGGGAATCCTGCATATCTCGGCTGAGATGTGTCACTGTTCTGTGTTGTATCTGTCCTGGAGAGCCAGGAGATTGAATAATGCCAAATTAATGGAGAACTAGGTGCAAAAAAGGGCCACTATTTTGTTAAATTGAAATAGCTGTATTGAGTCCCATCAAGGGAAATGGTGGGTATAAATAATGTATAAATAAATAACTATATAGAGAGCAACCAAATTTTTAGTTTAAAGAGAGCAGGGCAAGTCAGAAGGGTGGTATGCAGGTGCCAAACAAATGGACCATTGTACTGACATTCCTCTCTTCTCCTTGAGGTAGAGGAGGATAGTTTTCACCTGCTGTACCTCTTCCTGGTGAAAGGTGAATTCTGGACACTAGGATGGCCCTATTTTCTTAATAGGGTTCAAGATCTTTACAGAGCTTCTTTTTCTTACCATGCTCTCTTCCCTGCCTTTGCTAATTAGAGGCCCATGGTACCCAGACCAAAGTAAGGAAGAAAAAATGCCCTTTGCTAGCCTGTCACTTTAAGATTACCCAGTTTTTCTAGCCCTTGGTTCTCCTCTGGTGGGGAGTCATGTCCTTCCTGCCAATTTCCCAATACACAGGCTGGGGAAAGGCTGCTAGGCTGCTGTCTCCTAGGTGCCATTGCTACCTTGCCTGATTCATCCCCTGGTTAAGAGCCACCTGTTGGGCAGAACCAACGTGGGTCATAGAATAGAATCATAGAGTTGGAAGAGACCACAAGGGCCATCGAGTCCAACCCCCTGCCAAGCAGGAAACACCATCAGAGCACTCCTGACATATGGATGTCAAGCCTCTGCTTAAAGACCTCCAAAGTAGGAGACTCCACCACACTCCTTGGCAGCAAATTCCACTGTCGAACAGCTCTTACTGTCAGGAAGTTCTTCCTAATGTTTAGGTGGAATCTTCTTTCTTGTAGTTTGGATCCATTGCTCCGTGTCCGCTTCTCTGGAGCAGCAGAAAACAACCTTTCTCCCTCCTCTATGTGACATCCTTTTATATATTTGAACATGGCTATCATATCACCCCTTAACCTCCTCTTCTCCAGGCTAAACATGCCCAGCTCCCTTAGCCGTTCCTCATAAGGCATCGTTTCCAGGCCTTTGACCATTTTGGTTGCCCTCCTCTGGACACGTTCCAGTTTGTCAGTGTCCTTCTTGAATTGTGGTGCCCAGAACTGGACACAGTACTCCAGGTGTGGTCTGACCAGAGCAGAATACAGTGGCACTATTACTTCCCTTGATCTAGATGCTATACTCCTATTGATGCAGCCCAGAATTGCATTGGCTTTTTTAGCTGCCGCGTCACACTGTTGGCTCATGTCAAGTTTGTGGTCAACCAAGACTCCTAGATCCTTTTCACATGTACTGCTCTCAAGCCAGGTGTCACCCATCTTGTATTTGTGCCTCTCATTTTTTTTGCCCAAGTGCAATACTTTACATTTCTCCCTGTTAAAATTCATCTTGTTTGTTTTGGCCCAGTTCTCTAATCTGTCAAGGTCGTTTTGAAGTGTGATCCTGTCCTCTGGGGTGTTAGCCACCCCTCCCAGTTTGGTGTCATCTGCAAATTTGATCAGGATGCCCTTGAGTCCATCATCCAAGTCGTTGATAAAGATGTTAAATAAGACCGGGCCCAAGACAGAACCCTGTGGCACCCCACTAGTCACTCTTCTCCAGGATGAAGAGGAACCATTGATGAGCACCCTTTGGGTTCGGTCAGTCAGCCAGTTACAAATCCACTGAGTGGTAGCAGAGTCAAGACCGCATTTTACCAGCTTCTTTACAAGAATATCATGGGGCACCTTGTCAAATGCATTACTGAAATCAAGGTAGGCTATATCCACTGAGTTCCCTTCATCTACCAGGCTTGTAATTCTGTCAAAAAATGAGATCAGGTTAGTCTGACATGACTTATTTTTCAGAAATCCATGCTGACTATTGGTGATCACAGCATTCCTTTCTAGGTGCTCACAGACTGTTTGCTTAATGATCTGCTCCAGAATCTTCCCTG
Source organism: Podarcis bocagei (assembly GCF_964188305.1). Lineage (NCBI taxonomy): Eukaryota > Metazoa > Chordata > Lepidosauria > Squamata > Lacertidae > Podarcis > Podarcis bocagei. The sequence goes on from NC_138128.1 coordinate 44,989,685, forward strand.
CTATTGATGTCAGACTGACTGGGCGGTAATTATTTGGGTCCTCTCTTTTCCCCTTTTTGAAAATAGGGACAACATTTGCCCTCCTCCAGTCTGCCGGGACTTCGCCTGTTCTCCAGGATTTCTCGAAGATGACTGCCAGTGGTTCTGAGATCACATCTGCCAGTTCTTTTAATACTCTTGGATGCAGTTCATCTGGCCCTGGAGACTTGAATACATCTAAACTAGCCAAATATTCTTGTACTGTCTCCTTAGTTATTCTGGGCTGTGTTTCCTTTGCTGAATCATTTGCTCCAAATTCTTCAGGTCGGGCATTGTTTTCTTTATCGGAGAAGACTGAGGCAAAGAAGGCATTGAGGAGTTCAGCCCTTTCTGTGTCCCCTGTTTGCATTTCACCATCTTCTCCTCTGAGTGACCCCACTGTTTCTTTGTTCTTCCTTTTGCTACGAACATACCCATAAAAGCCTTTTTTGTTGCTTTTAACCTCTCTAGCAAGCCTGAGTTCATTCTGTGCTTTAGCTTTTCTGACTTTGTGTCTACACGTGCTGGCTATTTGTTTGAATTCCTCTTTGGTGGTTTCCCCCCTTTTCCATTTTTTGTACACATCCTTTTTTAATCTTAATTCAGTTAAAAGTTCTTTAGATAGCCACCCTGGCTTCTTTAGGCACCTTCCATGTTTCCGTCTCATTGGTATTGCCTGACGTTGTGCTTTTACTATCTCCCTCTTAACAAACTCCCAGCCATCATGAACTCCCTTTCCTTTTAGTATTGCTGTCCATGGGATCTCACCCAGCACTTCCCTAAGTTTTATGAAGTCGGCTTTCTTAAAGTCAAGAAATTGAGTCCTAGTATGCTTGGCTGCTCCTTTCCGCTGTATAGTAAACTTCAGAAGAGCATGATCACTCGCGCCTAATGATCCTTCCACTTCTACCCCACTAACCAGGTCATCAACATTGGTTAGGACCAGATCTAAAATGGCTGTTCCTCTTGTTGCTTCTCCCACTTTCTGGACAATGAAGTTGTCTGCAAGGCCAGTGAGGAATCTGTTTGACCTTATGCTCTTGGCTGAGTTTGACGCCCAACAAATATCCGGGTAATTGAAGTCCCCCATTACTACTATCTCCCTTCCTTTTGCATGCTTGGCCATCTGTTCCAGGAAGGCATCATCTATGTCCTCCGTTTGGCTTGGGGATCTATAGTAAACTCCCACAATTAGGTCTCTGTTATTCTTCTCTCCCTTAATTTTGACCCAAATGCTCTCACATTGGCTTTGAGGTTCTAAATCTTGGATCTCTTCACAGGTATACACATCCCTGACATATAACGCCACTCCTCCTCCTTTCTTGTCTGGTCTGTTTCTCTGAAATAGATTGTATCCCCCCATTATTACATTCCAATCGTGGGACTTATCCCACCAGGTTTCAGTGATGCCTATTATGTCATATTTAGTTTGCTGTACCAAGAGCTCAAGCTCATCTTGTTTATTTCCCATGCTTTGCGCATTAGTGTACAGACATTGAAGTCCATTAATCATTCCCCCGTGTCTCTTATTTAAGGATTTTTTCCTCCCACCACTAGGTCCGCGTGCTGTTTGCTCCATTTGGTCTATGACATTTGGATGATCATCTTCATTAATTGATAGACTCCTACCTTCAGGAGCACTGTCTCCCTCCCCCACATTAGTCAGTTTAAAGCCCTCCTGATGAGGTTTCTGAGATTTTTGGCAAAAACATTCCTCCCAACCGTTGTGAGGTGCAGCCCATCACTTGCCAGAAGTCCATCTTCAAGAAACTGCAGTCCGTGATCTAAGAATCCAAACCGTTCCTGTTTACACCATTTGCGAAGCCAGCTGTTCACTTCCACTATTTTCCCCTCTCTCCCTGGGCCACGTCGTTCAACTGGGAGGACAGACGAGATGACAATTTGTGCATTTAGTTGCTTCAATTTCCTGCCGAGAGCCTCGTAGTCTCTTTTGATCTTCTGGAGGCTATTGCTTGCAGTGTCATTGGTTCCCACATGAACCAAGAGGAAGGGGTATTTGTCAGTGGGTTTTATGATTCCTTGCAGTCGTTCAGTTACATCTTGGATCTTAGCCCCGGGGAGACAGCACACTTCCCGAGACATCTTGTCAGGCCCACAGATCACTGCTTCTGTTCCCCTCAGTAGGGAATCCCCTATCACCACTACACGCCTCCTCTTGGGTTTGGTCGGGGTTCTTCCGTGAGCTGTCCGTTCCAAGGTCGCCTGCACATTCCCTGAGGACTGACTTTGCTGCTCGTCTTCATATACCTGATCGACTGTAATGAGGGAGAGATCCTCAAATGGAGTCTGCTCTTCGTCTTCCATGCTAGGAGAGAGGACCTCAAAGCGATTGTGTATTTCTAAACAATCAGAGTGAACCCTGGGCCTCCTACTTCTTTGAGTCACGTTTCTCCATATATCTGGCTCCTGTGTTGATGAACTAGCCTCCTTCTCAGGGGAGTCCCCTGTCTCCTCCTTGGTGGGGACGGTGTGCTCTGTTGCTTCCAAGAAGAGCTCCAGCTCTCTAATTCTTTGGAGCGTAGCTACACGTTCCTCCAGTTGCTGGACTTTGTCTTTTAAAAGGGCAATCAACATGCAATTGCTGCAGGTGAAGCTGCCTGCAACCTTTGGCAAGATGGCAAACATTGCGCAGGAATCGCAGGCGACTGCAGCTGTTCCCTCCCCTTCCATCTTGAGATCGTGTTGTTGGGGGTGGCTCCATCATAAAAAGCTTGAAGACAGGACAAATAACTTCTCCCACACAAAAAAAACCCTAGGTCTCCCCCAACAAACGTTTGAGACTAGCTCCCCTAAATCTAAAAGATGGATATAACTGCGCGCGCCGCTAGGCGCGCGCCGCTGCCCTACAAACTCTGATAAGCTCCTCCCACAGCTAATCCCCTGCCTCAACAGAAACCCTGCCCCCTCTGACCTTTACACAGGGAAAACAGCTAATCAGCCACAAGAAACACACACACACAAGAAAACCCTTTTTGCTCCTTCTTCAACTGCTGCCCTACAAACTCTGATAAGCTCCTCCCACAGCTAATCCCCTGCCTCAACAGAAACCCTGCCCCCTCTGACCTTTACACAGGGAAAACAGCTAATCAGCCACAAGAAACACACACACACAAGAAAACCCTTTTTGCTCCTTCTTCAACTGCTGCCCTACAAACTCTGATAAGCTCCTCCCACAGCTAATCCCCTGCCTCAACAGAAACCCTGCCCCCTCTGACCTTTACACAGGGAAAACAGCTAATCAGCCACAAGAAACACACACACACAAGAAAACCCTTTTTGCTCCTTCTTCAACTGCTGCCCTACAAACTCTGATAAGCTCCTCCCACAGCTAATCCCCTGCCTCAACAGAAACCCTGCCCCCTCTGACCTTTACACAGGGAAAAGAGCTAATCAGCCACAAGAAACACACACACACAAGAAAACCCTTTTTGCTCCTTCTTCAACTGCTGCCCTACAAACTCTGATAAGCTCCTCCCACAGCTAATCCCCTGCCTCAACAGAAACCCTGCCCCCTCTGACCTTTACACAGGGAAAAGAGCTAATCAGCCACAAGAAACACACACACACAAGAAAACCCTTTTTGCTCCTTCTTCAACTGCTGCCCTACAAACTCTGTTTTCCCTGTGTAAAGGTCAAGTGCCTTAAAAGCTGGACTGTTGCAAACAAAATTGGTTGTCCCTCAACTTCACAAATAAAATATTTTTGCTCTCTGATGTCTTTAGTTTTACACCAATAGCTTTAAATTTTTTTGGAAGTGTGTTGGTTTCTTTTAACAGTACTTGGAATCTAAAAGTCAGCAAGATGGTCAGGTATATGCTTCTATCCCTCTTCTGACGATGGGCAGATAAGGGTCTATGTTGAACATACCATATGATTGCCTGGCAACCATTCCTCTTGCCACCAGTAGCAGCTTCTGAATGCTTTGCTCCAGTGAAGCAAGCAAACAATCGAAATAAAACAAAGCTCCCCCCCATAAGCAAGGCAATAGTTTATCTTCTTGACAAAGAGGCAGATGGTCTCACAGATACGTAGTTCCATCCCCCTGAAATAATTAAAGTCTGTATTTCCCCCCCTTAAAGGGAATTTGGTATGGGACAACAGAATCTGTCACTACATCCTCCATGCCAAAAAGTTCCAGATCTAGAGGACTTCCTAAAGCTGCTTAATTCTTATTCAAAAGTAGGCTCTGATTCTTCATTTAACAGATGACAGAGCTACCTCCCCCCTTTTACCCTGCCCAGCTTTCTAGTTTCCCAAGTTATGCTGTTTGACTAGGGTATAGCCATCCCTGTATGGAAGATCAGATCAGATCTCTTGCACATTCACAGCCAGTGTTCCAGACCATTCTTTTCCTTGGTGCCATCTGAGTGTGTGTTTTAAAAGAAAAGAGTCAGAGAGGTATGGTGTTCTGAACTGCCCCTGATTTTGCCTCAGAGGTCTCCCACACATTGTGGATAATGTGCCAAACTACTATCAGCTTAGCTGAAATGTTTGTCCCTTCCTAAACCTGACCTTTGTCTCTGCTCATAGGAGGAGATCACACTCCTCTGCTGCCCAGCACAAAGTAACTGTTTGTGTCAATTGTCCATTACCTTCCTTTGTACCACATGGTAGTTCTTCTCTCCAGCCAATTCCTGGCCAAGAAACTGATTCAGCCTGCATTTTTACACAGCTAAGCTGTCTTGCACCTGGGTGAGGACTTCAAGCATTTAGTGATCTGCATTCACAAACTAGAAACTACTGGGGGAATATCTGCTACCCAGGACTTTTAGGGGATCCTACAAATCCATAACAATGCATACATAGAACAATAAATAAGATTTATAACATTTGTGTGCACATGATATTTTTAAACCAATCATTAAACTGTGAATAACCTTTCACGGAAGCAGGCAAACAGTTTCAGACATCACAACCCCTGGTAGTAAAATCTAACCACTCCCAAAGGTCCTGGGCAAAGATGTGCATCCTCATCTATCGAGAGGACACCAATAGCATCAGCACAAGATGCACCTCAGAAGAGAGATCTATCTTTCCACAAGTGGGGGACCACCAGATAAAAGGTCTTCTCTTGCACTGTCACCTGTAAATGTAATTTGCAGGTGGAATCACAAAGACTGTCTCCTCTATAAGTCTTGATGCACAAGCAGGTCAATATTTCTTTTGAATATGGGGTCCCAAGTTGTTTAGGGCTTTTTATAAGCACCCAGAATCTGGCTAAGAGGAGAATTGACAATCCTTTTTGACCCCATAAAATTTCCCACTATCTAGTCTCAGTGCCAACATGGAAAAGAGGATTGAATCTTTAGCTGGACAGATAGCTGTCCCATAGAGGAAGAGTTAAAAAAAATCATATTTTTTTTTTAGCTCTCAGCCTTTTCTGACCCACGCTCAAAGTATCATGAGTTTTGGTGCAGAGGAGGCAGTTTGACATGACATGGGCTTTATTTTATCAGCATGAAACAACTCTCTTGCTGCTTCTCTGTCACAATTGCTGCAGTTACTTTTCCAGGAGGTTATACAGGAATATAAAGTAGGTCATGCTGTGCACTGTGGATTCCGTGCAACCCCAAATATGGAAATCTGCCTGTGCAGTCTATAAGTGGGACATTCTAGAAAGTTCTGGAAGATTAGAGGTGCCACCACTCTCTTCTTTACCCAGGTATTTTGGTGTTCTTTACATGGAGTGAGGGAGTTTAACCAACAGCTCTTGGCTCAGTTTCTTTATGACCACATAGTGAGCAGCAGCAGAAAGGGACCTCTCATCATTTGGTAGTTTTGTAAGTTGTTGTTCCCATTCTCTTCCCCACCTCCAACTCTGTACGGATAGGGTATTGCTAAACCAAATGTGTCATGACTTCTTCCACCCCTTCCAAATTCTCTGAATTGGCCCGTCCTTGTCATTGCCTAGTTTGTCAACATTGTGAAGGCATCAGCCTTGTAGAGCTTCTTGAACTCTTTATCAACACTGCCTTTGGAATCTTTAGGCTCAGAAGCCTTTGGCTACTCAGTGCCATTACTGTATTTCATCCACCTAAGCAGTTGTGGCTAAGCCTTGTGCCAGTGCCCCCTTTGTATCAGCATGTTAAGAAGCTTTATACAGTGGTACCTCTAGTTACGGACTCGATCCGTTCCAGGGTGCTGTTTGCACCCTGAAAAGTCTGTAGCTAGAGTGCCACTTCTGTGCATGTGTGAGACACGCAGAGCGCTTCTGCACATGTGTGCGCAGCGAAACCCGGAAGTATACACTTCCAGGTTTGCCATGTTCGTATCCTGAAAAAATGCAACCAGAGACTGACGTAACGAGGTACGGCTGTACAGGATCTCCTTCTAATACTTCTACTTGTTGCATCATCATTTTCTCAACCATTTGACAGTGGCCAAACACTATAAACAGTTCAACATTGCCTACAGCAGTGAAAGTTTTAAACCTAACCTAATGGGCTGAAGAAGTTACTCTTGGCTATCGTTTAAAATGGTTGAGAAGGAGAGAAGTGAGAACCATCCTTTTTCCTCCCCTCTGAGGTCAGAAGACAGAAGTGACGGACCAGACACGTGTTTCATTCCAGAAATCCTTTTCCTCTGTACTTCACAAAAGGAAAAGAAGGCAAAGAACCACGATCTCCTCCTTCCTCCTGGCCCCTTGCTGTTCACTGAGGAAGAGGTGTGAATTCTCACTGCATTTTTCATCTATCAAGTTGGGAGTGGGGGCAGGGGAACAGGCATGATGCCAGCACACTTCCTCCCCATCCCATCAGCATTGGGGGTTGCCTCTAGCACTTCAGCCATGAAGAGGCAAAAGCAATCATAGACTCCCTACATGTTGAAGCCAGTCTTTCAAATATAGTTGTGGAATCTTTGAAAGCATGAAGCTATGCTGATGTCTGTCCAGCACGACTTCAGAGGTGCCATTCACAATGACAACACCTGTAATTCTCAACTGTCTGGGCATTTAGAGTGGGTTAACATTGCTGTGAGCGCTTGATTCTTCTAAGCCTGTCCCTTTCCCACCTGGACTGTCTGACTAGTGCTGCTCTGCTGTGGAAGGAAGTTAATAAAATTGTTGACTGGATTGATTCTGAATTACACTCTGTATTACTAAAAGAAATTAAATGCTAGGTGAAGACATCACTGCTCGAATGTCCTAGGATTCAAGACTTCATTAGGCTAAAATACTGGGTTTTGTATAGAAACAATAATTTAGAAGAGGAAGTCTCCTTCTGCATGTCAACTTCCCAAATCATATATTCACAGCAACATTAATACTTGTGTCAGACTTTCAAAATAAGTCATGATATACACAGCTTTTCCTTTATGGGCATTATCTCTGTGTAGGCAAAATCACCAGAGGGTGGTATTTTGGCTACTACATGCAGTCAATGCAAGGATTTCTGCTTGCACACTAGGACTTCCTCCCCTCTCTTCCCCTTGTTCCTGTTCTGTGCCCTCCTCTAAACTACTCTGGAGGGCTGAGGGAACTCCTAGAACAAATGTAGGGGGCATGCAGGCAGGGCTGTAGCTAGGGGGTGGTGAGGTGGGCCCCCGCCAGGGGCGCACAAAATCAGCTTAAAAATATGTCCATAAATATATATATATTGAGTATTGCCTCATAAGAAATGGTTTTAAATAGAGGGTGAATTGAATGGGTGGAGGGAGGGGGGTTGTAGGAAAGGCAGAAAGAAGAGCTAATTTGTCCATGGCTAGGGGGTGCAATCTGGACGGTTCTGCCAGGGGCGCAAGATCACCTAGCTAAGGCTCTGCATGCAGGGGGAGAAAAGGGAGAGAATGTTCTATTGGTCAAGCAGAAATCTTTGTGCTGATGGAGTTTTCACTTTAGCACTATGTTGAATACAACCTAGACATGATTCTGCTGAGAAGGGATAATGGGGCAAGTCCATTAGGAGCGGGGAACCAAGCAATAGGAAAATAAAGACAAGAAAATAATAGAGAGAACTATTTGACTTGGGGCAAATGAGCGATTTTAAAACAGGAAAAAGCAGCTAACATATTAATCCCTGCTGTGCAGCCTCTGTGTTCTTTTTGCAAATGATTTCTGAATGTCATCTAATCCTTCTAAAACTTAGGAAATACAGGCTTGTCTCTGTACGCAATGCTATGTAATCAGAGGAAATTAACCAGATAAAGTGAAGGGAGCTAACTAAATTGATAAATCATTGACGGTAAGGAGTTGTGTATGTACTGCATCTAATTGCATTTTGTAAATTAATGCCCAACATGTTCCTGAAGGGTTGGTGTGCTGAACATATATGCAAAAATATGCTAAAATACCCCAGTGAGGCTTTGAAATCTGCCTGTTCATAGATCATTGTGCACATCACCTTCAATTGCTCTGGACAGCTTCTAACAGGGACTTTTTGCAGCCCTTGAATTTATGCAGTGGAAATTCACAATGGAAATTGAACAAACCTCAGAGTCGCGGAATAAATCAAATCTCATTTCTCCGTGTGTGGAGGGTGGGCTTTTTGTCCTGTCCCTTTGCCTTTCCAGCAACTTTTAAATTGTACTGTTTTCACACCACCAGGTCAGATCCACCTTTCCTTTTAATGATCAGTTCTTAGTGCTTGGCCACTTCCCTGAACCTTTTTTATTTTTTATTAAATCTGAGCTAATGGCTTCTCAGATGCCTGGTGCCTTGCTATAGCTCTGTAACTTTAATTCTTGCATGAGAATTGTTAGGCAGAAAGAATGATGGCCCTTTCAGGAATATAGGAAACTGCTTTATATTGAATCAGGCTATTGAGCTCATGTATTCCCTGCACCAATGATGGTAAATCTGTGGCCCTCAAGATTTTGCAGGGCTACAGTTCCAGTAATCCTTGAGCCATGCTCGCTGGGGCTGATGGGATTTAGAGGGCCAGAGGTTTCCCAATCCTTGTCTGTACCAACTGGTAGTAGTTCTCCAGGAAAGGGAGTGTTTCCCACCTGTTTCTGGAGACACCAGGAATTGAACCTGGAAGACCAGGTTCTGCATACTAAGGAGGCACTGTACTACTGAGCCTTGAGCATTCTTTAGGCTCACATGTAACACATTTGGTTGGCAGTACAGGCCAGAATTCCTAAATGCTTTCTATGAAATGCTTCTTTCACTGATAAGAAAATCTTAAATGATTTGAATGCTCTGCTTCTTTTCTTTTTTCATTTAGGCCAGGGGTGGTGGGCAACCTCTGGCCTTCCATATGTTGGTCTGCAGCTTCCATCAACTCCAGCCAGAGGTTCCCCATGGATATACATACAGGATGTAAATAAGGTTACTCAGGGCTGTAAATACTGTAACATCAGTATATTGGGCTGCAGTCTGGAGAACTGCACAATTCTTCTCTCTGTCTATTTTTAAGGCAGATATTTGGACACCAAGACTGGCACTATAAAAGAGGATTGCCCTCATTTTTATTGTATACTTGGAATCCTATTGATTCTCTGCCTCTTTGAATGGCTTGTTTAAGATCCACCCAGCATTTCTTTAGTAGCCCCTACAGAGTCCACACCGAAGCCTTAGCAGACATTGTTTGGCTTGTTGGATTTGTGCACTACTTGGTGGGGGATATTGAAGAAGTGGATTTTGGGGTATTAGCTGTAAATTCTTAGTCTAATAGTTATGCATAGTACTAGTCTCTCCTGCCTTAAGCATTGCTTGAGTACTTTTTTTGTTGGGGGGCAGTGCTTTTTACACCCTTGGAAAACCCTTGGAAAACCTGGCTGGCACTTTCTCCCCTTATCTTCTGAGTTGTACTTACTAAAGGTTACAATGATGAGACTAGCCATAGCATATACGTTTGCTCATGGCTATGAAGGGTTATCTTTTCCAAAGCCTACCTCACTATCAGAGCTTACAGTTCTACTCATTCCCTCATCCTTGATGGGGAACCATATGCCTAGATCAGAGGTTTTCAACCTTTTTGAGTCCATGGCACCCTTGACCAACTACATTCTTTCTGCAGGAGCCCAGTTATGTCACCCTTGCCTGCAGAGCTGGCACCCTCTCACCCTTTCTCGAACATGCTCACTTGTGGAGTGTTCCCTCAGTCTCCTCTCCTCTCCCCTCTCATTGGGAGTCCTCTGAGCTGCCCCTCCCCCACCCTCTAAGAGATGTGCTTCCTCATATTACCCCACAGAGATCTGGGACTTGTCTGCCCATTCCCAACAGTGGGTCTGCAGCTCCCAAGTCTCTAAAAGCTTTTTGATTGCACTGTAGGGACAAAGGTTAATACTGGCTCTTTGTTTTGTAAAGGCAATTTCTTCCAGAAGAAATCTATCAGGCTTATATGTGTGTGCCCAGCACAGAGAAGTCAGCTGCCTTGCCTGGACCTGCAGCAGCCTCTAGGGTGGAGTTTGGCAGATGTTTTGCATTCGCAGTGGTATCATGAAGGGTACAGCAACGAATTGCTCCCCTGATTAAATCTGCAGGGTGCACTTTAGGGAATCGGGATTGAATTACCGGAGCTGGAACTTGTTCAAAAGCCTGAGGATCATCCCTGCTGTGATTAACAACAAAAACAAACCAACTGTTGGTTCTCTTCTGCTTCAGACATTAACTCCCTGGCTTGCACCTGTGCCCCTACTCCCCCCACCCAGTGCATTGCATAAAAGAGGGGAGTGGTAACTATTATGGATTCTGTAGGCAAGATTATCTACATTTTGCCGTGGAAGTGGGGGAGATAAGTTCAGTTAAATAAAAAGGAAAAGTGTATTGGCTTTTTGATTAAACAAAGCATCTCAATATATAACATAGACCTTTTTCAGTTTTGCTCTATGGAAGCTTACATTTTTTTAAGCAACAGGAGTAGGTTCTGTTGGAGGTGATATCCTCTGGTGTGAGAGCTATCTCACCCTTCCCTTCACCTGCACCAGTGATCCTTCCTTCTGATCACCATTGCCTGTTTGTGCTTTGCCTTCCCACTTCCCAACTGCAGTTTGCCCCATGATGTTATTGTGCCCCCTTTTTGTCAGTTGTCCTAAGAAGCAATTTATCTGGGTGCCCAGCCTCAGTGACCTGTAACACAAATCATGGTAGTAGTACTCGTGATCTAGAACTAACCTTACTATGGGTTATAACACTAATTTTGCCGTAGCAACTTCGAAGAAAGGACTGGTGCTGCTTTGGAATGATAGGGAATAAAGAAACAATAGTGTTTGTTTAAAAGAACAATAATTCTTGAGAATTGGAGGGGGGCAGTTTGAGAGAAGTGCTAATGTGCCTGGATTGAATAAGCAAAAGGAGTGCAAGCAGCATAAATGGTATTTTCCCAAGTGAATTGTAGCCACGTGATTCTCATTGACTTGAATGGGTGTCGTGCTGCTAAAACACTTTTAAATTCAGCCCATTTAATGGCCAGGCTGGGAGCCAGCGGGAAATTACTGCCGTTGCTAATACATGCTTGCATCTTTGCAAAATCTGAGAGTAAACCTAGGTGGAGGAACTGTGGGTTTTGTACTCTCCTCTCCACCTCCAACCACATCATTTTTCCTCTTCACTGAAACTCTGCCCAAGTCAGACTGTGGTCCCTGCCCCCACTACGGTCTTGAACAGTGCACAGCACAAGGCCTGATCTAGTTGGTAACTTTGAACTACTGCTAGACCATTTTACTGTGTCCTCAATCTTGGCTGTGTGGAGAAGTGATTTGTTAGCCTCTTGGAGTATTGCAACAATAATGTCGTCTACTGTGCAGTAAAGCAAATGAAAGATGATTTTCTCCCCAGATTTACAGCTGTGTTGGCCTTGGGGTCCTGGCTGTGTCATGACTCCAGAGTCTAGCAGCAAACCAGACTGAGGCTGCAGCTAAGGAGCTGAACCAGATTCAGGGCTCTGAGCCTGCTGCTGGAGATTGGAAGACCACTGAGGTTGACTGACAGGAGCACCCAGAACAATCTCTCACACCACCAGGATCTATAGCACCAAGACCCTAATGGGAGCCTTCCCTCTGAGCCTGAGGAACAAAATGCCTCTCACAATAGCAGCACAGGGAGGAACATAGGCAGGAGGCTATGGAACAGAGGAAGAGTGCCTGTCTTCCAGGCAGAGGATTGACCCTTTAAAATCTAAAGTTATCCACAAAGGCAAGGAGCCTGGGAAAGGCAGTCTGGGTAGCAGAGACTAAAGAAGGCTCAATTCTGCTCTCAACCTTTGTTGAATGAGTAAGTTGCTTGCTCAGAGCTATCCATGGTTCTGCAGCTCCTGCCTTGCCTTACATCTGACTGGAAGAGGACATACTGCATCCCTTTTTGGAGGATGAAGAGCCTGAGTCCTAATCTCTGTACCCAAAATCCCTACAATATGGTGTTGGTCACATTTATGATTTGGTTAAGAACATTCCCATGAAAGAAAATGTAAAATAGGAAGTATCAACAAGATTCTGGTGTTCCATTAAGTTATGTGCACTTCAGTGCCTGTTCCACCCCACCCAGCCATTTCTATTAATGCTATGTATCCTTTGGTTGTAAGATCCAGTTTGTTCAAAAATGTAAGAAATACCCGAAAACTCCTAACGTGTTGTTCCTCTCCACTAGAGGAACAAATAGGACAGTTTTACTCTAATTCTGTCTCTGATAATTCTCCCAAGGTGTTATTCTTTTCCATCAGAGAGGAGGGATCAAGAAGAAAAGGACAATATTGTTCTAATTCTGTCAAAGCCATTTACTTGCCATTTAGGAGTATATTCTTGTTAGCCTCAGAATTTCATGTAATAGAACGCTATCCAAATTCACTTATCATGGGAGTTGGCTCTCTCTCTGGTGAGTATGAGCCCCAATTCCCTCTCTAGCTCTGAGCTTGGGAGAAGGGCAGAGGTTTGCCTCTGCTATCAAGATATTCTTTGGAGGCACTTGCTGCACAACCCAAAGTTCAGGATGATGTCAGACAAGCTCTTGCCCCTGCTTCAGCGACGAGTAGAGTTGATGGTGAGCAGCTGTGTATCACCTTCATTTGAAAGAATCTGGAAAAGGACACGAAATCTTAAGAACACAAGAAGCATTTGTTGGATCAGGCCAATGGCCCATCAAGTCCAGCGTCCAGTCATCACATTGACCAACCAGATGCTGGTTGGGAAATCAGCAAAGAGGACCTGAGCACAAAGCACTTGCCTCTTTTGTGGATTCCAGCAATTGATATTCATAAGCATACTGCTTCCAACCATGGAGGCAGAGCATAGCCATCATGGCTAGTAGCATTGACAGGCTTCTTCTCCATGATAATCCTATTTTAAAGCCATCCATGTTGATGGCCAACAGTTCTACAGCACAGTCATTTAGGGAGTCTAGACATTTTACCTTTTGTCATAGGTGGAGCGCATATGCAGTCATTTTATGTGAGGATACTTGAAGCCACCCATTACTACAACAAAATTCCCATGAATTTTATCGGTCACCAGAAATTCTTTGTTGCATTGAAAATGCAAACTAGGCCCAGGTGGCAGTGCAATTTTGTTTTGAACAATTTTGAAGTTGGCAAATATTTGGTTTATTTTGGAAAGTATGCCCTTGGTTAATGCAAATCATTGACTTTGGCTACTGAGGGATGTTTTTAAAAGCTATGAACACTTAATTCATATGTGTTCCTTCCAGCTGAACTAATGAATGTATACAGTAAACAATAGAGAGCACAGCTAAAGTAAAAAGAGCCAAATTTGTCTGGGAAGAGAATGTCTTGCCAGGTTCAGTTGTGTATCCTCTTTAAATGGCTCCAGCTACTTTACTGTTGCCAGAATGGTACACACACCCACACAGAGTGAGAACCTAAGACCATTTTTAACAGCATACTTGCTAGGCCTGCCTGAGGGAGGAGCTGGACTCCAGGACAGTAACCTGTCTTCCCCAAATACCATGTAGTAGTAGTAGTAGTAGAAGAAGAAGAAGAAGAAGAAGAAGAAGAAGAAGAAGAAGAAGAAGAAGAAGATTCTCCTCCCCCTCTTCCTCCTCCTCCTCTCCCCTCCCCCACCCCCAGTTTGGTCCTACTTCTACTCATTTGTAATTTCTGCTAGTTGAGTTTAGTATCCGTAGTACATTATCTGAAGAATGTAGTGAGACTCAACTGATAGCTCCATCTGTTTGAACTAACATACGAGAATGACTTGATTCTGTGGTTAGTCGTACGGATAACTGCTGATAGTCTGAAACAGCACTGCTGTAAAAACCTTTCAATTTGGATCATGAACCACAGCCTGCTTAGCCATTCTGTCTACAGCTCAGCATATTTGTCTGTGGAAAAGTGGTCTCCTGCTTCAAATTCTGGCATTGTGTGTTCTATGCCTCTACAATAAAACAGAGTAAGGCACTTCTATTGATCAGGCGCTAACTATGTAACTATTGTGGATGCTGGTTTTAGTCCAGGGCTACTGCTTTAAATTTCTATTCCGCCTTTCCACACAATAGTGTTCAAGATAACAACAACAAATGAGATACAATGCAAAATAAAGTAATTGCACAAAATACTCAGCTGTTTATAGAACAAGTAAAAAACAGATCAATAAAGCAGTGGCTATTTAACAAAAGGCAGGCAGTAGATGAAACAGATCAGTGGAACTGGCCAAAAGCCTGTCTAATTAGAAAGGTGTTCACTTGTCAAAAGATCGCTAGAGAAATAAGGCTTCCCAAGAAGGGAGTTCCAGGGCCTGTGCAGCCACTAAGAAGGACCCTTTTCAAGTTCCACCAAATGAATGGTGGCAGGACAGAGAGAGGAGCCTCTTCTATAGATCTTAAAACCCAGGCACGTTTGTATGGGAGAAAGTGGTCCTTAGGGTCACCTCAACCAAAGCTGTTTAAGGCATTGTTGAGCATCACCAGCAGTTTGAATTGCACTTGGAAATAGACTGTTGGCCAGTGAAGATGTTGTATGAAGAAAGTCACATACTGCCTATAACCAGCCCCGGTTAGCATCTTGGCTGCAGCATTCTGAACCAGCTGAAGTTTCGAAGCACTCTACATAGGCAACCCTACACAGAGTGAAAGTACAGTAGTCCAGATGAAATGTAACCAAGACATGTGTCATATGGCCAGATCTGAAATTTCTAGGAATGGACACTATACACTAGCCATAACTGTGAAGGGCCATTCATGTAATGGTTCTAATGTACAGTGGTGCCACGCAAGACGAAATTAATTCGTTCCGCAAGTTTTTTCTTCTTGCGAGTTTTTCGGGGCTGGCGGGCGGCATTTTAAAATCGCCCGGGACAGCGGAGGACTTCTCCGCTGTCCGGGGCGATGTAAAAGCCCCTGGGAAGGCAGGCAGGGGGGGACCTCTTCTGAAGGCGGACGGGGGGCGAAAGTCTTTGCTCCCCACCGCCTGCCTTCCAAAGCCGCCCGGGACAGCGGAGAAACGCGCTGCCTTTCTCCGCTCTCCCGGGAAGGCAGGCAGGGGGGAGCAAAGACTTTCGCCCCCCGCCCGCCTTCAGAAGAGGTCCTGGACCTCTTCTGAAGGTGGGCGGGGGGTGAAAGTCTTTGCCCCCCCCCGCCTGCCTTCAAAAGCCGTCCAGGACAGCGGAGAAACGTGCTGCCTTTCTCCGCTCTCCCGGGAAGGCAGGCAGGGGGGAGCAAAGACTTTTGCCCCCTGCCCGCCTTCAGAAGAGGTCCAGGACCTCTTCTGAAGGCGGGCGGGGGGCAAAAGTCTTTGCTCCCCCCCGCCTGCCTTCAAAAGCCGTCCGCGATAGCGGGAAGCGCTTCCCTGCTATCCCGGACTGCTTTTAAAATGCTGGCGGTGGGGAGCAAAGCTTTTTGGCCTCCGCCGGCCTTCCTGGACCTCTTCTGAAGGCCGGAGGGGGGGGGAAAGGCTTTGCTCCCCACCAGCAGCATTTAAAAGAGGTCCCCGGAGATTTCCCTATGGGCTTTCTTCTTGCGAAGCAAGCCCATAGGGAAATTCGTCTCGCGAAGCGCCTCCAAAACAGAAAACCCTTTCGTCTTGCGGGTTTTCCGTCTTGCGAGGCATTCGTCTTGCGAGGTACCACTGTATGTTCCTTAATAAATACCTTAAATGAAACTAGATTCAGATACATTCACTACTTCTTCATTTGCTGAGATAACACGATGTTTGTTAATGTGTTGAGTGCTCTAAGGAACATTAGGCTGAATTGAAAAGAAGTTGGGGGAGGGATTTTTTTAAAAAAGTAGAAACCATGGAAACTTGGACAAAGCTTCTCTTGGTCAGGAGTAGTGTTTATGCACAATTCCCTTCCCTTGTCATTTGTGCAGTTATATATTACCTTTTACCTTGCTTTCTCGCTTCCCCAAGGCCTCACCTAAATGGTCAGCACACTATGAAAGACTAAGTGTTGCAGTAAATTACACAATAGTTCAGAAAGTATGCAAATTTAATTTAGTAAATAATTACTCGAGTGAGGAATTGGGATTTTGGTGGAATTGAGCTGAACACTGTTAATGGATCTCAGATGAATATTGTGGGTGGTCCAGTCACAGTCTAGAAATCTAGAAACAGTTACATAATGTGCTGAGTGTTTTGTTTTTATTTAACATCTAATTATTTAGTTACATACAGTACTTTGTCTTTGCTGCTTCGAGGAATTAATTCCAGCAGAGACTTCAGCTGCATCAGCAAATTCTTAAGATGCTGTCTGCAGACTGATACAGTTTTTCAGCTTTTTCTGTATTAATTAGAACACTCTTGTAAAATTTGTCAATTATCTGTTGTTTTATGTACAGATGCAGTCACTTCTTTCCAGTTAAAGTGATAAGTCTTTCAATTACAGGAATAAATTATATTAGCAGCTAATAGTTTCCAGAGACATGCTTTTGGATAATGGATTGGCATGTTAAGTGTAGGACCATTTTTGTGACATACAGTGCTTAATTAACTTTATTTGTTTTGGAAGAATGCATAGGAAATAGCTGTTTAAATTAAACATTGGGCTGATCTGTCCCATCTAGCTGTATTCTGGAAGGTAAACACTGCAGGTCTAGCAGTTCATTATATTTTGCTTTGAAAGGGCTTTGGTTAGGATGGTCTTCCCCAACCTGGTGTGTGCCAGATGTGTTTTGGACTATAACTTCCATCAGCTTTCTGTTACAGGGATAATATAGGTTGCCACTTTCAAAAGAAACTAAGGCAATTGCATCTTTGGCCTATCTTCTCAGCTGTTTCTGAAATAACCTCATGACAGATATTACTGCGAGTTCGTATGACCCCCTTTGTGTGCTCAAATTAGGAGGGGAAAAGCAAAATAGGGGCACTAATTGCACAACCTTCCTTGTTTCCAAGGTAGCTATTAAAATCTTAACACTTTTCGATTTCCCATATATGCAGTTCCACAGTCCCCAGAGCTACAATTATTTCCTTGCCGTGGGGCGTTTATTTTTTCTTGTTACTAAACCTATAAGAGAGGTCATGGAGTGAAGGCCTATTCAGTGATAACATGGTGAAAGATAGATCTAATCTTCAACAATACATACCTGTGTGAAAATCGTTACAAGTTCCTTCTTAAAGCGAGAATCTGATGGGTTTCCTCCTCATAAGGAACATCATTTTCAAATGTTGCAACAAACAGGCTATCTTTACATGTGCACAGCATTTAGACTATATGCATAGCATTTAGACTATAGCCCCACCCTGAAGTACCCTTGATGGGTGCATAGCATGGTTAAAACCTGTGACGTTTTATATAGAAGTGTTCCTGATATGCAGAATGTAATAATCTGAATTTTTTTAGTGCCAGTTACCCAAATCAGGCACATTCATAGCACACATGCCCCAAACACCATATTTTGATATTGTTGACATCCATCTGTCTCGATAGACAATGGATGAATGTGCCATTAGGGGTAAGTCAAATTGTTGGAGAGTTACAGCACCTGCTGTAGCTGTAGAGACCAATATGAAAGAGACATGTTTTGATGGAGCTGGGGCAGATGAAGGTGTCCGCTTCTGCTGATGCATGTGTACTATAGTGTTTCTTCTCTCTGTGGTCCTCCTAGCGGTCATTTCTCCTCTTGTCACTGCTGACTGTCTCCAGACATTGCAGTTTTAATGTTGCCAGCCTTCATATCATGTTTGCAGACATCTTTATAACATGATCTGCCAGCAGGCCTGGAGCCTGGAGCCAGCTCCTTGGGGATCCTGCCATCTTCCATTCTGTGTCCAAGACCAAGCCAGTGTAGATGTCACTGAGACAGAAGCGTGAACATGCTGAGAATGTTGGCTTAGGAGAGCACATCTTTGTTTGAGACTCTGTCCTGCCATGTGATGTTTATATTAGGAAAGCCAATACTGATTTATCAGGAAATGTATTCTAACACTATAAAATATAAAGTCTCTCAGTAATTCAGTAGGATTTTATTCCATCAGAAACAGCCTTTTTGCACCTCTATGTTCCCGTGATAGTTCAAGAAGTTCATTCAATTATCATACTGGTGATGTGTTTTGGATGCTGTCTCTGCCTTCCATATTAATAGGATACCAATGTGGCTGGGATAGATGTTTGTTTGTTTTTTAACTCACTGTGCAAGAGGTCTAGTACCTGCCTCAGATCAGCATCTCTGACTGTAGTTCTAGAAACAACAACATGGCTGAGTTGCAATAGTTACCTGATCTTCTTATTTGCAAAACTGTATTTGACCATACAAGCACAAGAGCTTAAATTCTCACAAGTTGCTTAATAAGATCCATGTTTCTTCTATACATGGACAAAAATATGTCTTTTGGAATGATTGGGAAACAATTCATTTTTGCAGAGAACATCATGGCCTCTTGGTTCATGAGAACAACATGTCTAAATCTTTGACAGTAGTGAGGATTTCCACCAAGTGGACAAAACCAGCCTGTTCCTAAAAATTATTGGACTGACACCCTTCATTTGCTCCATAGCAACTGTAATGTGATGCTCACTTAGACAGCGTCCTGTATTGCAGATTGTCATTTGCAACTCAAGTGTTGTTCCTACTTACTGAGATGAAGAGAAATTGGTAATGTGCAAGACTGTTGCCACAAGTTGCGGCTTGTTCAGGGATTGACCTCACTGTACCACCCACATCTTGCATCCCTAAGATACGGCAGGCAGTAGCAGGGTGGTAGCTGCTACTTCTGGGGGGGAAACAAGCTGCAGAGAAATCTGGAGCAGGGTTTATCTGAATGAAGAACAAAGCAGATTTATCAAAGGAGCCAGCTCTGTTCCTGCTGTGAGTGGCCTCAGTCTAGATCTTCAGATTACATAAATTCTAAACTGCATTTGTCACTTGTGGAAAGAGAAGACAGTTCAGGCAGAACCACTGCAAATGCCAGGGTATAAATACTGGTCCTCAACAGAGTGTAAGAATGGGGAACTGAGATTTGTGGAAGAGCTGCTCCCTGCCGTGTTCTTGGCTTAAAAACCATTGCAGCTATTCCCCTGCCTGCTGGACCTCTCTTTTTGCAAAGCTCCTAACAGGTATTTTTGTGTGCCATCTCTGCCCACAAATTGACGTTTACACATCTTCAGAAAGTGAGGTGATCTGTTTAAAAGCTGTGCCAATCCAACAGGGACAATTAAGCTTTGTCTCTTTCTGAGGTTTTTTCCCTGAGAGGCTTGGAATACACGGCTCTGTTTGCTGCTGGAGTTGTTGTTATTACTTATATTTGTTAGCTGATTTACACAAAAGAAAGTCTCAAAGCAACTTAACAAGATAACAGACCACAGATAAAACAATTAAAACCAGAAAATTTAAAACAATGAAATCCAAAATACTTAAAGCATTTATCCACCCCACTAAAGGTGACCATCACCATAGGAGCCAACGATTAGCAACGGTCTGAGTAATAATGATGGCACCAGGTGCATTTCCCTGGGGAGAACATTTCACAGATGGCTGGGGAGGTCACTACTGAGAATGCCCTTAAGCAACAGAACTTCATGTGCAGCAGTAGAAGGCTGATGTGACTTATGTGTTGCACAACAGCAAGAAAGCCCAGCCAGAAATGATGTCAGAGACTTCAGGTCAATGCCCAGGAACAGACAACCATTTAAATATGAAAGGAAAGTAATTGATACTAAACTTAATATGCCTTTTTTTAATTTTAAAAAACCCAGTGTTGAGAACTTGTGTGTGCAAACTCTTGCATTCTCACTGCCTCCTCAGGCATTTAAAAATAAGATCATGGTAGCTTTTTCAATGTCTCATGGTAAGAAGCTAAACAGGTGAGAACCTTGTACACACTGCCTTGAAGCACACATTCAGAAGACAGCTCTGTTCAGAGCCTCCTTCCCTTTCAAGTACACTTCACCTTCTTTCTGTGGTTAATTGCAGATGACTTGAATCTGTACAGTTGGCAAGAGGACAGAGTTCTGATTCATGGAGCTGTGGTGATAGCTTTCTATTTAACTGTCTGGCAGAGGGTGTATTATTCTATTATGCTCAGTCCCTAGTGGCTAGTTGCATTCGGGAGTGAATTATTCTTCCTCCTGGGTCTGATCTCTGTGCTTGAGGTCTATGCTTTCAAACATTTATTATTCCCATCGCAACCTCGGCACATATGCAAGAAAATGGCCAATTGAATCTGTAGATAGCTGTTACTGCTGGTGATTTTTTCCTCACTGCCAGTAAACCTGACAAACAGAATCAAGGAAGGAGCCTGTTTTCAGAGGAGGCAGCCTGTTCTAGCAACAGCTGGATTGCTGACAAAACTATTCAGAAGTGACCTTGCAGCACATCAACATTTATTCTTCCACTGCACCGCCCCATTCTCTGTTGTGTAGTGCATAGATTGCACCTGTGGAGAGCATCTTCGAGGTGCTAGGCAGCACATTTTTATAGATCTACTTGGCAGAGCTCCTCCAAGTTTGGCAGATTCCTCTTCCATCCTCATTTCCCATTAAGGCAGTAGGATTCCTGTACGCTCACTGCTGAATGCTGTAGATTGAACAATTTTCAACAAGCTGATTCTTCTTTCTCATTGTATATTTCTGGTGCAGGTTTTGGAAGTGGTGCGCTCCAACTACGACACCCTCACCCTAAAGTTGCAGGATGGGCTGGACCAATATGAACGTTACTCAGAGCAACACAAAGAAGCTGCTTTCTTTAAAGAACTGGTGAGTTTCAGCTCGTGAGTAGGAGCCTCAAAGTCTTGGCCCATGGTCTACTTTGCAGAGCAGCCACAGCACAGCCAGAACGTCCCTTTTATTATCCAGAAATATGACTGGCACAGGTGACAAACTAGTGTACTTTTCATTAGGTCACTTTGAACAGGATGCTGGCGAGACATGATTAAGGAAAGAAGGTTTTACCTCCATTCATCTCAGGGTTTCTTGCACTCATTTTCTGCATGTTCCTGAAGGAGAGAGCCAGAGAAATCTCATGCTGATTGAACCTTCCAGCAGCTCATCAGATGAGCATGTTCCAATAGTTCCATTGACAGAACATGAATAAGGGTGGTTTTTCATTTGAATTTCCCAAGAGGGAAATTGCCAAACACAGAAGCTTGAAACAGCCATGTTCAGAAACAGCCATGGTTGTCCTGATCTGTGCATTCATATAAGCAGGTGGCATATTCCCCTTCCCTTGTACCATGTTCTCTGCTACTTTTTGTGCATCAGCTGTGTGCTGCCTAAGTTCTCTCCTCCCCCCCCCCTTTCTTCCGGGAATTGTTGCTGCTCAGTATGCCCTGCTGTTCACTAACTTTACATTTCCCTTGATTAAAATGCAGATTTGCTTTTTCCAATTTTCTGAGATTATACTTTTTCCAGAGTCCATCCTCCTAAATGCTAGTAGTTTAGATTCAGTTTCACCGAGTATAGCTAACACAATTGCCAGCAGTCTTCCTTCCTCCAGTTTTTCTATCAGAAATGTTCAAATGGACTCTCTTCCCAGTTGAATGAAGACAAGGAAGCTTTCGTCATTATTCTTCATCTGATGATTGAACAAATGCAACCAGTTTAATCCCTATTTCTCTAGAGACTTCTTGAGCCTCTTACAAGCCAATCTCTGAGAACTACAATAAATGTTTTGTGTATTCCCTGAGTTTGCTATCAAAGCAGAAGGGAAGAATCCAATTGACCTGGTTTGGTTGTATGTTGACAAAATCCCATTATTTACCAGTTAAGATCTGCTGCCCTATTTAATAGTAAGGGGGTACATACTCTGAACCAAACATGTTCAACATTAAATTATGGAAATGTCCCAGATCTGCACTGTTTATTTTGATTGCTGTGTTCTGAATTTTTATGCAGAATTATGTACATTTATCTATGACTACAATAGAAGGTGATCTACACGGAAACACAAAAGGTTCAACTAGTTTAGCATTCTGTTTCTTACAGTGTCCCCTGAAGGCAGCTGTCATGACTTAACAGACCTATCACCCATGCTTTTCCCAGTCCTCTTTTCCTTTCTCTATGTTTTTAAATGGAATTCACTGTAATGATATGTGGTCCTTGCCACATATCATTACAGTGAATTCCATTTAGAAACATAGAGAAAGGAACGAGTGTACAAGCCCTTACGTTTCTTCTCCTGGCTTGTGCAGGATGCAGAAGAAACCTTATTGGACTTCAAAGCAGTAAACATCCATCCAGGACTCAGGGCTTGCACCACTTGTGGCTCAGTTGTGTACTGAAGCTGCATGCCTGGGAGCTGTTCACAGTCCTGCCAACCTTGCATCTAGCCAATTTCCCACTCTGTCTTGCCACTGCTATTGGACCTCCACTAGCTCTAATCCTGACCTCGCCACCACATCCTTCCTCCAATTTACCTCTGGGTTGAATGCACCCAATTCCCGAGAGCCCTATCTTGGCCCACAAGCTCTGAACCACCCGAGACACAAAGACAGACTGAGGAAGGAATTTTTTCAGCCATCTCTGCACTTGGATAGATTCCAAGCAGCATGAGAGAGATTCATAGGCTGTTTTGATCTGACTGAACATCCTTGTGGTTGTTGAAAGTCTTAGTTTGTTGGTAGGCTTTCTTCCCCGAGCCAATCACGTTGCAACAAAAGCTCACCTATCAGGGGTCTCCTTCAGTGCCAGAGGTGCTGGTCTGTGTAAGTGGTATATGAAATGACTGTTCTCTCTCACACAGGTTCGATCCATCAGCATCAATGTTCGGCGAAATCTGGCCTTCAACACTCTCAGCCAGGAAACCTTGCTTAAAGAATTCTCAACCATCTCCTGAAGCGGAGTTACCATCCTGCTTCCTGGCCAGTCCTGGCATCACTGAGTCCCTTTCCCCAGCATTGGCTGTAACTCCTGATTGTGGGGTGGTCTATCCCTAGTGCTTGTGTGGTTTTCCCCAGGAATCATCAAGGGAAGAACTGGACTTGTCCCACATTCCTGAGCACAGAGAACTGGTGATGTTGACTACACTGTGGAGTTGGGAGTGAGGAAGAGGAATATGTAGTTACTGCTTTTTCTCGCTTTTCTCTGTGCAGCAACTATTGTGCAGGGATAAGAGTTTTTCCCCAAGTGAGCAAAATTAGAGCAAAACAGTGTTGTTGGGAGAGGTCATCCTTCTGATTCTCTGCAACCTGTCTGATGATGGACAGATGCCGAGGAAGAGAAAGTAGTGCAGGGCATGGGAACTAAGTCCTTTATAATAAGGGGCAGATTGACTGAACTTCTGTCTATAAGTTATCTGCTTGACTTGGGTGATTTGCATCTGTTGCCCATGTGTATTGCCAGCCCCATCTCAAACTGGTGTGGAAATTACCAGCTGAAGTCTCTGCCCTTCACTCTGAGTTAGGGCCTCCTGACTGAATGGTGCTTGCAAGAGGTTCTCTTCAAGAGGTTTTGCAGTGTCCTGCCTAAAACACTTGGTCTCTGGAGTTCCTGAACTAAGAGGTTACCTCTATGAGCTCACCTCTGCTATTCCTACTGCCCTGTTCTGAGACTCTGGGGATTAAGGATATGAATATATGCCATTGATTCCCCACCCCCACCCCATAGGACCAATAAAAGAGAGTGCCCTCTGCTTTTATTGCTAATACAGTTGTTGTGTATCAGAGGGAACCCATTTTTTCCTGTTTCCAGTAGGTTAACTAAGCTCCTACATTAGGTTCTTCAGCATCTCTTCCCCTGGCCTGATACTCCTGGATCCCCAAGGTGCTGATACGGTGACCAAGTGCTCCTATCCACATTTTCAGTGTCTAGTCCATTCAGCACATACACTGCCTATGCCAAATTTCACGTTGACTGAAGCAGGAACTGCTTAGTTCACCTTCCCTTCCTCTGTCAAAGTCTACCTTCTCTGTGCTCCAATAAAGTGCTTCCTTGCATAGGTAGAAGTAGGGAATTAATTAGTTGGTAGTATCTCACAGCATTTTAGGGGAAAAGAAGCCTGGGATGGGGCAAATCAGTGTTCTACATCTCTGGCATTCTGTTCTATACTCCTGTCCACCAAGGGCTGCAACGGCAGATTACAGGACATGTTTGTGCGGTCAGCTGCCCCATAGATTTTTGTTATTCTTTTTCTAGAAATATAGGACTGTGCTCTGTTGGGAAGCCAGGAGTTGTTCATACCTTTGGTACTGTACTCAGACTGGAAATCTCAATCAGATGAGCACTAAAATTTAGAGTCTGAATTCTTAATTAAAATGTTGGGAGGATTTGGCACAGTATCTGTTGCAGGGGGTTGCCTCCTACCTGCATATTATCTTCCAGGTTGCAGAACCATGTCGAATGGGTGCCAACAGGATTCAGCAAGCAGGTGTACAGGCACCCTTGCTGGGCTCTTTCCTGGTGTATGTTGGTTATTATTCAGAACAGACTGCCAACTTGTGTGAGTCCTCTGCTCTTTTTGGACTCCAATGAGAACCTCCCTTCCCCAGTACGTTGATGGATCTCAGCCATGCTTAGCAGTGGACTCTGAGGCCAGAATTTCAAGGAATAATTCTTTTTTTCCCCTCTAGAAGAAACACTATGAACACCTTGCTGCTGAAATAGCACCTGTAAGATGATGTATATAGAATTTGGCAGTAAGGGGCCAGGGAGGGGTGTGGCGCCTCTGATCACTCTATTGTCTGCAGTGTATCTTTTTGTGCTCTTTTGGGGGAGAGGTAATAAATTATTACTACTCTTAACATTTTCTTGGTGCTAATGCTGTGCTTGCCGCTGTACCAAATACACAAACGACATCGTCCTTGCTAAAGAGCACTTGCCATCTTCAGTGAAGTATTTAGGATGGGATCTGCGAGGTGGAGAGAAGTTGGGTTTGAAAATCTGAAAAGTGCAAGCTTAATTCTTTGAATCCTTTTCAGTTTGTTATCTGCAAGCATTTTCTTTGTCAAACCAGTTGCAGGGGTTACCAGCACAGAGCACATTTGACTTCTGCAGCACTCACGGGTCCCCTCCCCAGCCGAAATTGGGTTTGAGAGATGTATTACTTTGCAGCCAATAGAAGAGGTTGTGACTGAGTGGGTGGGTGGCAACCCCTGCTCAAGAGCCTTTTACTTCTCTCCCATGTGACCACATGGAATCTTTTCATTTGTTCATGTGCCTTCTCTTGCTTGGTAGGCAGGGTCATCCTCCTCAGAATTAACCGGGAAGAGAAGCTCCGTGTTCCTATACTTTGGGCTGGGAGCGGGGTCTTCACAGAGGTCATCAGAGTTCTTTTCAGCAAGGTGTGTGTTTCTGAGCTTCCCCCTTTCCAATCTGCATTCTGTAGTTAGTTCTCAGTTTGTTATAGGAGTACCCTTTGTTTTAGGATGTACTTCCTAGTTTATAGTGATTGGTATTATTATGAATTGATGCCTTTGGGTTTATCTGACTCAGTTGGAAGCATCTTGGATTGTAGTCTGTATCCAACACTGTCATTTCTCTTGCACAACAGACTTTGGCTTGCACGGTGGAACTTCCCCCTGCAGCACCCTGAAGCAGATATGGGGAGGGTGGGGAGAGCAGAGGCAGAAGAAGTCTCATTGTGCAAGTGGAATGTCCCTCACTCAGCTTTGGATACAACACGATGTCATTTTTCTACTGGAATTCTTTGAGCAGTAGCGCACTTCCTGTTTGCATGCATATCCCTTGATGCTTGTGACAAAAGGTTGGCTGGGGGAAGATGCTACCCTCACTATAAGCACATGTCAAGGAATTCAAGGTGGCTTGAGTCAAGGGTCTCTGTTATGAAGTGTGCAGTGTGCACGCAATGCAAGCTTGCACATGCAACCTTGGCACCTATTGTTAGGATCTTTTGTGCTTGAGCCTGAACACACTTTGGAATTTGGCACTCCATGGGTAGTCATGGACAATGAAATCTAAAGTAATTTTTTTTTATTGGAAGGAATTACTGTAACATATTTGTTGAAAGCTATTAAGCAGAATCAATTGATGCCGATGTTCACAACACACTAACAACAGGCTAAGTTTAAATGAGTTTAAAGGTAATAAAAGGGTTAAAACTAATGGTGCAAGCTTTCAATTCGCAGAAATATACAGCAAAGGAAGAATGCTAACAAGAAATTGAGGAGGGGGGGAGCTGCCCGGCCACAGCAACAAAAGGAAATAATTCTAAAGCACCAGCCTTACCACAAAAACTGCAGGAGGGGGCTTGTGCAGCACACGTTGAAAAAAGAAGATGAGCACAATTTGGCAATATTAACAAATGAGGAAAACGTTTGGGATGACTGGCAAAGGAAAAGGATTTCAGTTCTGGAGAGCTTGAAGCAACTAACGGTATGAGCTATTTGGCTTTCTTAACAGAAAACAGGGAAGTAAGTCTTTTTTTAATAGTGGAAATGCTTGAAATGGTTTGTGAGCATAAAGGAGAGAAACATGGTGGAGAAAATTGCTGCTGAGGATGTGCTATACAAATCTGTTTGGAAGAAATGTGAAGGGAAAGGCAAAAAAATTGCACGGGGTGGGGAGGGATTTTTAGAGCAGTAGGACAAGCATGGAGAAGGGAAAGATCTGTTGCCAGCTTAAGAACACTGGCTCAGAGTATTTTGGTAAGGGATGCAGAGGAGAGTTTGGTAGTGTCATCCTGGAGCGATTCTGGTACAGCAAAAGGAACAAAAACAAGGAAAAATAAAATGAGGTAGTGTAACGAAGGGGCATATGGCCTGTTCTGTGAAGAAGAGGACACAGTTTCTGACACCTGCAGAGTGGGTGGGTGGATCTGAGAGTCACAGATTACAACCTTAGTGAAGATCCTGGGAGATGGAGTCCGACCCTTGAAGATAAGAAGCCCCTAACTCTGAGCAGGCTAGTAGCAGCTTTTACAACTAAATCTGAGTTTAATATTTACAATAAAAGGCTAAAAATATTGTCTTCCCGAAAGCATTGGGTGCTAAAAGTTTCTAAATCATGCCAGCCAGGAAGAGACTGTCCTAAATCTCTGAGAAATGCATTCTAAAGGTGTAACTTCTTTCTGATGTCCAGGTGCGGAAGGGGAAAAGATTAACATCACCACTATTTTCTGGTGGGAGCCTGATGCCACTGAAACTTCTTAATTAGCTATGTGGGGAAAACGAAAGAGTGACATTTTAGACGTCTTGGCTTAACACTTCCAGAAAGGGTCTTATGCTCTTGTGTTTTACTTTTAAATTTACAAGTGATAAGGAAGGATGTCAAGAAGACAGCTGCCAATGTATTTAGCAGGACACATTTCAGGTGGTTCATTCCTTGTCGTCCAGATCATAACAGAGCTTCCATTCTCAGGTGCAGGCTACAATACTTAGAGCAAAATCTGAATTTAGGGGTACTTGGTATCATTCCCTGTTGCTGCTGTACTGCACACTGGGGTTTTTTCCAGCAGAACTCATGTCTTCACACAGTATAGTATTAGAGGCATTGCATTAGGCCCAAGGCAAAACCTGGGTTTGATTATTTTGTTGACTGGCCTTCCTTTTATCCTGTCTGGAACCACAGCTGCCTCCCAGGCAGTGGTTTGTCCCTTGAGAGATATGGAAATTATGTCGCTGCTTGCAGAGGCCATAGAAAGAGAAAGAACTCAGAATTACTGTGAATTAGTGATTCTAGATTAGTTAGCACAAATCTATCTCCAGTGGGGTCTCCCTTATTCTGAGCCATGACCCCTGTCTGAGACAGCTGTAGCTTTTCATCTCTGCTAATTCTGCTTGGATTTTCCTCCATTCCTTCCACCTGATGCTGGCTCAGACTCTTTAGAGACAGGATATGTTTAGCGCTAATGAGGGAGACTAAGATGGGGCTTGTGGTGGAGAATTTCGACAGATCTATATGGAGCACTTGAATAAATTTTATAATGGTTAATTTATAGCTACCTTTGCCATCAATTTAGCTGCCTCTGAGACTCTGGAGTTGCCAGGTCTTAAGTGGAGTGGCAGAAGCCAGAAGACAAATATTTTAACTGCATATAATGACCTAATCTTAGGAGGGAGGGGGTATGTACCACAAAACATGAAAGTGGATGTGCCTATTTTTTAACTTATATGTGATCTAAGCAGTACTATTTTTCGGGGGGGGGGGTGCCAGAACTCAACACAAATGTCTCCCTTGTTCTTCTATAATGGCAATGGTGCCCACCTGAGAGGTGCCAGAACTGAGTTCTTTTCTCCTAGGATGCTTGCATACAGAGTAGCCTCCTTGCACCCATATTTAGGGGGGCCAAGATTCAGATGAGGGCAGGGCACCTAGACCTATATAAATAGTTGTGTGGAGGAGAGAATAACATGCAAACTGTACCTGCTGAAATTCTGTGCTCTGCATAACCATTAAAGGTGCAGGAACCGTGCCCTCATTTGCATCTTGGCCACCCTGCCCACCTTTGGTCTTGGTCTTTCAGTGCCCAGTTCTCCTCATCTGTAGGCGCCAGTACTGAAGCCAGAGCCAGCAATATGTCAGACTTTAATAAAAATGGATGCTTTTAAATTCTAAACATTTAATTTTGGCAGCCAACCTCTTGCAAAGCTTTCAGAGCAATCTTGTTAATGTTTTAACCAAAGCAGAAACAAGCATATCTCAGCACTTCTGTCTGGCTCTCAGGATCCCCCCCCCCCCACCTCCTGCTCCTGGAGCATGCTCAATTCTGCTGCTGCAGCGTGCTTTGCCTGGAAAGTCTTAATTTGCCAAATGGACATTTGCTCACAGCTTGCCCTTAGTTAAAGGGTGGATTGAAGTGGGGCGATTGAAATCTCATAGCCATTAACAATGTCTGTGAAGTGAATGTTCATAAAGCAGTGAGGGGGAGACCCCTGCAACATCCTTCCATTCTGAGCAGAATCTAAACTAAGAAAAGGATAAATTAGAGATGTTTTCAGTGGGCATATATAAATAGTTGCAAGCCAAGGAACTCTTGCTCTCAATTTGTAAAAAACTGCAATACACAAAGAGCATCCTAGAAACACTGTCCATGCTCGTTGGGGATTGTGCTGGTGATTTCACCCTCATATTACCTATATATTGGGCAGCCAATGAGATAATGATGTTCTACCACATGCCTCATCTCTCTCACACGCACACTGACCACTCAAGTGCTCCCATTCCATCAGCTCCAGTGGCTCAGGCAGTAATGACTCTGCTACTTCCAGTCCCCAGGTATCTCCACAGGCAGTTCTAATCTTGTACTCCTCACAAGAACTATTTCTGAGCACAGTACAAAAAGGAAAGTCCATGCAAAATAAGACATTTCAGCACTTTTCATAGAACCTCAGACCATGTCTGGCCAACCGGTACAGAAAACTACCTCCAAGCAGCCTTGCAGCTGCTGAATGACCAGAAGGCAGATTTTGCTGCACATCCCTGAAATAAATTTCTGTCCCTAGCACCAGCAATCGTTTTAGTGTTCTGACAGCCCCTGGACTGCAAGGCGAAGTGGCCCAGAGGCACTATATGGTCCATTAATAGAACACCTAACAATGGCAACTTTCACCCATTTAAATCTGAAACGGCTCAATCACTGCATGAGAACTTAATATTTGCCAATTTTTCATCCTGGCAGGAATTGAATCTCTGTGGGCATCTGTTGATCATTCAGAAGCAGACTCTGTAAATGTTTCCAATACAGAAGGCTTCCAGTTCTCTCTTTGCAGCCCTGAGGGAGTTTGTGAATGTTTTTATAAAGGTTATGGCACACTTTGTCTAGCAAGAATTGAGTCTTTCCCAACCCAGATTATATTATTCTGGTCTTGTCCATGGGGTGGACAAAGAATAAAGGGATGCTCAAGCCTGTCTTAACCTGCCTCATGGACTAACTGCATCTAGAGAGCTCTCTTCCTCTGTTGCAGTGATGAGAAATGCTGAATTCATGATGAAATTGGGTTATTGATGTTAACATCCTGATTTAGGTCACTGAAGAGGACTTTAGGCAAATGTGGATCTTATAGTCTGTCAACCAGTAGGGGATGATTGTCTCACAAGAGTAATTGGTCCAGATTCCACACAGTTGTTTTCAGGGCTCCTCTTGCCTTCTGGCTTGAGACTGCAGTGCAAACATACCTACAGAGTTAGTTAATGAGGGATATTTGTGTATCGCCATTTTGGTGTCTGTTCCCAGTCAGATGCAGACAACCACAGACTTTCTTCCTTAGTCTGAGTATTTTTGTGTGTGATGAAGCATCCTGGATTTAGGAGCCAGGAAAGAATTCCCACTCAAGTTCCTCAAAGCAGAGATAAGGATGATGGGTGAAGTGTGAATCCGAGAACTAAACTGGTGCAGACAGTACTTGGTTTAAAAATAAGTAAAGGCACAGCACAAATAGCTAGAAAAAGAAGAAGTCCTCAACCTTAGCTGCTATTCCTGCATGCAACAGGAGGAAGGTTATTCCCAGGGGTTGTAGGGTGGGTCATTTCTCCCACCCATGTTAAAAAGAAGCAAGAGAAAGAGAACCTGCTGGTCACAGGCCGAAGTATGAACCAGTGATACCTGGCTTGTTCTTTTTGGATGTCTGAATTTACGAGCTTCCAGCCTAGATATTCTGAGTCCAGCAGGATCTCATAATGTTTGTTTTACATTTGTGTGCATCTTACTGCACTTGGGTATAATAGTCTTCTGTTTTTTATATATATAGTTATAACTTGTTAGGACTAAAGAGCTTTCTTCCAGGCTATAAGGGCTTAGTATAGGAGCTAGAGGGAAGCTCCTTCTCCCCCTGGATAAGCCCAACAATAAACACTGCCTGACCCCAGAATCCCTGAGAATTAAAGTCAGTGGGGAATACTTCAAGTTTAGTGGAAGAAGGGGTATATGATCCTTGTGCCAAAAATCAGCTATTTGATTATTTTCGCAAGGAATTCCCAACATTATCCTGCCTTCAGCTGCATGGTTTCTGCCAAGCAATGGATCTGCAACTCCCATCCTGCAAACTACTTGGGAAAGAAGCATTCTCCCCCAACCCTAAGAGAGCAGGTCCCTTTCCCATTTATTGCAGCCAGCTGCTATCAACTCAAATCTGCCTTCTCCCTAGCTGCCTTTTATCGCCTCAATTAACATTTCCTTTATGGCAGCTTGTGAGTGTGGGTAACTGTTCAATAGCCTTCTCCCAAGGCACACTATCCAGACTTCATATGCTCTGACGGAAGCTTACCTAGCATTCTGTCCTCATTACAGCCATTTCACACCCCATAAGTCACCACAGGGCACTAATGTGGCACATTCACACTGGAAAGGGCTCTCCTACAGTAGCATGTCTTGCTGTAAAATGTGTGTGCGCACGCACTGTGCTACAGCACAATAGCAGTTCCAAGCGTTCTGGCTCTGGTTGGGCAGTTTATAAGCTATCCCAAATGGTTGCTTACTATCTTGCGAGAAGCTTATTACCACACCACGGCTATACGGGAAAGCCTGCTGGTCCATATCAAACGCATTCCACAAATGAGTACCTTAGGAAAACCATCACCAATCTTGCCTAGTTGTCAGGGTCTTCTGCCCAGATGGCTTTGAGTTCAGTATTAGAAGGGTATAATCCCTGGTGATAGCCATTACTTTGTTTCTCTGTCACTGGAGCTGGTTCTCCCCAGTGCTCCTGTCCCAAGTCCTCATACACAAATGTTGAGGTGGCATGTCTGTGATTGGAGCAAGGCTGCACCACTTCAGATTGTACCACTCCATGACTGATGGGTGGGCAAGGAGAGGGATTGGCTAGTGCTGGCAGCAAGGAATAAGAGCAATTGCCACGATTCATCTGGCTTGGGTAGTTCTAGTGATCAGTGGGCCCTGGCAGCTGACCTGGGTTACATATTTAATATGCATTGTGTACTTGCTCAGGGAAATGAGAATAGATAGGGTAGAGGTCACCAGCAATGCTCATGTTCAATGGCTAATCCTCAATATAGGATAGGGAACCTGTGGCCCTCCAGATATTGTTGGATTACAACCTGACATCCTTGAGCACTGGTCATGCTGGCTGGTGATGATGGGAGTTGGAGTCCAACAACGCCTGGAAGACCACAGGTTCTCCATCCTTGCCTTACAAGTTCCTTCTCAAGTAGATGCTTTTTAGGGTGAATTTTGCATCAAGGCCAGAGCCAGACTTCCTTCTTTAGGGACGAGGAGGCTGTGGGAAGTTTATACCTGTGCATGGGGGAGAGAACATGATCGATACTGAGGACTATTTTGTTGAGTCCAATGGCTTTTGAATTCAACAGCCAAAGCAATTCTATGCGAAAGAGTCAATTGCTGGCTCTTGAATCCTATATCTAGAATGGAGTGTAGATGCCTAGCAAATATTTAGACTGGCAGCAGGGCAAGATCTTAAACCTGCCGTGATCAAGCAAGTCATGTGACATGAAAGGAAGGAATGTCCCATGTAAACTATTGAAGGCCCATCTGATTCCAGTTGTACAGCATGACAAATAATTATATATGAAATTTCTATGCCCTGCAGAAAAATGTTAGCCCTTTGATCTAAGCAGAGCGTCTCGCCTGCATCAAAGGAACAGAGCACTTTGTCCTAGGGTACTGTGAGCCAACTCAGTTTCAACAGTGTTTGCGTCTAAGGATTTGCTTTTGTGTTGTTGAGGTGTGCCAAAAGCACATGGGACCTGTTCCGTTTTTCAAAGTGGATGGGGAGTCTGAGCATTGTCTTCTGGTGGAGGTCTCTCATCATCATCATCATCATCATCATCATCATCATCACCATCACCATCTGGCTGGGTTTCACCAGCCACTCTTAGACCTTATCTGTTTTTGTTTCTGGCGTGCTTGCTTTGCCTCTGTCATATTTGCTGGTTTTGGAGCCAGCTGTAGCACTTGAGGTCGGCCAAGTGGTACAGCTGAACCATATGGCGTGAAAGCATGGATAACATGATACCCTTCAACACAGTGACTTGCTGCCCTACCTTGTCTGCAGGAAAACACACCCACACATGAAGCAGCACTTGGTGCATAAGGATCATGATGGATGATGGGCCTCTAGCATGGGAATTCATCTGGGGTCAGCCTGGCACTTTTGCAGTTTTGTATTCACATTTCCTGCCTTAAAGCACCCTGTTGTCTAGCTGCAAGCTGCCATGTGGCATAACACATTTCACCATGTTGGCATAAAATAAGGCTGCCAGCCTTAGCTCAGAATTCTCTGTGTCCCTGATTCACAGGTGGCCAGTTCCTCAAAGGGGGTGTGCAAGATTGCACTTCACAACATGGAAACAATGTAAAGCCATGTTCCCTCTCCCTGCAGCCCCAGCCTTTGGCTCTTGTTGAACTATTAGCTTCCAGCAAAGCATTTTTCACACTTCTGGTTAGCAAGCTGCATTGATACACCTTTTGTGGGGTTGGGAAGCGGCACAGCATTTTTGGGGGGAGGGGCTCATTTGACTTGTCTCCATACAGAAGATGATTCCTGTTGCTTCTGTTGATATGCATTCCACATCTATGCATATTTACACACGTTGGCCCCGCTCAGTTCAGTGGGACTTACTCCCTAGTAAATGTACACAGTGGTGTTGTGGGGATTCTTTTGCACACACACCCCTTTTTGCAGAGCATGCATATGCAACGTTGGGGAAATCATTGCTTTAGACTAGAGAATTAATTCATGCGCTCTGTTTTGTTGATAAAAATGTGCCCTGTCTCAAATGGTTTACACTGGCCTCTCAGTCTTAGAGAATAATTCAGGCCCAGGCCATTCTAGAGACAAAGACAAATGCATTTCCCACCCTACCTTGCTAATCATTCTGGGCAGAGTTGTGCCACCCCAGGCCTTTGATTCATTTCCCTTAAACGCTTCCCTTCCTTTCTGATCTACCTAGTTGCTGATGAAGTGCAGCCTGGTTCAGGCTCCTTCTCCTTTGCCCCTTTCGGACTAATTGAATTAAGCGGATGGGAAGTGAATCCAATTGACTAGATTAAATGAGCTGGGCACAGATCTGGGAAGAAATCGGGGCCTTGGAAGCTGAGCAAAGGAGCGCTTCCTCTGGCCACAGCTCTTCCGCTGCCCCATGAACTGCACCCCCCCCAGGTGCCGTCACTTCACCACCCTTTGCCTTTTGCTTAACCTCTCATCCCTGGTCTTCCAGCAGCCCCTGCTGGGAAAGTGCAATGGCTCCCGTCTCCTCAGACATTTCCCCCCTCACTCTCTTCTGTTGCGCAGAGCCTCCTTACTCTCCTAGGTAATTAGTGGTTAATTAGCCAAGCTGTCTGACTTCGGCGTGGCCCCCTCCACTCACGCTTCCCTCACGCTGGGCCTCAGGGCTGTGAGTGTGTAATGAACTGCAGGCTGGGGAAGGCCCCAGCCACATTTGCTCATTTAATTTCTGCTGCATCAGCTTACAAGCGCATTGGCTTTTGAGGCTCTTGCTGTGCTGGAAGGGGCTTGGGACCTCCAAGCTGTTAGGTTTAAGCTGCGCTCCGGGGAGCAAACGCTCTGGTGACAAGCACCAGCTGGGACTGGAGGCTGGTGAGCACTGTCCTCTTCAATGCCAGCATTCCCAGACTGGCTTTCTCTCCCCGCCCCCCCCCACTCCCGCCTCCAAGAAGAACTGTCCCTAGATACTTCCATACATCTGCTGCTAGTGGAGGGAAGAGCATGTTTGTGAGGATGAAACACACAGGCTCCGTTTCCCTCTTTCCCTTTCGAAAGTGAGTGGAGACGCGGTGCAAACGCCTCTAGAAATAATGATAATCTGAAATGGAAGGTTTTGCCTTTTACACTTGACATTCCTATCTGGTCCATGTTTTGGATCTCCCAAGGTCTGGGTAACATTTTTATTAGCTGCTTTGAAAATTGAGTGTGTGTGTGTGTGTGTGCTCTGGGTCCCCACACACTCTGGGTTGTTTAACCTTTTCCTCCAAACATCCATCTCCTGATGTAATTTCCCCCACACCCTGCCCCAAACTATTTTTTAAAGTCAGGAACAGCATCTGCACCTTTCCCTTCCCCCGCCCCAATGCCTCACTACTCATGGAGATAATAACAATGGGGGGGGGAGGGATTTACATAAGGGAAAGGACTAAAACCCTGTCCACAGTAGCCACATGAGGGTGCTTATTTAGTTTTCTCCTTCTCCTTAACACATACTGTAATCCTAATCCCAGATCTCCCACATGCCAAAGTTACACAAGAACAGCCCTATACTACCCAGCTCCCTTGCTGATTTGGAAACTCAAAACATTTGCTATCACCATCTTGCCACATTTTAAATCCCCGATAGGCTGCAATATTTGCCAGCAAACATGGAGTTCCTGTCCATGAAACTGACAAGTAATCTATACACTGCCATTCATACTTAGCAGAGTTTTTAAAACTCACCTATCCAGCCTTAAAGATTATTATACCAAGTAACATAGAAGCAGAGGACAGGAAATGAACCTCCCTTCTTGAAATGCTTCCTGAATTGCGGAGGTGGCTGTGGCCTTCCCTGCAGAATGGGATGCCAATCTTGCTCATAGGTAGCAAGGCTTTAGGTTAAAATCAAACCAGGTATTATTGTTGTTTATTAAATATCTATACTGCCCTTTATCCGAGGATCACAGGGCTGTTTACAATATAAAACACAACACTATTCCTCACTTCAAAAAGAGGAAAAATTAATTATGGTAAAATCAAAATGGAACATCAACTGTCCAGGATTTAGATCATGGTGATTTAATATCCTGTGCTTTACTTTTCCCACATAGTTAAGCCATAAGAATGGAAACCTGCAATTAGCTAAAGGTGTGCTTAATAATGGTGATCAATGCTCTGTCTTTACTTAATGAGCTGTTAAATTGCATCCCTGAGATAGATCACTAAGACCAGCCTGCCATTGTAGCTGGGAGGTGAGGTGCTATGTTGCAATGGTGAGGGCATTGTGCTCTCTTTCTAACACAGATACACACCATGCTTTCCTCCTAGCAGGACTGAAAGGACTTGCTATCAATGTTCTTCATTTGCCCTCTTGATTTACAAAGTCCCAGCATTTTGGTCCTGAAGGGTTACTATGAATATGGTCTCATAAGTTTCCCACTAGCCTCAAACACTGCAGCGAGACTGTATCTCCTGCTGCCACCCCCCATAGCCTGCTTTTATATCCAGGTGATTGTAAAGGCCTTCTAAGTGCACAACAAGCAACCCAATTGCTTTCGAGCTCAGGTTGATTCAGCCTTCCAGCTGCAAGCTTTGAACATAATGCTCTTGCAAAATATGCTGGTCTATTATTGAGGTGTATGTGATGGATTTGTTATCTGATCTGTACCAGCATTTGAATAAGCACTCTTTCACAGCTGCTTTTGTTTTAATACAGCCAAACAACAGCAACAAGTGATGGAAGATGTATATAACTGCATGCTGTATCTATTTTGGCTATGTTTGCTAATACATCAAGGCTGTTGGAGTCCATTCTTTTTGTGTCTAAGCCTTTGTGAAATGCTCCAGGCCAGAGTAAATCAAGTAGCCACTGGAGTTTAGCATTGAGGTGAAAGCTATTTCAGACAATGCAGGTATGACTCAAAGCAGCTTTACGTCCTGCAAAGAAGTCACTAAACAGGAATGATTCTGTCATCTTAAAAAATGGTCTTTATTTCTTAAATTCAAATGTATGCATGGTACACTCCCTTCTATTGATCTTGTAACAAACTGAAAGAAATGCAGAGAGGAAGAGTTGGTTTTGCGCACAGAGCAATTAACAACCAGAACAAGTAAAAACTACCATCTCCAACAAACCAAATGGAAGGTGTACCCAAATGGGTATGTGCTTTTTTTTTGGTGCCAGGAAGAATGAATTATCCCCACTTGGGGGGGGGGCAGTTCACACATGCATGAACATCACTTGATGACATGCAACTGACAAGTCTTGTCTATGCATGCAGCAGAGTGAGCTGCTTGAGTTCTGAGGTTACATAATGGATTTTACCACTTCCAACTAGGGCTGAGGAAGGAAACCACTTTAATGTTCAAAAGAAATAAATCCCTGCAAATAGCAAAGTATGAAGCAGGCTGCACCAAAAGCTTTATTCCTTCCATGTTATATGTCTGTATGTGTTTGTCTATATGTCTTTATTGTTTATATGGAGGAGTGTGGGATTTTGCCTAGGGGAGACCTGAAATTGCACCCACCCACCCCCCACACCCGCAGTATGAAATGGTGCAGTCTGTCACCAGTTCTAAATATATGAACCTACTCTATTGAAAAGTATTAAGTTTTTAGATGATGTCAGGTGCTTGATCTGTGGTGGCTTTTGCAGATGTTTGTAGCCTCTGAGAAGGAGCTCCCAGACAGTCTCTCTCTAAGGAAATACCTTTCAAGAGGCACTCAACTCTGGTTTTAACTACATCCTTGATTCACCAGAAGAGCACAAAGTCTGATTCCTGAGGTCCCACAACTGGTTCAGAGAGAACATCTGAGAAGCAGCTCTTGAGAAGCACTGAGCTCCTGTTTCCACCTTAGCACCCATGATTCTTCCCCAAAGCCATGCTGGCACCTTAGGAGATGAAGAGGCTGCATCCATGAGAGTTGCTCATGCCACAGAAAGTTGAGTGTTGTATCTAGTAATCAAATTGTGCTGTTTTTTGTTTTACTTCTACACTCTATAATTTACTGTTCTCATCTCACATGTATACTGCCCATCTCATATCTGCTGCAGACTTGCCTGTACACATCATGCCCCATTAAATCAATATGGTTCTAGTCTATAGGGTGCCAGAACACTTTTTGCCCTCCTCCTGCTCACAGAGCTGCTTTCTGGGAAGTTCTATGAGGTATACTTATAGTTACCTATGTAGAGCTTGCCTGGCATCTCCCTGAGCCAGGGAGCAATTACCCAAAAAGCTTTGATTAACTCTTATTTGACAGCAATTGAGAAAAATAACCTTGGCCAGAAGAGTTTTTGGCACTGATTATTTAACCTGACATCATGTGTCCTGTTGGCAGACCCTGGGAGGCGATATCCATCTGGAACCACTTACGTTATTCATTGTTTCTTACATTTGTTTTTAATTTGCCCTTATTTGACTCTGGCTGTGACCACCTAGCTGACTGCAGTATACACACTCCCATTCCTTTTTCCTGGGCTCAGGTTTTACACTCTGCTTACAAACAAACAAAAACCAACCAACCAACCAAAGGATGGAAGACAACAGAGGATGGCAGTCAACTTTTCCCATCACAGTCCATAAATCGACCCCTCCCACAGAGCCCTAGGCCAACAGCCACCTGCTCAATCCCAAGATTTCCCCCAGCTTTTGAGGGCTGAACAGAATGGGACTATAATATCCCATCCAGCAAGTGGCTAGAGAGCAGCTTTTCCTCCCTTTTTCATAATACTAGAGCCCCAGAGTCACCTAATGGTAGACAGACAAGAGGACTACAAGACTCTGGTTACAGCCACCAATTTGTATAGCTTTAACGTGGGATTAGATAAATTCATGGTGGGCAAGGCTATCAATGCTGAGAGTCACAATGGTTGTCTAATACTTCCAGGAAGAGAGGCAACAGGGAGACGGAGAGGGCTATTGCTCTTGTGTCCTGCTTGTGGACATCTGGTTGACTGCTGTGTGAAAACAGCACACTGGACTAGATAAACTTTTGGGTTGATCCAACAAGGCTACTCATGTTCTTATGGACTCCGGGATCAACACAGGTTGTTTATAAGGCGCAGTTCTGTCCTCTGTGACCAGTGTGGGCTGCATTGATAGGTTGAACTATTGGAGAGGATGAAATTCTATGATTGTATTGAAACAACTTGGGTCAATAATAACAACAGTAGCATTGGCAGAAGATTTCACTGTCTGCAAAGCGTTTCACATATATGTAGACCTTTTAGAAGAAAAAAAATCCCAAAAGTGAGTGGTTTTATCCTCATATTGCAGTGGGGGATTAAGGCTGAGAGCCAAACTTGATGTGACATTATTTTGCCATGGGCTTTTAAAAAAATAAAAATAACTGCTACCCTGGACCCAATCTGAATGGAATGATTCCACACCTGCTATCTGCAATGACAGGAAAGCTCTCACTGGGAACAAGAACCTGTGGTTTTTAGTTCAGTGCCAGGACTCAGCACCAGTCCCCTGAATATATGCAGAGTTTAATTTCAGCCAGGTGTCACAAAGGTTTAAAATCTGGAAGCTGTCTTCAATGCCTGTGAATCTGCCTTCATTATGTAATACTCTGTGTCTAACTAGAATGAGTTCCAAGTTTATTAAAGAGAAGGTGGGAAGCATAAGAGAAAATGAAACAAGCTGCACAATACACAAAAGTAAAATGCACCTACAAGTCTAATATTAGACAGGCAGGAGCTTAACTTCCAGCACTGTAACCCCTAAGGGGCCACAGCAGCATATTAGAAATTCAAACTAAGTAAAGCAATGTAGTTCACTCTTTTAAAAAAAGCTCTGCAGAAAAGTGGGAAACCACTTAGATCTTACAACTCATGAACAAATCAAAAGAGGGAGGGAAGATAAATTTCAACATTTTTGGCCATGACCAGAGCAGGATGCTGAACTAGAGGGGCCACAGGTCTGATCCAGCAGGCTCTCCTTATGTTCTTAAAAGTAAGTGGCACATATATATATATCTGGAACTCTCTATGGACTGAGTAGAAAACAGGATTTCTCTTTTCACTATG
This sequence comes from Podarcis bocagei, assembly GCF_964188305.1. NCBI lineage: Eukaryota > Metazoa > Chordata > Lepidosauria > Squamata > Lacertidae > Podarcis > Podarcis bocagei. The sequence continues at coordinate 45,029,598 of NC_138128.1, forward strand.
TACCCCACTGTACCATCCTCACATTAGAGATCTTGGTGTGCTGGTAATTGGTAGCTGGCCCCCTCACCACACTTTTCTATTCACATTAGCTGAAAGATGGGCTGTGGATTGGACTCTGGCAGAGATTTCCTCTTTGTTTGACACCTTTCAAGAGAAATACCACCGGCTATTTGATAGACTATCAAAGGAAATTGTTCCTCTTTGTAACAGCTAAAAAGCCAGGCTAGATAAAGTGTACATTTTGGCATTTTTTTAAAAAAAAAATTGTGGTGGGATAGAGAGAGAATGTCATTCTGGAGATAGGAGTACTGTACTGTACTATGTAAAAAGAGAAAAACAGGTAGAGTTTGGGAATTTGGTGAGGTATAGTTACAGTATAAGGGACGTGGGTGGCGCTGTGGGTTAAACCACAGAGCCTAGGACTTGCTGATCAGAAGATCGGTGGTTCGAATCCCTGTGACGGGGTGAGCTCCCGTTGCTCGGTCCCTGCCCTTGCCAACCTAGCAGTTCGAAAGCACGTCAAAGTACAAGTAGATAAATAGGTACCACTCCAGCGGGAAGGTAAACGGCATTTCCGTGCGCTGCTCTGGTTCGCCAGAAGCGGCTTAGACATGCTGGCCACATGACCTGGAAGCTGTCTGCGGACAAACGCTGGCTCCCTCGGCCAATAAAGTGAGATGAGCACCGCAACCCAAGAGTCAGCCACGACTGGACCTGATGGTCAGGGGTCCCTTTACCTTTACCTTTAGTTACAGTATATCCTTGCCCTTGAATCACTTGAATCTACCTGGGCAGTTATCTTTCTACAAGGGCTGACATTGATGCAGAAATCCAGCATCGCCTGAGCTCTGCGAGTGCGGCTTTCTCCCTGTTGAAGTGCAGAGGGTTTGAGGACCAGGACATTCGTAGGGAAACCAAAATGCTTGTTTACAAAGCTATTGTACCCTTGAGCCATGGAACACTGCTAAAATGCAAGCCTTTAAAGTAAAAAGTGAAATATATATTGAAAGTGCATTTAGCCACAGGTTAGAATTTGTGTTTTTATATTATTTCAAACCAGTATTGATTCCTTCATCCTTACCAACTCCATACATTTTTTAAATAAACCAAATTGGATTTGGTTTGGGCTCTATGATCCCGATGAATCTTTACTGCTTCTGACAGATCTCCTAAAGGTGTGGGCTCAGCATGTGCTCTTTGCTGCAGGGGGAAACTGGCAGGGCTAGCAGCATCCCTAGAAGAGAAAAGGCAGCCTTCTGTATTCCAAATAAAATGGAAGCTTTTGTCGAGCTCCCATACGTCTGGGTTTCCCTGGACATTACTGGGATTTCAAAGGCAGAATTGACATTGGGGGTGGGGATTTCCCAAAGGCAGCACTTTGTCCTGGATCGTAGGCAAGTCAATTAAAAAAAATTTTTTTTGGGGGGGGGGCGCGTTTTTGTAAATGAAAAAAAAAAGGCCAAACAACCTTGAGGTTTGTGTAAAAAAATCCTAACAAGTTCAGTGGTTTTATTTAAAAATAAACCAGCTCAACAACATTCAGGATATCCTGGTTTTTAGTTTTTGATATATGGCAAGCCTAGCTTTTGCCCTTTTTGCATACGGCAACTTGCACCAAGGGGACATGAACCACAGCCTCTCTTGATTTGCCCTGGTACTTCAGGGCAAAGGAATCTGTCTTACTGTGAGTGTTCCCTTTCTTGTGCCAGTGGGATTAGCTCAATGGCTTATTGATCAGTTTCCCTTCTTCTTGGCTGCAAGGTTCTCCAAGAGAAGGGCAGCTGCTTTGTCCCTAGTGTGCAGCCCTGTTGCGGAACAATCATGGACACCCTCTGAGCCTATATATATCTTCTTACAATACCTTCGGAGTTCTCACCATGTCAGTGACGGCCACTCTATTCTGACATTTATGCCCTCGCCCTCTGGTCTTGTGGTGCCTTCCAAATAACTCCGCTGAAGTCCTTGGTTCAAACTGACCCACTCCTACCACGTCCCTGATTCCCCCTGTGGGCACAGGCAAGAGATTTTTCTTGTCCCCCTCTTGCTTCAACTTTGCAAACAAGTTGAATCAGAGTCAGATTGCCTCCCCATTTCTCTCTCTCTTTCTTTCTCTTCAGCAATTAATTTGTGGAAGGAGCTGCATCATTTTCTCCCACTGCCTCCTAAGCGAAATGTGTGTCTCATTTGCTGTGGGAATGCTGAACGCTGTATTCGGTATTTAGAGCACGAGCAAGGAAAACCTCAAATTAATAACCCTCCCACTCACCATCGGAGTGAATGGGGGTGGAGGAGAGGGAGGGAGGGCTGCATGCAAGCAGGAGAAATGATTAGAAAGAGATTTTCTATCAAGGCTCAAGAAGAGGGGGAAGGAAAGCAGGAGAAGGGCGCTGGAAGCCACAAGAGCAAGAGGTGATCTCCTTCCTGGCTCCTGGGTCTGTGTGTGGGTACCACCTGCTCCGCAATGTAGGGGGCTGGAGGAGGTGTTACTGCTCATCAGAGGACAACCTGGAGTCAAGGTAGCCTATGCCACCCAGGCTTTTTGAACGAGGAAATGTGGAATAGCCAGTGGTCTTCTTTTGATTGGTCCCAGGGATGTGAGAATACTAGGCATATTTCTCCTTTGCCTTGAACATGGTGAGAAAGGTGCCAAGATAGTGTTTTCTCCGGAGACTCTATATGCAAGAAAGTTCCAGGGAAAGGGAATGGGGAGGAGTAGGACAGAGAGCACTTGCCAAGGCCAGTAAAACTCTCATGGGGAGAGACACCTCTAGGAGCATAAAGGACCTAGAAGCAGCAGCAATAGATTGCCCTTCCTCCAGACTCTGGGCCCTTGTAAGACCATCTTACATGGGCTGCCCTTTGGGGCTTGGGGTTAAGTCAGGGAAGGATAGGGAAATCAGCTGGTTTTGAGAAAGTGTTATTCTGTGTCAATGAGCTTTGCTTTGTCGCTTGCCCCCAAGCCATGGGAGGAGGGATGGGGGCTATTTTAGAAGAAGAAGAAGAAGAGTTTGGATTTGATATCCCGCCTTTCACTCCCCTTCAGGAGTCTCAAAGCGGCTAACATTCTCCTTTCCCTTCCTCCCCCACAACAAACACTCTGTGAGGTGAGTGGGGCTGAGAGACTTCACAGAAGTGTGACTGGCCCAAGGTCACCCAGCAGCTGCATGTGGAGGAGCGGAGACACGAACCCGGTTTCCCAGATTACGTGACTACCGCTCTTAACCACTACACCACACTGGCTCTCTTTTAATTGGCACAAAGTAAAATCTGAACATTGGGACGAGGGTGGCGCTGTGGGTTAAACCACAGAGCCTAGGAGTTGCCGATCAGAAGTTCGAAAGGACGTCAAAGTGCAAGTAGATAAATAGGTACTGCTCTGGTGGGAAGGTAAACGGCATTTCCGTGCGCTGCTCTGGTTCGCCAGAAGCGCCTTAGTCATTGCTGGCCACATGACCCGGAAGCTGTACGCCGGCTCCCTAGGCCAATAAAGCGAGATGAGCGCCGCAACCCCAGAGTCGTCCACGATTGGACCTAATGGTCAGGGGTCCCTTTACCTTTACCTAAAATCTGAACTAAGCTTGGTTTTTCATATTGTGACTCTCATTACTCCAAGTTCACAAAGGGAATGGCCTCTCTTTTTGTCCCTAGGAGCCATTGGGAGAAATTCAATGTAGAGCTGTTATTTGTTATGTTTATATCCCTCCTTTCATCTAAGGAGCTCAGGCGTGCGTACATTCTTTTGGTTTCATCCTCACAACAACCCTGAGAGGCAGGTAAGGCTGAGAGGCAGTGGCTGGCCCAAGGTCACCCAGAAAGCTTCATGGCTCAGTGGGGATGTGAACCCTAACCTTGCAGGTCCAACACTCTTAACCACACCACCACACTATTGCTATGGCAATTGTTCTGTCGGAGCAAGCTTCTCGTCCCCATGTGCAAGTCTGGAGGTTCTCCTGACCTCCCTGAGCCTATTTTGGGGAGTAGGTAGCCCCACTACACTAGTAGAAGTCCTTCTATGGGCTTCCACTAGCAAAACTGGTTACTGAATTCTGCCATTATGAATCCCTTTTGGGGTGAGGCAAATTGGTACCTTTGCTTCTTCTATCTGCAATTGCTTGGGAAATTCCAGTGTGGGCTTTTTCTTTTTCTTTAAAGTGAATTATTGGAGACTGGAACTCTCAAGCAAGATGAATTGGAGTTCAAATATTAATCACAGGAAATAAATACTATAATCCCAATTGATCTGTTCACTTGACAAATGGCACTCACCTCAGTCTCCCATGTGTGCGCCCTCCAGACAGACTGCTGTCAATCTGGTGTCACCTGCTCTCTGTGTGACACTCCATCTATCAGATGAAATTAACAATGACATTTCTCAAGTTTTCCCTAGTCAGTTTCTCTTTCCCTCTCCCCCTCCCCGCCCCCCGTGTTTGCCTTCTCTCTCAGAAAGCTTACTTTTTAAAAAGCGGGGGAGGATGCTGATAATTTGAGATCCAGGCATTTCTCGAGGAGCTGTGATATGCACATACTCTGGCACCTCCCTTCCTTGCTACAGCAGGCTTAATGCAACTCTTGCACATTCACACATGTTCCCGATACCTTCTTTTTGCCGTTCTGTATTTGTGTTACACAGTCTTGCATTGTGGTGTCACTGAGGGCTCCTGTAACTTGCAGAGACCCCACTCCTATTAGGCACAGGCTATCTGGAGTACCCTGAAAGGGTATGAGACCTGAGGACCTGGCACTCTCTGCAAAAAGGCTGAGCAAAATTGCTGCCAGGCCCCTTTTCTCCCCAGTCTCTTGGAGAAAACAGAACAGGAAGATGGTCCCATAAAGTTTACTGCTTGCTCGAGCCCATCAATGTGGCAGTCCTCTCCTCAACCAGGATAGCAAAACTCTAATAATAAATGAAATAATCAACAGTTAGCTGTTCATGAATGGCCCCCCAAAATTTGCATCCTTTCCCTGCAGATCAGCCCTGTCAATCAGCTTCCCACTTTCTCTGCCAGCTCACACTTGTGGTTCCTGCTTGGTATTGAGAAAAGCACTTTCTGAATTGCTTATGGACAGCAGCCCACAAGTCCCAAGGCTGGGGCTATCACTCTCTCTGTGCCCCTCTGGACTGTCGAGTGCAAGGCCAGAGGGCACCCCCCCCACACAAAAAAACCCCTTATCCCTGACCAAAGATATTTCAAGCAGCCCATTTCCCTGATGAGCACAGGCTGCCCATACTCACTTGGAAGAATTTCAGGTGGCATTTGCTTCAGGGAAATGAATCTCCACATCCATCACAGGGCACAATGAGAACACGCCATCAGCTCCAGGTCTCCAAAGGTCTGTAGGTAGCTTTCTTATGCTCTTTGGGAAATAAAGCACCTCAGGAAGGGGTAAAGGGGAAACTCTAATTAGTCTTATCCCCTTCCTTTTGCTTCGCACACGATAGTGCTCAATAATTACGTGGAATGTTAGCTCCTCCAGATGGGTGTGGCTTGGGGGTGTTTCACAAATCTTTAATAAAATGAATGAACTGTTTACCTCCTCTGCCCCAGCTCTGTGGGGAGATGTACAGACTCCAAATTCCTCTTGCAAAGAAAATGGGCAAGAACAGAGAAGGACATATTGATTGGAGCAGCCCATGTCATCCTGAGCCAGCTCTGCCAATGCTGAATACAGGTATTGTAATTAAGGAAATTATTTGACGTCGGGGAGGCGAGGCAAAGGAGCAACAGCAGCCATGGAAGTACTGAAGGGGGCGGTATTAAACTCTATAGAGGTATGGCTCCCCCACGCCACCTGTTGGCCACCATGGAACAGTTCGGTTTCTCCACAGTGGTATCGTAGACTGGGTTAAGGCTGGAATGAATTTGGCTGGCGTTTTAGCAGTACAGCAGAGACCAGAATATGAGCAGTACTCATTAATTAAGATTAATGGTGTGGGTCGAGGAAAGTGAAGAAGATGCATTATCTGCATTTCCAGGCTTCACAGAAAGATGCCCTCTTTTTTTAAAAAGCCAAAATTTTCCTAGCATTTTTTGTTTTAAGAAAAACATGAGAATTACCGAAAGGAACAACTAAGAAGCCAAGAGTGAGATGGGCTATGTGGCAATCTAGCCAAGAAGCTGTTACACGCATAAATCTCCTTTCCAACTTACTGGGATATGCCCTGCAACTTATTCCTGGGCCACTGTGATGCACTTTCTTTTGTGGCAACCCTGGGCCAGTACAGTCCACCATCCCTTGCTGTAGCAGCTCTGAGCCCGGCCTTGGCTGGGGAGGGCGGGGTATAAATAAAAAATTATTATTATTATTAAACATGCTGTGGTTTCTATAAAGGTCCTCATTAGTCAAGTGGATGGGTGTTGGACCAGGACAGGCTGCAATCCATCCAGAGTGCACTGATGGAATGAAATACATCATGCTGTGATACCTCTGATCCAGCATCTGAAATCCATCCCGGGCAAGTGTTCTCTTAGCTTAGCTACTGGCCCTCTGACAAATGCCTGCTGTCTGGCTATTGGGCCTCCTTAGTGAGGAACTTCCTTTAGTCAGCGTGTCCCATATATCCCTACCAACAGCCTTTCTAGCTGGTCTTAGGACCTGCCACCTGGCAAGCTCCTGCGCTCTTAGAGGATGCAACAGGCAGAATTCAACCGGTGAAGCTCTCCCACCTTGGGCTTATTATTTTTTCATAATAACGGAGCCAGGTTGTTTTGGTTTTTTTAAGAGAGGTGGAAGTGGCAACCCCACCCCAAGGACTGGTTCCTTCTAAGACCTCGGAGTCCCACCTGCTCCTCTGAAAGCCTTCTAGAGCGGGTTGTACTGGCGAGGGCCGTCGGCGAAGGGTGCGCACGTGCGGCGCTACGCAGCGCGCGCTGGACGCAGGGAGGCGCCTTCGGAATGGCGAAGTCTCAACGGTGGGTCCCATCCCCGGCCTCTGCGAGCGCAGGTGGACGGGCTTCATTTGTATAGTACCCGGCCGGAACTCTCCCCTTTTGCTCGCGGCTCCTCTGCTCCCGGATCTACGCGCGAGGCCTGGTGGGCGGGGGCGCGCCTCGCCTGCCCCCGAGGGGGCGGTCTCCCTGCGCGCCTTCGCTCTGAAACTGTGGGAGGGCGTCGAGGAAGCGACCTCGCGGCGCCGGCGCGCGTATTTGTGTACCGGCGCACGTGTCTCCCGGCCTCAGGAGACACGTGTCTAACTGACTCCCCCCCCCACACTTTTTTTTCATTCCTCAGTTTCCCAGCCGGCGTGCACGATAGAAAACCCCACCCTCCCCTCCCGGGAAAGAGAGTGTTAGTTCCAGCGTGAAGCGCCTCCCTCAGCGTGGGGCGGTACAGAAGACGGGAAGGACCAGGCGCGGAGTCTCGCTCGCCTCAGGGGAGGCAATCTCCTTCTCCCTTAACTCGGTGTAGAAGCCCGCCCGTGTGAACGGGAGGAAAGCGGCTGTGCGCAGAAGCTGGCGGGGGAGGTGGAGAAGGCAGTCGGAGGAGGAGGAGGGGAGAGAGCGGGCGCTCGCTTCTCCTGTTGCCGGGGAGCTGGACGCCGCTTGCCCCGCGCCCCGCCGGGAGGATCTGCCGAGGGCGCCGGGGGGGAAGAGGGAGGGAGGGGAGGGAGGAGCTGGATCCCGGGCGCCAGAGAGAAGGACAGCTAGGCAAGAGGAGGCGCGCAGTCGGTGCCCGTCCCGTCCCAGCGCCCCGGGGCGTCTCCGCTCCGCAAGATGCGCGGCAAGGACAGGAAAGAGAGCCTCTCCGACTCCCGCGACCTCGACGGTTCTTACGACCAACTAACCGGTGAGTTCCTCCCGGGCTGGCAGGGCGCTCGGCTCGGGGGCGCTGCGGGAAAGGGTAGCATCCCTCTAGCGGCAAACTACCTGGAGCAGGGTAGAGGTCCCGGGTCTAAAATGTTCCGTCTGAACTTCACACACGCACCAATGGCCCTTTGTGCGCCCTCGCCACTCTCTTGGGCGACCTGCAGTCCCTGTGCAAACTTCCACTTAGCCAAAGTCAGCGCTTGCTCGATGTCGACTTCGTCCCTTGAAATCTGGCCCCGTGGCTTACCTAGAGCATGTTGGCTGGAGCATGTTGGCTGGAAGTGTGTGTGTGTGTGTGTGTGTGTGTGTGAATGAATGCTGGAGAAATGAGTCTTATTTATTTAGCGTTGGGAGATGCACCTTGCTCCAGACAATCAGAACTATTTGCTGCCTGGATTAGGTGTGGTGCCCCCTTTGCAAAACTAAAGGGAATTCTTGATGAACAGTCTCTCCCAACTCCCGTGTCCAAGTCAAGGTAACCTGAGTGAATGGACGGACCCACCTGAGAAAGGCAAGTGAGCACCTGGAAGATAACACAGAAGGGGGTTCATTTAACTCCCTTTGCCTACTCCAGACACCAAGGTAAAGCATCAAGATGCATCTCAGGTGTGTCTGGCTTACTAAGGGAAGGCATGCCCCCTGGGGCCTTCGTGGTTTCCCCACACCTGGAAAAGGGCCTAGTAGATAAAGAACCCCTTGCACAGGGGACTAGCAAAATCCCTCCAGAGGCCTGTAGCTCTCCATGGTGCTGGTTTTTGTCAAAGGCACTGGGTCCTCTGCTATAGCAGAGTAGTCCAATTTTCGCTGCGCCTGTTGCCCCTAAATGTCATTTAAGCAATTCAGTGCCTGCAAAATGGGCTCTTCACCCGCAGAGATGTGATGAAAGGAGATATTTTGAGCTGAGTAGGAATTCAAAGCCCACACAACTTTCCCATTTCTCCAGTGACTTTAACACGTCCATATGGATTTAAAATCAAAATCAAGTTAAAAATAGAGTGCCTCCCAGGCTGCAACCTTTGATTGCAGAGCCTGCTGGGGAGACGCAAGCATTGTGCTGCTAATTCTCTGCTGTCCAGGTAACAGCCTTGATTTCACAGTACCCTGTTCAGCAGGCAGATTTCCGTGTGCTCTTTTCATATGAAGGAAAGCGAGACACAGTTAGAAGCAGGAAATCTGTGCTTTCCAAAGTGAGTTCTGCTTCACAATTACTAGTGAAAATGAGTAATGCCTCTCCATTGTTGTTGCTGTTTCTGGATGTCATCATGGATTCATTCTCTGTCTCCTCATTTCCCTTTACAATTGGACAGAATTCTCTCTTGGAACTAAACTTCACGTATAAAGCTGCTGCAAAGGAAATAGGGGGTTATTCAATTCCGTTTTACTCAAAGGAATGAACATTACAGCACTAAGTTAGGATAATTGATTTCAGTGGGTCTACTCTGAATACAACTTAGTTGAGTACCACCCAATATGTTTTGGTTTTTAAAGGGATTTGTCCAATGAATAGGCTTTGTCTTTTAAGTCAGTTGGTGTACTTGCTTCTGGTAGGTTGGGATCAGATCCTGTCCCTTCCATCTCAGTCACTTATGCTGCCCCATCGTTTTCAGGTACAACTTCATATTTCCTGCCTCATTTTAGGTCAACTGTCTCTTTGCCCCCACCCCACAGATCCTCTTGTCACCAACTCCCTTGAGTCATTCATCCCCATCTTTGTAGTCTCTTCCCAGACACAGCTGCTGTATATGTCCTCGGTAGGCAGTTAGTCAGAAGACTAAACAAGAAATGAAGGGAACAGAACACTTGCTATGGAGCTAGTCAAACCATGTGGCTGAAGATCACATAGAGCTACTGTCACCTGCACTGAACGTGCAGCAAAATATGACCTCCCAGTAGACTTGCAAAGAAAGCGCAGTGGGGGCTGAGTTCTCCTTGTCTGACAGTGCTGTGCTGGCAACTGTCCCTTTATCTGCAGGGTGCCTCTGCAGACATCATGCGGGGCAGTGATGGGGACAAAAGGCAGGTCTGTTTGCTTCACTAGATTCAGGTCAGGGCTGCTGTGCAAGCCCACATTGTGACCTGACATACCCTGGTTTAACCATCTTTTCAAAGTTTTCTTAGGAATGTAATGAAGCACAGTGTTGGTCGTGTGTAGAGAATTCACTAGGCCTGATCAAAACAGGCTGAAGTCATTAAAAAGTTACCTTGTGTTGATGAGCATGCTAAGGATGGTTGTGTGAACTGGCACACAGTGAGAAGGCAAATAAAGTGCCTGGGCTTATCCACACTTTTCCTTGTCCCATTGCCTTCCCTTTAGCGCTCTTTGGTGCTCAATTGCAGCAAATGTCAGTTTGTTCTGATTTAAAGCTAAAGAGTGAATTTTCCCTGGGAAAGGAGTGGGGCAAGGGGAAAACTGCTCAGTCCTGTGCTTTCTAGGCATGGGGCAAGCGCAAGTGTGGATGTGCCCTTGGTGTCTGTGTGTGCACAGTGTTTCCAGACACACCTCATTCTGGAAGTGCCTGACAGCCTTAGCTATCCTGAACAGAATGACTTTGGCCTCGAGAGTACCTAAAAAGCATCATGATGTTCTGGCCAAGGATTGTATTCACATACATCACTGTGCCTGTGGCACCGAGCAAGATATTATTGGAATGCCAATAAAAATGCAATACACTTTCAGTGCTGCTTCTGGCTAACTCAGCAACAGCCCTATTTTTTCCAAAGGATGTTGGAAAGCATTCTTGAATCAATAATCTGGCTAGACCCTTTACTTGGTCCAATCTCATCTCCAAGTCATGCAGGTTTTACTTTCCTAGAAGAAACCACAGAATGGTTAAGCTATCACTTTGAGGTTGTCATACAATGTCCAAAGTTGGTCCACAGTGGATATGGATTTGACCCATCAGCTGTATCCAGTTTTGCACCCCTGAGTTATAGAGTGCAATCTTATTTCTTAGCCATTGGTTGCTATTCTAAAATTGTAGTCTTAAAACATTGGAAAGCAACTGTGCACAAGCAGCCTTCTCATTTCTGTGCAACTGTTTGTAATGCAGATCTGAGCAACTTTCAGAATGCCACTGCCACCACAACAATTCTTGATGAGTACCTTGCAGTGGGGTGAGGAACATGAGTTTAGACTCTTCTGTTTAGTGTCTGCACAAGTGGGTGTCCAGTTTGGTTGCTTTCCACATTGCTTTCCACCATTGCCACCTGGAAATCAAAACCCTATAAAAAGCACCTGAAGCCATCACAGATGCTACAAGTTGCTGCTTTGTGTGAGAAAGAGGGTGAATTCTGGGCACAGAAGTGTAGAAATATAGGAAGCTGCTTTATAATGAGCCGGACTATTTGCCCGTCTAGCTCTGTGCTGTCTGCATGGATGTGCAGTGGCTCTCCAGGGTTTCAGATAGGAGACATTTCCAGTCCTATCCTACCTGGAGATGCTTGGGATTAAACCTGGGGTCTTCTTCCTTCAAAGCAGATGCCCTGTCACTGAGCTACGACCCATTCTTCTGTCATACAAATCTGAACCTGAAAATGAAGTATTAGACCCTTGCTGTTGCTGTTATTCTGATCTGTTCCACTGTTGTAGCCACCCGTATCAAGGCCAAGTTGTACTTGGAGTAGGCCCATTGAAATGAAGTCAGGACCAATAATTTCTGTGGGTCTGCTCTGAGGAAAACCTTGTTGAATTCTACCCAATAGATTTAACAAGAGATGGTGGCAATATGACAGAGGCATCATTGACTGCAGCATACATGTATTTCTTTCGTCTCACTATGGTTCTGGTGAAATGAGTCCTGCAGCTTCTTGAAGCACTGTAAATACATGTGAAACGTCTTCAGTCATAAACAGCAGCAAAGCACAATCTCCCACCCCACTCAGTTTGTAAAGTCTTCTCCACTCAAGTGTCTTCCAGATGTTTTGTACAACGATGATCATCCCATCAGCTGTACTAACTGGAACTGAGGAAACTCATAGCCCAAATATCTGTAGGATACCCAGTTGAAGAAGGTTGGAGTATGCTATGGGCAGATGTGGCCCGCTCATGCGGCCTTACATTTCCGCTAAAACCGTTGGCTGGCTTTGCCTCATTACGCCCCCAGCACAGACCACAAACACTTTGTGACTGGTTCTAACCACACTGCACTGTTTGTGATTTATTTCACAACTCACAAGGTGCCTCTTGTGAAATAGGCAGAAATGTGAAATACCGATTGGAGATTAATCACAAGTTCTGGTGGTTCATGATTTTAAAACATCAGACCTGCCAGGGATAAAGATGTAGTTGGTCTCCCATTCTTGGTAGCACCTACTTTCTGGTCACCATTTTGCCTCATCCATACCTTGCTTCCCCCTGAGCCTCCATCCAGTAGGCTTCTCCTCGCAAATCCTTTGCCATGTTGTTGACGCAGAACAGCTGTTGTGCTCAACCCCAGAGACAGCTGCATTTTGGCAGCGGGTGAATGATCACTATAGAAACAGCCTACATTGTGCTTTGGGACCCTGTCAAGGCATAAATTTACTTCACTCCATTACAGTGACAGGTAAAGAACTGCAGTAACTCATATTGCCTCTTCCAAGCCACCTACTGGGGAATGCCAAGCATATTAATGTATATGATCGCAAAGTAGCATCTGGCCTGATCCCCCTACAGCCCACAGAGGGGTTGTGATTAAAAACCCTTTCAGCATGAAATGTAAGGCCACGCAGGCAACCTGGTCCTGTCAGTGTGAGGGAGGAGAAAGCGAGGTGTGACGATCGCCCTCAACTATTTGTCTGCCTGGGGAAAAGACAACAGAGGCTATGGTATTTTAACAACTTTTGGCATTTCATGCGCTGTGTGGCTACCAGCGAGCTTTAAGCCCTGTAGGAGGCAACAGTATGAGCCAGAATTCTTTTCTTATCTATCCAAATAGCACACGTTGAGGTCTCCCCTCTTTTTTCTACAGAAAACAGCTTATTGTCTGGCCTGAATATGAGCGATCTGATTGTTGTGCATACAGTATACTTAAACAGCACGTAAGATGTGTGTGCATGCGTGCGGTGGAGTACGATTGTGTGTGTTATGTAGCAAGTGGTGTGTGCATGAGGCAGAATTAGTGTGTGTGTGGAGGTGCCTCCCCTTACATTCCCCCCATCTTACCCCACCCCCTTCGAGTTCTTTTGCTTATGCTGACACTCTGATATAGATTTTGCTGCTGGATTTTGACACCCTGTTTGTCTTTGTTAACATAAAATCTTGTAAATGTCTGCCTTGAGCGGGCTAATTTCATCCCCAAAGGTCCATGGGCATATTGGCCCCTGTATGCTGGAGCCTCCCCACCACCACCCATTTGGTTTTATGGTGGAGACTACTCAGAGTAAGTGGGTAGAAAAGCCGATCTGGACCAGACTGAGCCCAGTGGCATGAAATTTCCAAGGACAAGTATTTTGCCCTATAGGGATGCTGCACCTTATGCTGTTTGGGTCCATATATACTGCATGTCACCCCTTCTCTCTGTGCTGTGCCCATTAATTAAGTCTCTCTCTCTCTCTCTCTCTCTCTCTCTCTCTCTCTCTCTCTCTCTCTCTCTCTTGCTCTCCTGGCTTGGAAACTCCCTTGTTTTAGGCTGATTAATTGAATCTGATTTGTGACTGTTTCACCTGGCTCTGAGTCAAGATGAGGTGGTGGTTTTTGTGATGCGCAGGTGTATGTGTGCAGCGAAGTGCCTGGGGGCTGCTGTTGTGGTACAAAGCAGATGGCTTGTGGGGGATTTTGAGGTGCTGAGCAGAGGCTGGTCCAAGTCAGCTGGGCTTGTCTCCAAGAGGACATGGACAGAGGGTGAACAGGGCCTGTGCGCCAAAATCTGTGCATTTGGAGAGGGTCTGAGGAGCCCGTGGCAAAGCACTGGTGCCAGCAGCCAAGCTGAAGATGGGTTGGAAGGGGTTGTCTGGGGCTATTTTTTTCCAACTTGTGGCTTAATTTAATTTCATCTGAAAAGATGGTTTTGTACAGATTCTGGAAGGACAGAACAAAGGACAGATGTTGTCTTTCTTAGCCTGTCTAGTGAAGCCCCATTGACAGGGGATTGGTTTTGCAAAATGCTGCAGGGTTTCAACCTGCCCACGTTAATCAGCAACTCGGGAGAAATTCTGAATTAGCAGAATGGACCATTTTCATGTTGCCATCACCTGTGCAAAATGAGGTTTTCATGCTGCTTGTGTCTTAGGGCTGTTACAGGAGTGCTAGTGTGCTCCATTAGTGTGCTGCTTGCAGTCACATTTCCCAGCTGGGTCCACTCCAGATGTTTTGGACAACAGGCATGCTGGCCGGAGCTGTAGTTGAAAACATCTGGAGGGAACCTGGTTGGGGAAAACACTGGATTACAGTTTTGAGCCTGATCATATTATGAAGGCAAGAAGATTTCTAAGCATCCAGAGGGCCTTTCGGACATGATGCACAGTGACACTTGGGTACCACTGGGGCTTCACTAGTGCAGGAGCTAGGAAAACCAAAGAACTGCAGCTCAGGATAGTGGAGCTATTATAAAAGCAACAGAAAAGGTAGTCCTGGGGTAGTTTGAGGTGGTCTGACGGGGCTGATCCAGCTCCCAAATACTGGTCCATCCAGATGGGAACATTCCTTAGTGCCTGGTTCATGTTTGGGTGCTTACAGACTCCATAGCACCCCAGATCTTAGTCATCTTTGTGATACTCTTTATGTTCTTTCACGGGGGTGGAGCCTGGAGGAAGACAGAGCCACAAAAGGCCTCAGTTTGATCCCAACCTTTCGTGAAGCAAGCTGCTAACACAGAGCTGTCTATGGTTCAGCAACATCTCAGCCTTGCCTGGCTTCCTTCCTTTTCATAGGTTCCAGCACTGGGCCAGACATAGGTGGTCTCTTCCTCCCTACCTTTGGATGGGTGGGGGGCTCTTTTGGGGGAAATTCTGAGGGACCCTTCGGCCAGGGCCAAATCCAAACCTTTGTCCCCTGTTGGCTGTGTGCTAGACACCCCCCTTGCCTTTCAGATGCAAGCAAGTCATCTCACCTAACTGGACTGGCAGGGAAGCGAAAGTAAGCAGAGAGCCTGGATCAATCTAGCCATTTGGGATGAATTCCTGAGCGGTTATCATTTTGGACGATCAGGCAGTGGCGTAGCGTGGGTTGTCAGCAAGGCAAGTAATTTGCGCCCCCTAACCCGTGAGCCAGGTAGGGGCAGAGAGCTGCGAGTGCGAGCGCCCCCCCCAGATGTTGCACCCGGTGCGGCCGGCCCCCCCTGCACACTACGCCACTGCGATCAGGAAGATATAAGAGGAGTTTAGAGCATCCAAAGTGCTCAGCTAGAAGCACAAGGAATGGTTCCAAAGAAAATAAGGTGCAGATGCTGTGTGGGGGGTTCTGGTGCCAACATTGCACCCTCCCGTGGGTGAAGCGCATCAGCTGCTCAAGAGTCCGGGATTCCCCATATTTGCCATATGGATGGATTAGGTGATCAGAGCTTGGCAGTTAGGTATGAGCGCTTGTGTGGCTTATGGGCTCCTGGGAAGGAGCAGCCCACCCCCACGCTCTCCCTGTTCGCAGACATATCCAAGCGGAGCTGTCACCTGCTGTGTCGCAGAAACTCAGAATCCATGCAACAACAATGAAAGGCTAGACGGGGGGAAGCATTAAAAATCATTAAAAATCATTCTTAGCCCGCCATCACTCAAACTAAGGATGGAAGGTAGGAATGGTTTGGGTTGCAAAGGAGAGGGAAGTACCATTCCTGACCTGCTAAGAGATGTGGCTACTCAGCTGGGTTCCAGGTGGTCCTTTCCTGCATATGCGCTCCCTGAAAGATACTAAAACCCCTACGGAGTTATTTCTTAAGAGCTCAAAATGAGATTAATAAAATGAAGATTACCCGTTGGGGAAGGTTGGGACAGGGGAAAGGCAAGGCAGATTGGCCCAGCTTTTCCGATAGGCTGGAGTTTCTCCCCCTCCTGCTTTCCTTTTTATCAGCAGTGATTTCATTAAGCAAAGTGCTTTCACTTTGGTTTAAGGCAGATTGCTACACTGAGAAGCTGGTGATTAATCAGCCGGGTCTGGTGGCTTTCTCCCTTCTTAGGAATTGTAGGAACAAAGCTATGCAACAGGGGCTCTGGGGCTTTGAGGGGGTCGGGACACAATTTTGGATAAACTCCATGGCCTTCCTGGTCTAACGTCTTGGTTTACATGGAAACTTGGGACCTTGTTATCCCCACTAATCAGCAATTATCTGTAGGCAGTAGCACCTCAAGGACGATCCATCTGCAGGAGAGCCAACCACCAGTGCCTAATACGACAGCCATATAAAATCAGGATCCAAGCCATGCAATCTTCTTCTCCTGGCTTTTTCTGGGCACTGGCAATTTGCGCTGTTTAAAACTGCCTGCATCTGGTAGATTATTCCATTTTAATTGTACAAGCTAGAAGGGGCCAACAAAGCTAGGGAGGGCCAGTGGGCATGATCCCAACTAAGTCCTAGGTGACTTGTGGTGCAGCGCTTTCTTCATCTTAGGCTGTGTAGACATTACCGGTTAAAAATACAGTGGGGTCCTCCTTTTCTCAACTCAGATCAAAGATGGTTTGTGGGGAGACACATCCAAACACAGTATCTCATGAGAAACAGCATGATAGGTATGGGCGGTCGCTCATGTTGCCCGTACATCACTGCATTGGGAGTGCTCTGCACACAGAGTGAATGGGAGGGTGTACACAGGGCTTTTGTTTCTCATCTGTTAAATGGGAGTAATAATTACCTAGCCTATCTGCAGGGTTCTTGTGTGATTAATGAACGAAAGACGGTGAAGCAGTGATGTTGCTGGAAACCCCAGGAGGGAAGAGTGCTCTTGTGTTCAAAGTTCGCTGGGCGGTTTCCCTTGGGCATCTGGCTGGTTGGGGTGATAACAAGCTGCTACACTAGATGGGCCATTGGCCTGATGAGAATAGCCAGCTGGGGTCTCACATTGGCTAAGCAGCCGGCTCTTCCTCTCCTCTTAATGTGCAAAATGTGCTAGTGCGCCTCCCATTCATGCTCAGATTGTGCGTAGGGCTTAACTGCTCTCCAGGCTAGGAAGAAAATGAGTTACTTGCCAGGATAAAATGGAAATAATGCAAAATGTGTACATTTCTCAGTTGATGCAAAAGTAAAATTGGCCTGAGAGCGAGGGTTTAGGATAGCGCTGAAAAGGGAGGCAGGGTCAATATTGTGCAGCTGGAGAAAATCTGACCAGGGTGCAAAGGCATTGTGCTAATGTTGTGATTTCTGAAAACAGGCAGTTTATATTGCTCTCTGTTTGCTGCGACATCATGTCTGGCCTTTCTTGCCCTTTGGCACGGACATGTCTCACCAGAAAATTAAAAGGTCTTGGGCTACGAGTCCCAGTTTTCTCACTATCAGTGTGGCGTTTGGTAACAAGGTACTTTCATTCCATACAATGTCTCTGTTAACAGTTATCTGCCTGATTTCTCTACACAGAGATGGGTTGGAGCTCTCTTTTTAAGAATCTGGGTGAGACATTCACAGTAAGGAATGTTGTGAGTTGCTTCACTGCCATAATGCATTTGGTTTGCTTTGAGCACGCAGAAACAAAAAGCATGATATATCAACAGTGAACTCATCCTCTGTAGCCAAAACAGTAGCATCCACGCACAAAAGGAAGGTATCACCAGACATTGGGGGAGCCGCAATGTTTGCAGAAGTGCAAAAAAGTAATTTTTTAAAAACCTAAAGGGATGGGGAAATTAAAAAAACAGCCCATTGAGGATTGACAGAGGTGGAGGAATAGAATATCCTGGAACAAGGTATGGGTTGCTGCTTGAATCCGGAATAGGAGCGTTCCACACACTGCAACATTTTGTTGCAGCCCCCCCCCCCCCAAGACTTCATTTGCTTCCTGTTTTTCACTTCTCTCAGCCGCACACTTTCATTTGGTGGTATATCTTGACTGTGCCAAGAAGGACGACTTGGCTCTCCTCCTCCTCCATTATCTTAGGCATTGTACTTAGGCATTACCCGCTCTGTGTGTGTGCATCTTCGCTCTGCCCTAGTTTTGACTGATGTTGTGGTTGGAGGTGGGGGAAGGCAACAATAGTGCTGTTCCCTCATTTTTGCTGGTCTTACAGTGAAGCACGCCAGGGGTTTTCCCTCCTGTTCCCCTCCCTGCATTGATCTGCCTGGCCAAAACTCAGAAGTGAGTTTTGCTGGCTAATTTGTCTTCATATTGTCAGCTACGACTGCAGATGCCAGAGCCGTTTGTCTCTTCATTCAGGGGAGGCTCTCTGTAACAAAAGCGTGGTGAACCCTGACATAGATGCACCTGTAGAATTGTGTCCTCTTATGGGTGCCTCTTTTTGACAACCCCCCTTTACTGCCCTTAATGGTTCCCTCCCCCCCCCCCCAGTTCTTTCTCAGGGCTCGTCGGCACTTCATCTGCACAGCACTGGGTTTGTAGGGTTTACTCCATCTTTACACGGCACAGCCTGCTGTTGTAATTCTTCAGATTCTGAGAGGATCTTGTGTTTGCACAACAGTGAGCTCTCCTGTGCCAGAAAGGCTGCTCTGGGCTCCATTGAGGCTTCCTTCCTCCACCCACTGGCAGGTATTGCGCTTGCCAAGGCAGTCATGCAGATCATCCTTTATTATCCTTTTTAAAAGTTGCATGTGGGATTGTGGCATTGTGCAAAATGCATGAATAAATCTTTCATGGAAATGGGCAGTGACACAAATCCGTAGTCATCCAGGAGGTTCTGTAAAGCAGGCAGCAGTTGGGCTTGTTTGGGCGGACAGTCTCTTCCCATACTATGAAAGAAAATGGATAGTCAGCACAAGGAAAGCCAAGGCCAGGTGAAATAAGGATCACCTGGGAAATACAGAGAACTGGACTATCAGGAAATTATTGAAATCCTAATGACAAAGGTTTGAACAGTGTCCCACATAACCTTTGTGGAGCTTTAAATAGATTTTATTTTATATTATTTTATTTTATTTTATTTATTGCAATGCATTGCATTGCAAACCACTCTGTGGGGATTTCTTTATCCCGAAAGGCAGCCTAAATACTTTAATAAATAATAAATCAATTCATTATAAATGAAATTGAATTTAGATTCACAGTATAAGCACAATTTAAATCAGACTCATGCCAGCTACATTACTGCCCTGGAGATGTTTGGGTTGAAAGGCAGAATACTAATTCAATTAACAACGCCAACAACAACCTTTTTACAGGCATATGTCAAGGGCTCAGCACCTCCTTTTAAGTATTTGAATCCGTTACGTTTACATGGATATTTCCCCAGCTTCTAATAACATTTGCTCTCTTCTCTCATAGGATTTTCATACGTTTCTGGTGCTGTTATAGATTATTTTTAGAAAATGCTTGTATTTTTTTAAAAAAGCACAATATATACAACAATGTACAATTTAATAACACATAAATTAAACTAAGTCATTATTATATTGTAAATTAATCTGAAATAATCTTAATTCCTCCAGCATCATGTCTCTGTATAATAAATTTAGGATCAATGTTGTATTCTAGATTTAAAATGATGATTCAGTACATAAATACAGAGGCAAAATTCAGAGCTTACTAGCAACCACCTTTTTAGGTTTTCTGTAAACTGGGGAAGACATCCATGTTGGAAGTTCAATTCCTTGCTTAGCCATGAAGCTCAGTGGAAATTGCCTTGCTCTTGCCCTCTCTAATCTGCTTCATGGGGTTGGTACAAGGATAAATAAAATAAGAAATGTACAAAAAAAAAAGTTGCTGAAAAATGTTGTTGTTGTTGTTCCTACTGCTGCTGCTGCTATTGGCAAGCCTGGTTAGAAACCGGTCATGTTTTGCATCTGTATGTGAGCTTCTTTGAAACTTCCAGTCTGTTTCCCAGTTGCTCTGTGCACTTTCCACTTTGACCTGTGTTTCAGGTTCTGAACTGCTTTGTGCAAATGAAGTTCTTTGCCCCCCCCCAATTCACAGTCATGGGGAATTTAAAAGTAGCTATAAGTAGATGAAATTTACAGGTACAGAGCCATTCAAGAGTGGATGAAGCCTGCCAAATTGCAGGCAAATAGGTGCAGGAGCTTTTTGTGAGGGAAATGAAAGGAATTCACTTGCCTCTAGAAATCAGGTGAGGTGTTTCTTGCTTTTTTAAAGGCTTAAAATGAAAAAGTGACAGAGTGGTGTGTATTGTTGCTTGTATACAGTATTTTTTATTTTAAAAAAGACATTGTTACCCCAGCCTTTCTTTCCAGCACTTGCTTCTTTTGATAGGCCTTCCAGGCATTCAGTAGGTCTTCCTGTGAGACTCTATGCAAAATGTTGCCTGCAGAATTCTGAAGAGCTCTTGAGTTTTGTTTAGCTGTTTGTTAAACCAGAGCAATGCAGGGTTTTCTTTTTTTTAAAAAAGCCCATATATGAAGCTTTTAACTTTATTTTTAAAAACACCCTCCTCTGCCTTGGTTTAACAAAAAGCAATCCAGAGAATATTCAATCTAGACAGGAAATGTTTTGGGTGGCCTCTCTTCTTGTAAGGCCCCTGTACCTAGAGATTCATAGGAAAACGTAGAGCCATAAGGTACAAAAACCACAGAGCAACATGCGGTCCAACCTGGGAAGTGATTATGATAAACTTTGACTCATGGGGTGGCAGTAATGGGGGCAGAAGACATCCAAATCAACCTTCACCACCTCATTATTTGGCCTCCACCTCTAGTCTAGAACAGGGGAATGAACAATCATGATGGTGGACCCAAACCAGTTTGTGATGACAGCTGCGCATCCTGTCAACATGCATACAAGAGGCTTGGTGTATGGATGAAATCAGTGTGGGCTCACTGGAAACTGCCACATTCTGAAAGGAAAATTAGGTCTTAGACATCCCTTTTCCAGTGTCTTAATTTCTGCCCCATTTAGTCAGAAAATTGGGGTTTGTATTCCCATATTATTATTTTAGACTTTACAGTTCTGATCTCATCTCTGCTCAGAAGTATACAGTGAGGCAGGCCAAGTAGCAAAAGGGCAATGGGCTTTATGACTTGACCAAGGACCTGAGCTTTTCTCTGCCACGTCCAAGCCCAGCAGTCTCACCGTTGCACCATCCCGGCTTGCACTGTCCCTTTTATGATGCCCCAGTGAAAGCAACCTCACTGACTGCCAACCCAGCAATGTTCTGAAGCATCCCATGAGTTCAGTTTTCTTCTAACACTGTATAAGGAGGTTTACTTAAACCATGAAGGTTCCTTACGGTTATTATTTTAATAAATTTTTCATTGTGCCTTTGCTCCCACCGCAACTTAAAAAGTTATCATACATTCCACCTTTGAACCTCAGCTGCTGAAAGAACAGCAGGGGGAACTGTGGAAGAGGAAGGACTTGATAATGGTGAGAAGTTCTAGGAAGCAGAGTGCATCTAGTCCTGTAGAAACTGGGGACTGAGATGCAGAAACAAGTGTGTGTGTTTGTATAGATGATAGATAGATAGATAGATAGATAGATAGATAGATAGATAGATAGATAGACAGCTCTGATTACTCAAGACAGAATATGGTGACTTCCCAGTGATCTCTTTTCTGGGCAACTCAATGACAATTTGACGTTGTTTTATTTAGTTTTTTGAGCATGTTTGTCCTTCACGTCCCATTAAAGCAGATTGGCACAGCTGAGCCTCTATAAACAAGTCAGGTATGGGTAATGAGATTCCTGCTATGGCCTGGCTGTTGGAGTTTCTTAAAGGGGAACAAGAGAAGCAGGGAGAGGGGTTTTGTTTTGTTTTGAGCCCAGCACAGCCACCTGAAAATGCTCTACTGCAAACATACTGACCCAGCACTTACATTTTGACTTTGATTATCAGCGGAAGTGATGCAGAACTTAATGCAAGGTGATAGCTTCATCCCTTTATTCTGACAAGTCCTTTTGTTAGTTTTTAATATCTGTATTCCATTTTGCACATTAAGAGGTTTCCCCCCCCCCAACATTTACTTATTCATATAGCATCATCAGTGTGCATGGTGCTTTGCATAGTACATAGCACCAGGTCCCTTCCCTCAAAGATTTTGCAATCTAAAATTCAACATGCACGAAAAAAATAGAGGAAAGGGAGACAGGGGAAAGTAGGGAAGTAATATGTGGATGTTTCTCTGTTGTACTGGCTGAGGAAGAATTACAGACGAAGTTAAAGTAGGGCAGAGGAATAAAACTTTTATAACAAACCTTTGATCTTATTATTATCCACTCAGATTTTGGCTTGTTCCTCAAACATTACCCAAGCTGCTTCTTTTGAACCCAGTTTCTTTCTTCTTCATTTGCCTGTAGTAAATATTTCAAGGAGATATTGATCCCTTCGTATGTCCTTAACTTGCTTAATGCACTCCATTGTGGTCTGTAGTTTGCTCAGCATAACCACAGTAACCTAACAGAGCAATCCTATGTGTGTCTTCCCAAAAGTTAGTCCAATAGAGCTCAATAGGACATAATCTCAGGTAAGGCAATACAGGATTGCAGCCCAAATCTGGAAATGCTAACTCTCTCTCTTTCATTTTGATCTGGAATAAACCTGAATTTGCTTCTACCATTGGATCA
The DNA here is from genome assembly GCF_964188305.1 of Podarcis bocagei. NCBI lineage: Eukaryota > Metazoa > Chordata > Lepidosauria > Squamata > Lacertidae > Podarcis > Podarcis bocagei. The sequence continues at coordinate 45,051,986 of NC_138128.1, forward strand.
AAAGTCTTGGGAAACTTTTTGCCATTTTCCCCCTGTGTTGATCATTAACTTCACTGTAAGATTTTGAAAGAGTTTTAAAAGATTTAGACAAGAGTCTTCCAGAACGAGATACATTCAAATACTTCAATATCCTGGATATCTCCTTGAGCCCTTGGCTCTGAGCTTAAAGTTACTGTTGCTAATTAATTCTGCTTATGAATGAGCAGAGCAGAATATCTAAATGTCTGACTGGCCTTATACTCCACTGAGAATCAAACCTGTCTCTGTATAATGAGTATTTCTTGCACATACAGATGAAAACCAATAAATCTGGGTTTGGGTCCTGTTGATTTTATATCCTGATACTATTTATAATTTCTGAAGAATAGACTTAACTGGAATGGGAGTGAGCAAAAACAACATAACGGCTCATCAAATTGGGTTTGGTTGTTAAGTTTGTTTAACTGAACATGTAGCATTGATTCTAATGATGCTGAGCTTCCAAATCTTAAATGTATTTTGAAACACTTTAATAACACTTTAAAAAATTCAGACATATTTACTATCTGTCATATTGTGATTTGTGTTGTGAACTGTCCTGAGATCTGTGGGATTAGGGCAGTATACAATTTAATATATTTTTTAAAAAATATATGTACCATCCAGACACACCCCCAAGAGCTGGAATTGGCTGCCAGTTCCTTCCATGTTTCCACATGGTGGCAAACAGTGTTTCCTGTCATCTAACGTGAAAGGTGTCACTTTAATAAGAAGCTCTAGACCATGGCTGGGAACACGTAAGCTTAATCAGACTAAAACTGTGGGGTTTTAATGAGAGCTGTCTTTTCGGAGACGTTCTGCGCTGATGGCATTTTTGTAAATAATCTGTGCACTTGACATATCTTGAGTTAGGAAGTGCGTTAGAGCCAAGCTACACATGACCTTAAATGCATCTTTGCTTTTAACAGCGCCGCTTTTAATAAATGCAAATAGCATTAGCCAAAGAGGGGCGGGGGATAATTATCACAGCATGGGATGTGATTAAACCCTTTCCTCCCCTGCTTTGGTCTTGAGTAAGATCCATCTTCTGAAGCTGGAATTTGTACTGGGAAGAAATCCCCCCTTCCTGATCCATGCCTGCTGTGGTTCCAAAAGTTATCAGCCCTCTCATCACAGCAAATGCTCTTTGCATTTTTCAAAAACCTGAAAGTTGTATGCAAAGACATATTAATAACCCATGTAGATTGGCCCTATGTGCTTAAAGAGGGACAACAGATAGGATTTCCTCAGCAAACAATGCCTTCTGCTTCTAGGCATGTACCTCCTATCTTTTATTATTTTGACTAGGGAAGACTTCTGTTTATAACCGTGTAAAATTACCCAACTATCACCTTTATTGAAACATGATGATCATGTTAATTTTAATTACAGGCAAGCAATTAATTAATTATAGTTAATGGGCTAAAGCAAGCTGTACTTTCTGAGAACCCTATTCTATCCATTTGTGTAATCCACAGGAATGCCTGATCCTGCCTGGAATCCCAATGCATTCCTAAAGGTCACTGCCTCCCTGCCACTAGCTTGCAGATTTGGGCTGCATGAAGTCAGGTTCTGCTCAGTTCTCCTTCTTGTTTCCAGTACGTTGGAGGCAGACACAGATCCTGCACTGAAATTTGAGGAGGATTGTTCTAAAACCGAGCAGAGGCAAGAGAAGGCCCTCTACTTTTGAAAAACATTTTAGATCCTCATTCTGCCACAAACTCTGTCCCGTGAGAGAAGGTGTCCAGGGCAGATAATGACCCCTTTTTCCAGAGCTTGCTTCCACAAAAGATTGTGCCCAGCGGCAGAGAATAGCAACTGGCCTCCACCCAAGACTTCTAATCTCTGATTCTGTGACTGCAATCCTGTGCATGCATTCTTGGGGAATATGCCCCATTGAACTCTGCAGGACTTAGAATCATAGAATTGCAGAGTTGGAATGGGCTCCATCTAGTCCAGCCCCCTGCGATGCAGAAATCTCAACTAAAGCATCCATGACAGAGTCCATTCAACCTCTTCTTGCTTCTGAGTAAACATGCATAGGAGCAGGCAGTGCATTTCCGGCAATATTCACCATATGTCAGGAGTGCTCTGATGGTGTTTCCTGCTTGGCAGGGGGTTGGACTCGATGGCCCTTGTGGTCTATTCCAACTCTATGATTCTATTCTAATATGATCACAAAATGTGGATTAGCGACCGCCTTTTTTCACTTAGTCAAAGGGCTTAAAGAGTGGCAAAAGTGGGAGTTTTCCTGGCTGTTCCTAATAGTATTGAGAAGATGGATCTGCACAAGGGAGAATGGGCTTGGTTAGCAAATCTCGAAAGGAAAACGGTCAGAGGCACAAATCTAGGAGAGCCAGACTGATTGTAGAAATGTATGCTGAAGAATCTTTTAAAAAATACTTTTAACAGTACACTGTTCCTTCACAGCCATGGATGTGTGAATGAACACTTGCAAAATGGACACAGACTGTTTTGCCTGTCCCTCTTTAGGAAGGGGGCCAGAAATAGTTTGTCAGTGGAATGATATCAGGTTGGCATCGTTACCCCAATGCACAGACCTCTGGATGCTGCAGCAGGCTATAGACCCGCCATTGCTTGCAAGTATGTCTACACATTCATCTGTGGAGCAGCCTGGGTTGGGGGCTCCAGAAATTAGCTTGAATTTCTATCAAAAATAAACTTGGGAAGCATTACTTTACTGTCACCTGCTTGTTTGCTTGGCCTCACATGTCTCTGTGTAGTCTTTGAGGGTCCTGTGTTGCACAGAGTCACATGCACGACTTTCTAGGGCTGCCCTCAGCCACCTGATTAAATTTGGGCATCAATAGATTTGAAGTATACGCATGACTGAGCAGCCTCCTTGCCTGATGCGAAGCAGCGGCAAGGAGGCGCTGAGAGCTGGGAGGTCAGTGGAAATTACTTTCACTACCTCCACACTCTCGGCAGCTGTGGCAAATTTGCAAATAAATGGTTGGTTTTTCTTTACCCCTAGAGGAGGTCTGGGAGGATTTGGGGTGGGGCTCCCCGGGGGCTCGACTGTCTCTTTGCAGCAAGACCTATCATTCTGTTTTCACCAGAGCTTCTCTTTTAACTGGATTAGGCGAATGAGCTGCTATTTGGATAATCGCTTTGCTTCCCTTTAGATTAATTTTTTTAAAATTACATCGTGCAGGGGAATTAAAACAAAAACAAAAACCCTAACCTTAGGTACGTTTGCAAAGCAGTAATCCCAGCAGCCTTATGACTGGCGGGGCCCAGCTTTTCCTCTGCTCCACAAACTGCTCTCACTCCTTCCCCTCTCCCCCGCCTCGCATGTCAATTTGCCACTGCCTCTGACACCGCTGAGAAGTTGCTGGGAGAGAGTGTTGCTAATTCCCTATTCAAGCCAACTTGCTCGCTCTTAATTTTCTCCAATGAAATGTCAATGAATTTTAAATGCTGTGAGTTCTGGTGACGGCAGACAGAGTTCCCCTGGGAGGGGAGCGAGCGCTCGCTCACAACAAGCCTGCTGCAGCAGTAAAAGCAAAGGAAACTGCCAGTCCAACCCAAGGGGGGGGGGCTGCAAACCCCAGCACTGGCTGCCAGTTGAGGGCACTTGAGCATGCAGAATGGAGGCCTTCCAGCAGAGGGCAGCACAGACAAGGGCTGGTTGGAAGCCAGTCTGAAAGTGTAAGTGTCCCTCTTCCATGCCTTTGTGCCGTTGACAATTCAAGAACAGCTTGCCTATACTGTAGAGGCCAGAGGCACTGAGAGAAGTCTCTGTGGGTCACTTCAGATGCTCTGTCCTATACAGTGGTACCCCGCAAGACGAACGCCTCGCAAGACGGAAAACCCGCTAGACGAAAGGGTTTTCCGTTTTGGAGACGCTTCGCAAAACGAATTTCCCTATGGGCTTGCTTCGCAAGACGAAAGCCCATAGGGAAATCTCCGGGACAGGGCGTCTTGCCCACTGTCCTCGGACCTCCTCCCGCCGCCAGGCTTCGGAAGGCTGCTCCGAAGCCTGGCGGGGGGCGGAGAGGTTTTTTAAAAACCCCGGGACAGCGGAGGACTTCTCCTTTGTCCCGAGGTTTTTTAAAATGCTGGCGGGCGGCAGCGAAGGCTTTGCTGCCGCCCGCCAGCATTTTAAATTCGCCCCGGACAGCGGAGAAGTCCCCCGCTGTCCCGAGGTTTTTTAAAATGCTGGCGGGCGGCAGCGAAGGCTTTGCTGCCGCCCGCCAGCATTTTAAATTCGCCCCGGACAGCGGAGAAGTCCCCCGCTGTCCCGAGGTTTTTTAAAATGCTGGCGTCTTCCCCTTTCTCCCCGGACCTCTTTTGAAGCAAGGGGCGGCAAAGGGGAGAAGCGATCTTCTCCCCGTTGCCGCCCCTTGCTTCAAAAGAGGGGACAGAGGGAAAAGCGTGCGCCTTCCTCTCTCTCTCCCCCGACCCCTTTTGAAGCAAGGGGCGGCAAAGGGGAGAAGCGATCTTCTCCCCGTTGCCGCCCCTTGCTTCAAAAGAGGGGACAGAGGGAAAAGCGTGCGCCTTCCTCTCTCTCCCCGGACCCCTCTTGAAGCAAGGGGCGGCAAAGGGGAGAAGCGATCTTCTTCCCTCCGCCCCTTGCTTCAAAAGAGGGGAAGGCAGGCGGGGGGCGAAAATCTTTGTCCCCCCTGGCTGCCTTCCCGGGAGGGCTTTTAAATCGCCCCGGACAGCGGAGAAGTCCTCCGCTGTCCGGGGCGATTTTAAAATGCTGCCGTGGGGGGGGGGGAGCAAAGACTTTCGCCCCCCCCCAGCCTTCAGAAGAGGTCGGGGGACAGATTGTCCCTGGACCTGGTCTGAAGTCGGTTTCCATAGGAACGCATTAATTGATTTTCAATGCATTCCTATGGGAAACCGTGCATCGCAAGACGAAAAACTCGCAAGAAGAAAAAACTTGCGGAACCAATTAATTTCGTCTTGCGAGGCACCACTGTATAGAAATCTGTGTAGTGGACGGGATCTTTAAAAAGGCACATGTAGGCAATCTGTCTCACTGCATGCATATACTTGGTACATACAGTGAAATGGACAAGTTATAATAATTACAGTACATTGCAAATGACTACATGAAAGCAACTTGCATAGGAAAGGCAGTTTTAGAAGTGTGCCTGTGATTGGAGGAGCTGCTGTGATGTCAAGGAAGGGCATCAGAACTTGTAGGATAGATTACTGCAACGTGTTATATGTGGGGCTGCCTCTGAAGACTGTTTGGAAACTCCAGGTGGTGCAGAATTCAGCAGCCAGGCTGCTCACTGGGACAAGACTGTTTGAGCATATTACACCGATCCTGGCCTGGCTGCACTAGCTGCCAATGAGTTTGCAGGCCCAATTCAAAGTGCTGGTTTTGACCTATAAAGCCTTAAATGGCTCAGGACTGGAATACGTCAAGGACTGCCTCTCCCCGTATGAATTGACCCAAACCCTGTGATCATCATCTGAAGCTCTTCCTTTGCAAGAGGTCTGGAGGGTGGCAACACAAGAAAGGGCCTTTTCTGCAGTGGGTACCAGCTTGTGGAATGCTCTCTCCAAGAAAGCTCACCTGGTGTCTTCATTACGTATCTTCAGGCTCTAGGCAAAAATATTCCTCTTCAACCATTTGGCTGATTAACATTCTACAGCCTTTTTTTTGGGGGGGGGGTATTGGTTTGTTTGATCTTCAGATGAAGGGCAGTATACAGATTTAATAAATTAATGAAACTAGAAGGAAGCCTGTTCCAACGAGTGGGAGCAGGGAGGGGATCTGGGTCTGATGTCTGCTTTTCATAGTTACCTAAGGCAAGGCAGAACCGCGTTGGCATGGAGCCATCTCGTGTGACATAGCAGTGGTTCTACACACAGAGGCTGCTTCAAACTGCCTGTGTGATAAAGGTAACATGTAGCCTAGCAACTGCCTAGCCCTCAGTTTTGCTCCTCGGAAATCTTCTTTTTGCTATTTGCCGTCTAAATAATGACTGCTCCCCCCCCCCACTTCTGTCCAAAGGCCCATCCCCCAGCACTTGACAAATGCATCATATCTGACTTGTTTGCTGTCAGAAGAACCTGCAATTTGCAGAACACGACAGTGGTGCCTGTACATGGAAATTCTGCTAATGGCAAACGAGTCAGGAATACTTCTGATGTTCCTGAATGGAGCAGAAATGCTTAACGTGCTCCTTGGTTGTTTCTGATGGTCATGTGTTAACACCTGTGTGTCTCCACAAGGACTCCTGTGTTAGGAATCACTAAGGGAACCAATGGGAACTTGGTGGACCGGTGAGGTGGGTATTTGCTGGTGTGTGGGTGTCATAGATGGGAAGGGAAGGATAAACCTCCCCTCTACATGTGCTAAAATTCTGATAACAATCCCACCCACCATGTGCTGCTATTAATTTAAGAAAAAAGGAGAGGTGTAGCTGCATCAAGTGTAATGTGGCTTGATGTTTTAAAGGTCTCCTCCAGACCACCTTTTGATTCCATGTTCATGATGATATGTTCTCAGGTTGGTCATGTGTGATACTGCATTCAGTACCATTTGCCCCTGCAAGGGTTTGGGGATGATCATACTGCTTATTTCCCTGTCACTTCCTACTGAAATCCTACAACTTTTCATGCCACAAATGTTCTGGGGTTTATTGGGGGGGTTTTTATGGTCCTGCTTTTGTTTCACTGGAAGAGTTGGGGAGCCATCACAAAACAAATGAAAGTGGAATAAATCTTTCACCAATGCACTGTTATTGCCCAATGCAGCTACAATAAAACACTAGTTTGGAGGTTCCCAAGACCCCTAAATCAGGCACGTCTTCCTAGAGCCAGTGAAAGCATCCTCTACCCCTTAGACCTGTTTGTCATGGGCAGTGGGAAACTGACTACATCCACATGGCCTATGACCCAAGGGGATTGATGTGTGGCTTCAGCCACCAGAACGATGCCTCTATTTTATTTCCACCCTTAGGCAGCTGCCCATTTCAAAATGGTAAAAAACCTGGAAATGAATACCGGTAATTTAATGGTGGAGGTGGTGATGGGGGGGGGGTTTGCTGAGAAAGTTGCTTGCTTGGGAAAGGGAGTTGCCAGGTAAGTTGTTCCTTCACAGCGTGGGGAGACCAGCAGGAAGACAAGGAAATTCCTGCGAGAAAAGGGCAAAGCTCCCGGGGGAAGTAGTGATAGCCACCACTTTGCATGGCTTTAAAAGAAGATTAGACAGATCTATGGCGCAAAAGGCTATTGATGGCTACTGGACATCATGGCTATGTTCTGCCTCCATGGTCACAGGCAGGAATCCTCCTGCATACACCTGGTTTCCAGGCATTGCAGGTGGGCAGAGTGCTGTGGCACTTAATGTCTCACTTGCAGGCTTCTCACAGGCATGTGAGAACAGGATGCCAGACTAGCTGGGCCATTGGCCTGATCCAGCAGGATCTTCTTAATACCTTTATGTTGAAAATATTCTTTCTGCCTCCTGCATACCTGATTGATAGCTCCTTTTTCACCTGGAAGCCCCAGAATCCCCCTGGCACCCCCAGTCTTCCCTGACTCACTAAATAATGTGATTAATTCCAACTAAATGAAGTGCTAATGGCCTCACACTTCCACAGTTATTTAATTAACTGCCAATAAAAGCAAACCTCGTTGCCCTGGGGATTCTGGCAGCCTGTAATTAATACAGAAAGGGATGTGGTGGTGGTGGGATATAAACAGGTGCTCCTTGCAAAGGGTTAATGTGTGATGACACAGTTTCCTGCTGCCCCGCTTCCTTGGGATTGGTTCACAAGAACCTGAAGCCTAGCTGGATGCTAAGAAGGGGAGGGGCAAGGGAAACCCAGAAGCAGAGAATTAAATCTTCTGCAGGCTAGTCAAGGTATCAGTACATGCAGAGCGAGTGGCTCACAGACAGCAGAGGAAACCAAGAGGGACACTAGGTAGTGCAGGCATCTTGCTAACACACTCTTCAGTAGCAGCCTCTGCCTTTACTGACTTAGTAGCAGCCGCTGCAACTGACTTTCAGGCTCACTAGCTTTTGCTCCATCAAGGATGAAGGTTTCCTTGTGTTGGAAAGTAGAGGTCTCAGTTGTCATTATTAGAGTCCTGTCTATACATCAGGACTGCCCCTCTACAGAAGCCACAAGGGAGTGCAGCTCCAGCATGCCAGAGGAGGAGTGGACTTGCCTATAGTCCTCTGCTGCGGAATAGCATGCTAGGGTCATGTAGCAGACTCCACCCTTGATACCTGATGGAGCCAAACATACCCCTCTTTTTTTGTCTCCCTCTGCCTTTCCCAGCCATCACAGATGTGTTCAGAGACAAGGAATTCCATTACCAAATGGGAGGACAACATTGTGGTGCCTACATTAGCTTGCAAGCAATAGAGGAATGAATGTGGCCACTTTCCTGTTCAGCTGGAGAGGATGTGCCCTAGCAAGAGACGGTGCCAGTGATTAGCTTGTTTGCTTGTTTCCAGAAGCAAACAGGGTTGGATGGTGTACATCCAGGGAGTCTAGCTTTGTCCATCATGACATAAAGATCAGATCAGTTACTCTGGATCTTTCCCTGCGTCTCTGGTTTTCCTGTTTTAATTCCCGAGCCTTCCAGCAGCTTGGTTCTTACTCCCCAAACCTGTACATTATGTTACTTGGTCGCTGGGATTATAAACTTCTTGGGCTATCCAGCTGTCGGCATGAACCTGTGCCACGACCCCAATCTAAACTAAGGGGTCCATGACTTATTCTTTGAAGAAGAAAATGATGTTGAGAATTCCAGTCACGAAACAGCAATTAAGCATGTCGTTTGACCCTTAGACAGTAGAGTTTTGCTCACTAACTGCCTAGGACAAGTGATCTGTAACACATCCTGCTTCCTGATATAAGTTCACTTGGAAAGGCTTGCTTTAAATTTGGTTGCATTTACATGGGCAACGTACTGCTGTGCTGTTATAGAAAAGACAAATTGAGTTCTAAGCTAGGTGGTGTTTTAAATTCAACCCTTTCTCCTTCACGAGACAAACACTATTTGGCGAAAGCAGCTTCTTCCCCAAGCTGTCTCTTGCTTCCCCAGCTTAGAATATCTGAAGGCATTAATGCGCTTCCTCCTCTGGTGAAATCCCTGACTCAGTTTCCTCCTCATTCATTCTAGAATAATTTCAGTGGTGAATTCATAACTGGCATTTGTGTTTACTGCCCTCTGCCTGGCTCAGAGGGAGCATTCCCAGAGATTCACAAGCTTTAGCTGAACATGTAACTTTTATGCTTCACTTAAAAATTCTATCTTTTTTTATTAAAAAAAAAAAAATCTTCTCAGAGAGATCGTGAGCTTCAGATGAGTCTTATTTGACTCTGAGGGTGAGAAAGGTGTGAGGTGGATAGAATAGTTGGGCTATGTGCCCAATGCTACTGTAGTCTGTTTCTTTGTCTTCTTATAATCATAGAATCATAGAACTGTAGAGTTGGAAGGGATCCTGAGGACCATCTAGTCCACCCCTTGCAATACAAGAATATGCAGCTGCCCCATATGGGGATCAAACCTGCAACCTTGACATTATCAGTACCATGCTCTATCCAATGGAGCCATCCAATCAGATTCAATAGTTTTATTATTGTTAGAACCTAATTATTGTTATTGGTGCATTTTAGTGGCTGGAAACCGTTTTATAAGTCAGTATTTCTGGAAAGCGGCATGTAAGTCTTTTAAAATGGTAAAGGGACCCCTGACCATTAGGTCCAGTCATGGCCGACTCTGGGGTTGTGGCGCTCATCTCACTTTACTGGCTGAGGGAGCCGGCGTACAGCTTCTGGGTAATGTGGCCAGCATGACTAAGCCGCTTCTGGCGAACCAGAGCAGTGCACGGAATGCCGTTTACCTTCCCATCGGAGCGGTACCTATTTATCTACTTGCACTTTGACGTGCTTTTGAACTGCTAGGTGGGCAGGAGCAGGGACCGAGCAACGGGAGCTCACCCCGTCGTGGGGATTCGAACCGCCCACCTTCTGACCTGAGTCCTAGGCTCTGTGGTTTAACCCACAGCACCACTCACGTCCCTCCAAGTCTTTTAAATAGAGCAAAATAAATAAAGCATCTTGGGGGTTGTTTTATAGTTCAATACTCTAAAATTACAAACAGCATTTTATAGCATCAGTAACAATTTCCCTGTTTGCCCACATGGGCCAGACTATATTTCTAAGTAAACGGGCTTCCAGTGCACTTGGTAAGAAGTAAGAACACAGTCTGTTTCTTCATATTAATCTAGGCCTGGGTAGTTGTCTGTCTTGCATAATAATGCCCAGGACTTTCTGAAGCTCATGGTGGGGTCTTTCTCCACCGTGGGAAATAGGCTCTTCCCAGTTCATTGTCTGCACAATTTATACTTTCCTTTTGCTAACTTGCAGCCTATTGCACAGATAGCTTTTGTGGAATGCAAATGTAGCACCCCTCCCTCACTGGGCAAGGTGGAATAATGCAGGCAAGCCATGCAGGTGCAGTGTTTGAGGGCCATTAGAGCTACGATTCTGCTGCTGCAGAAACCTTAATGCATCTCACTCCAGCACAAGAGGAGGCAAGGCAAATGTGCCACTAATTAGACTCCTGAGGCCTCCAGTCAGTGCCGTGGCTTCGTGCAAACTGGTTATTAACATGCTTATTTGTGTGCTGATCGGTAGAGCCAGAGGAAGCAGACCAAGTGCAGGAAAATAGGCTGTGTTCAGCTGTTCAACCCTTTATCCTGTTTGGGAGCCCAGCAGCTGCTATTAGAAGGCTAAGAGTGGCAAAGGGAGATTCCCTGGTTGGCAATGAGAACAAGTTTGGGAGCTTGGGAGACCCAAGACAGCAGGATTTATTAGTGTGCAGTACAGAATCCTGGCTGTGATTAATCTGTGGCACACCTGCATTTTGTTTTATGAAATGAGAGAGTGTGTGCATTTCAGAATAGCACAAGGGGACCTCCCTGCTGCATTATAAGCTATTATAGTTTTTGAAATTCTGGATCTGTTTCTCTGCTTGCATCCAAAACCGTTCTTGTTGTGTATGAAGCATTGGCTTCTTTGCTTGTGAAATTTTGGTTGCAAGAAGCAGTGTTTGTGCTCTGGGGAGCTCCCCTAAAAGGCTTGGCATCCTCCATTAGAAGGAGTTTGGTGCGTGGAGTTGGCAGCCAACCGCCCAAAGGTGCCACAGCCAGAAAGAACATGGCATTGGCCAGGCCATTTCAACAGCGTGCTTTAAACAGGCTGCCATCGTTGCTGGAGTGTAAAGGAAAGAAACCTCAGGGATGGCAGCATGGCTCTCCATCAGATCAACAGATGGAGCTCTATTTTGGTTTGGACTGTTTCTGCAACTCTTGAGTAATTTCGGTAGTATTTGACAGCAGCTTTGCAATACTGGAATTGGCCTTTCTGTGGCTCAATTCCTGCCCCCCCCCCATCCCTCTACTTGGTGTCGTGCCCAGAGCAGCTCATGGATCTGTGCACATAAGGTCTGATGTTCCATAGAACTGTTTTGCACTCCACTATTGTGCTGACAGAAGGACGCGGGTGGCGCTGTGGGTAAAACCTCAGTGCCTAGGACTTGCCGATCGTATGGTCGGCGGTTCGAATACCCGCGGCAGGGTGAGCTCCCGTCTTTCGGTCCCAGCTCCTGCCCACCTAGCAGTTTGAAAGCACCCCTAAGTGCAAGTAGATAAATAGGTACCGCTTTATAGCGGGAAGGTAAACGGCGTTTCCGTGTGCTGCGCTGGTGCTGGCTCGCCAGAGCAGCTTCGTCACGCTGGCCACGTGACCCGGAAGTGTCTCTGGACAGCGCTGGCCCCCGGCCTCTTAAGTGAGATGGGCGCACAACCCTAGAGTCGGACACGACTGGCCCGTACGGGCAGGGGTACCTTTACCTTTACCTTTATTGTGCTGACAGACAATTCAGAATTAATAAAATGTATATGGTACAGCAGGATTCAGGGGGGGGGGGAACAGAAAGGAAAAATATCATACACATTGAATGCTAAGGCCAAACAAAAATCTGAAGTGGTTGCTTTCTGCATACAAGTATGTTTTGCCATGAAGGAACACAAACGATTGTACTGCCTGTTCCCCCCTCCTTTGAATGTTTGAGCTGATGCTAAATCCTCCTCCCACACAAGTGTCAGGTGGAAGAGATGTCGCTTCTTGGTGGTTGCCTAAGTGATGTGGACTGTTTCATCTCCTCCCCCTCCAGGTAATACAAAGCTTACACTTTGGGGAAGGAGCCAAAGGACAGGAGAGCAGTGGCATTCATCCCACAGCTCTCAGCCAAGGATGAGCAGCTGGTGGGAGCAGGAAAAGCACCTGGAGCATGAGACCCTGCAGAAGGCAGGGGATCGTCAGGGGCAAAAGGAGCTGCCACCACATTAACACTGGTAAGCTGACTGCCAGGAGAAAACCATCTCAGCCTGTCAGCTCACCTTAATCACCAACACTATGATTAAACTCCAGCACACAAAAAACTAGAAGGGGAAATCTGGTCCCCAAGAATCTGGGAGATCCCTGCTCCCTCACTAACCAATACATCCACAACATAAATAAATCGGGATAAACAAAAACAAACAAACAAACAAACAAACAAACAGTGGTCTTCATATTCAAGTCAACCCCTCTATTAATCTAGCACATGGGTAGGCAAACTAAGGCCCGGGGGCCGGCCCAATCGCCTTCTCAATCTGGCCCGCGGACAGTCCGGGAATCGGCGTGTTTTTACATAGTAGAATGTGTGCTTTTAATTAAAATGCATCTCTAGGTTTTTGTGGTGCATAGGAATTTGTTCATTTTTGTTTTTTTCAAAATATAGTCCAGCCCCCCACAAGGTCTGAGGGACAGTGGACCGGCCCCCTGCTGAAAAAGTTTGCTGACCCCTGGCCTAGTCACTCGAGGCACAAAGAGAATGGATTTGCTTGGATAATGCTAATGTCACATTTTGAGTTGCGTTTTTTTGTTCTGCTTCCATGACAGCAAGAATGCTGTGTTAAAGCTGTGTGAGGCAAAATATACGTATGTGAAAAATGTGTAACTTGTAGTCTGACGGTTTTTCTTGAAGGAGAAAAGCAGCTTCCAGAGAGCGAGCCAAGTAGTGGTAGAGAAGCAATGAATAAGGAGGGGCACTTAACTCTTTTCTCATCTGCCATTTCCCTGCTCCAAATTTTCCCCAAACAGCTTCCCCACTCCCCACACACATCAAGGTTTCAAAAATGGGTTATTGCACCAATGGGGTGCCCAAAGATGCTGTCCTTCTGGACATCCCTGACATCTCCAATCCCTACCAAAAGCAGCTTCGGAGCCTGAGAGCCTTCAAATCAAGTATCCCATAGGAATTAAGAAGTTTGAAAGCTCACCCAACTTAAAGAGGGGTGTCTAGGCTTCATATCAGACCCTGGTACTCTTCCTTTGGTGCTCGCTAGCTTTCTGTCCTGAATATGAATGCATAGTTGAGTGATGGTCGCTGAACTGGATGAAGGGCCAATGTGAAATTTGATCATCACCCTAGAGGGCTGCTTCTGAATTTAAGAAGCATGCGGCCTCAACCGCAAGAAACTACTTCAATTTTGCCATCCTTAAGTTCAGACTCATTTTCTTGCACCTCTGCAAAGGCCGATTCCCATCTGCAGACGCCATGTGCTGAAATGATAATGTGGAAAGATCTAATGCTATTCATGGCCTGGCATTTGGGAATGTCACTGGAAGGGTAGTTTTTGAGTGCTTGCACTGACGTGCAAAAGCTCCAAAGAGAACCAAAGCCCTGGGGATGGGTGGTGAGTTAATACCACAGCTCAGTGGCAGAGCATATGTTTTGCATGCAAATGGTCCCTAGCTCAATCTCTGGCCTCACCAGTTAAAAAAAACACGAAAGGCTGTACCTGAAACCCCAGAGAGCTTCTGCCAGGCAGAACAGACGATGCTGGGACAGACGGACAAATTCTTTGACGACTGCAACACATGGTGCCCAAGATTTGAATATACTCTGTTGACATTCATCTGGAAGAGTGTGCTTTTGGGGGTGAAGTCATGGAGTTTGGCCTTACCAACAGCCTGACGAAGACCAATATCCTTGGTTTGAATATACAGGCTGTGGAGGGTTGTGTTCTGGGCCTCCCCACATGTAATTGAAATCACTTGGGTCTCCTCACGAGCCAATGGGGCTTTGTTGAGGCCTCCCCACCTAACAGCTGCTGTGTGGGGTAGCACAGCAGCAGCAGCTGCTTCTCCTGTACGTCAGCTGTGGAAGCCCCCTGCCCCTCCTCGCAAGCCTGAGGCTTGTTGAGGCTGCTCAGTGGGGTGGAGAGGGTAATGAGGGAGGTGTTGTCTGTTGGGGGGGGGGATAAGATCTGTGACCCATGTGTGGGTTAATTAACAAACGAACCAGCTGGAAGCCTGGATTCAAAACAGGTTTTGCACACTCTTCAGCAGAAGAGAGCCCCCAGCAAAGTTATAAACAGCCACAGAGTTAAGCAGCAGTATAGTGTGGGAATATGGGTTGTTAAATCTCCTTTCATATCCTGTTTAAACTGCCTACAGTGTTTGCCCCTCTCTCTTATCTTTCTGGCAATGAGCAGACAACGCTCCTGAGTAAGTTTAAAAGCTTTACTTACAAAATCCAAAGGTCTGATTCATGTACTATTCCATGCAGCAGCAAGGAGAACACAGGTAGAATACCCTTGGGTACAAAATACAGAAAGATGGTTTCAAACATGCAGTCTGTGCTTCATTTCCTTCCTCACCAGGGGGACATGACCTGAGTCTAGGAACACAGTTCTAAGGTCTTAACCCCTTCATGCACTAGCTAGCACTCATGCATAGTTATGTTTGATTGCAATTTCCCACCTAATCATTGTATTGGGATAGTTTGTGTGGAATTTACTAAAGCTGTTGTACAGGACTGCTCCCAAGAGGTATCTGTAGGGGCATGGTTTTTGCAATGCATCTTCCAGGTTTATAGGTAGAGTAGATGTGAGTGAGGAGCCACATGAGAAGAGAAAGCCAGCCTTAGGCAGCGATTCCAGGTTACACACATGCCTTTGTTTGTGCTGCTCTGAAGCCTCAGAACCATCTGCTTCCCTTTGCCTTTCCTTAATGACCCAACAGAAGCTGAGCTGTCTGTATAGGAAAAGGATGGCAAATCCTGTGGTGCCCTGCAGGGCATTTCTGTGACACAGCAAATCTAGGCATGCTCATCACTTGGCACGGGCTTCTCACTCCAGGAGCCTACGGAGCACTGTTGAGCAGCTGAGGAACCCTGCTAGCACCTTCCCCTTAGGGAGATTCTTTAATGACTCGCCAGCTTCAGAAAACCTGAGTCATTTGCCCTGTGAGAAAAGTACTGCATAGAGACTAGGGAGAGAGGGATGTATTAGGGGACATAGAAAGCTGCCTTACACCCTGTCAGACCTTTTGTCTTTCTGGCCCAGTGTGGTCTTCTCTGATTGACAGCAGGGCTCCAAAGCCTTAGGCTCTTTCCCATCTTCGGCTCCCTGGGTTGTTGCTGTTTTATGCTGCTGATAATAGGGGATTGAACCTGGAACCTTCTGCGTACAAAGCAAAGCATCTGCTCGACCATTGAACAGAACCCTGATGGTCATCCTCTACCTCCACTGCCACAGGCAATGATTATTAGGTGCTGCAGATTTCACTGTTGTCCTTGGGTCCTGCTCTCAGGCTTCCCAAAAGCATCTGGTGAGATCAGGCTACAGTGGTACCTTGGATTAAGAACTTAATTCGTTTCGGCGGTCTGTTCTTAACCTGAAACTGTTCTTAACCTGAATCATAGAATAGAATCATAGAATCATAGAGTTGGAAGAGACCACAAGGGCCATCGAGTCCAACCCCCTGCCAAGCAGGAAACACCATCAGAGCACTCCTGACATATGGTTGTCAAGCCTCTGCTTAAAGACCTCCAAAGAAGGAGACTCCACCACACTCCTTGGCAGCAAATTCCACTGTCGAACAGCTCTTACTGTCAGGAAGTTCTTCCTAATGTTTAGGTGGAATCTTCTTTCTTGTAGTTTGGATCCATTGCTCCGTGTCCGCTTCTCTGGAGCAGCAGAAAACAACCTTTCTCCTTCCTCTATGTGACATCCTTTTATATATTTGAACATGGCTATCATATCACCCCTTAACCTCCTCTTCTCCAGGCTAAACATGCCCAGCTCCCTTAACCGTCCCTCATAAGGCATCATTTCCAGGCCTTTGACCATTTTGGTTGCCCTCCTCTGGACACGTTCCAGTTTGTCAGTGTCCTTCTTGAATTGTGGTGCCCAGAACTGGACACAGTACTCCAGGTGAGGTCTGACCAGAGCAGAATACAGTGGCACTATTACTTCCCTTGATCTAGATGAAGCACCACTTTAGCTAATGGGGCCTCCCGCTGCCACCGCGCTGCCACTGCGCGATTTCTGTTCTCATCCTGAAACAAAGTTCTTAACCCGAGGTACTATTTCTGGGTTAGCGGAGTGTGTAACCTGAAGCGTCTGTAACCTGAAGTGTCTGTAACCCGAGGTACCACTGTATTGGACTAGGTGGGCCACTGACCTAATCCAGGAGACTCTTCTTAGTGGGAGCCAGCTTCATCCATAGACTGTCGGGTAGGGGGTAGGCTTGAGGCTCTGGTTCTTTCTAGCCTTTCTGGACACTGTTTTGGCAGCTGATGGTTTGCCATGGCTCAAGGTTAATAATGATAATAATAATTTATTATTTATACCCCGCCCATCTGGCTGGATTTCCCCAGCCACTCTAGGCGGCTTCCAACAAAAGATTAAAAATAAATTAAAACATCAGTCATTAAAAGCTTCCCTAAATAGGGCTACCTTCAGATGTCTTCTAAAAGTCTGGTAGTTGTTTTTCTCTTTGACATCTGGTGGGAGGGCATTCCACAGGGCGGGTGCCACAACCGAGAAGGCCCTCTGCCTGGTTCCCTGTAACCTGGCTTCTTGCAGGCATGGAACCGCCAGAAGGCCCTTGGCCGGGCAGAACGATGGGAGGTGGAGACACTCCTTCAGGTATACTGGACCGAGGCCATTTAGGCAGGCCCAGACAGAGGGGGGGGGCCATATGGGCCACTTGGCCCAGGCCTCTGATTCCAAAGGGGGCCTCGGTCAGCATATTTATCTATATTTTCCATTTTTTCTTTACATGCAGATACGGTTCAAGCCTTGAAATAAAATTATTTGTCAGCATAACTTTTGTGAAAATTATTTATATACTTACTTATTTATAAGACTTCAGTTATCCCCAGGGTGAAAAAAAGGGGGGGGCACATTATCTACCTGGCCCGGGCCTCTGCCTGGCTCTGCAGGGCCCTGTGTTTAGGGCTTTAAAGGTCAGCACTAACCCTTTGAATTGTACTCGGAAACATACTGGGAGCCAATGTAGATCTTTCATTGTGGTTATGTGGTCTCGGTGGCTGCTCCCAGTCACCAGTCTAGCTGTCACATTCTGGATTAGTTATAGTTTCCGGGTCACCTTCAAAGCTAGCTCCACATAGAGGGCATTGCAGTAGTCCAAGCAAGAGATAACTAGAGCATACACCACTCTGGCGAGACAGTCCACGGGCAGATAGGGTCTCAGCCTGCGTACCAGATGAAGCTGCCCTGGACAGAGAATTAACCTGCGCCTCCATGGACAGCTGTGAGTCCAAAATGACTCCCAGGCTGCGCACCTGGTCCTTCAGGGGCACAGTTACCCCATTCAGGACCAGGAAGTCCTCCACACCTGCCCACCTCCTGTCCTCCCAAAACAGTACTTCTGTCTTGTCAGGATTCAGCCTCAATCTGTTAGCCACCATCCATCTTCCAACTGCCTCCAGACACTCACACAGGACCTTCACTGGTTCTGATTTGAAAGAGAGGTAGAGCTGTGTATCATCTGCATATTGATGAACACCCAACCCAAACCCCCTGATGATCTCTGCCAGCGGCTGCATGCAGATATTGAAAAACATGGCGGAGAGGACAGAACCCTGAGGCACCCCACAAGTGAGAGCCCAGGGGTCTGAACACCCATCCCCCCCACTTTCTGAACACGGCTCAGGAGGAAGGAGTGGAACCATTGTATAACAGTGCCCCCAGCTCCCAGCCCCTCTAGACGGTCCAGAAGGATGTTATGGTTCATGGTATCAAAAGCTGCTGAGAGATCCAGCAGAACTAGGAAACAGCTCTCACCTTTGTCCCTAGCCCGCTGGAGATCATCAACCAGCGCGACCAAGGCAGTTTCAGTCCCATGATGAGGCCTGAATCCTGACTTGAAGGGATCCAAATGGTCCGCTTTTTCCAGGCGTGCCTGGTGTTGTTCAGCAACCACTCGCTCAATCACCTTGCCCAACAATGGAAGATTTGAGACTGGGTGATAGTTGGCCATATTGGCCGGGTCTAGAGATGTTTTTTAAAGAAGCGGTTTAATGACCGCCTCTTTCAGCAGGTCTGGGAAGGCTCCCTCACAGACAGAAGCATTCACCACCCCGTGATGCCCATTGCCCAGTCCTTCCTGGCTAGCTTTTATAAGCCAGTATGGGCAAGGATCAAGGAGACAGGTGGTTGGTTTCACTCGTCCAAGCAGCCTGTCCACATCCTCGGAGGTAACAGATTAGAAGTGATCCCATGCAACTTGACTAGACAGGACTCTAGCACTCTCCCACCCCAGCCCTGCTCCCATGGTGGAGTCTACCTCTTCCTGAATCTGAGCGACTTTATCTTAATATTTTTTTGCCTTCCCCACAGCTTGTTCCTTTCTCTTTCTCTTTCTCCTTCTCCCTAATAAGTGCATGACCTGCAAACTTCAGGCAGCAGAAGTGTTGCTCTCCTTCCATTCTTTTGTGTGTGTGTGTGTTAAGAAGCTTAAGCTCTTGTTAGGAACATGTTCTGATCTGGGGGATTTCTAACTAATTGGTTCTCACCCCCATGTTAAGGCCCTTTGTCCCTTCAGCCAAGTTACACAGAGAAAGGAAGAGAAAGAGGATGCTAACCTTTCTGCGTGAGGCTTTGGATGGAGAGAGGTTAGAGGCCAGCAGATCTGTGGTGTAGTATTCCAGTGTGAAGCCCTCACTCCTGCTAGCAAGAGTTTTCATTGCACTCCCCAGTGATGGGCAAGTGTTTGGAGATGGATTTGGTTCCAGTGGTAAAGTAACTAGATGTCATACCAAGTGATTTCTCAGGTGCTGATTTAAGGGCTCAGCAAAGGACCCCAGGATTTCACACTAGTGATTAAAGGGTGACACTTATTTAGTAGTGGATAAATCTGTGAATTTCCCTATCTCCGTGTTTCTTATTTTTTCCAAATTTAAGCTCATTTTCTTGACATTTCTGTACCAGTTTGTGATCTATTTTTGTTTTTTTTTTAAAGTCCTCAGAAAAAATGCTACAATTTTTAGTGTGCATCTTCTCTAATATTTGCATTTTGTGCAAACAAATTTCTCTAATAAATTTTGTATCTTATTTTCTCTAATATTTGCATTTTACTACACAATTTCTCCTTTTTGGTTGGAGAACTGCATAGCAAAATTCAGAGGAGAGCTGCATTTTGGTTCTTGCACCATTTCAGGAAGTGCACATTAGGTAGGATTGCATTCAGATGTGAAGCAAACCAAATTGCTCCCCCAATCCTGCTCTTCTTCTGAGCATTTTTCTTTGACTGGGTGACTTTTGTCCTCTTAATGGTGGCTGTGAGACTGATACGAATGTGGAGGCAGATTGCCTCACAGCAGATCACCTCCCTGCTAAAATTGTTTGGAGTTGCCAAACTCTCTACGCTTCTCTAGAAAGACCACTGATGGCCTTTTTGATCTGTCAGCTCTTTTGACAAGATGCAACAGGGACTCCGAGGTGCTCTCCTCGTCTCATTCCACGCCACTGCCTTCAACAGAGCACAGCCTTTGATTTGCTCTTTAGCAGTTCATTCCTGGCGTTTGGGGAGGCTTTTCACTCTGGGGGCAAAGGAAGTCACAATGCGACAGTAAAAGCCATTCCCATGGAGATGGGGACCACTTTAGATCACACCTCATTGCAGATTCACACACGTGCGCAGCAGAAAGCAATGCGAACATAAGGGAATTAGCTGAACACGGCCTTCAGTTTATCAAGGAGCAACCAGTGCACAGTTTCAGGGAAGCAATTAATTTCTCGTTGTCACAAAGACAGTGACCCTTGGCAGAGAGCACAGTTTGCAGTGAGCAGATCTTATTTTCAACGTAGAGCAAAGACACACTTCACTGTGGTGGGAGCTCAGGGGACATGGGAGCAGGTTGGCTGCTCCTGTGGCAGCACCGTCTGAAATATGCCCAGGGTTTGGGTGAGGGATGCTGAGCCCATCTAGCATGACCCCTGAGTCACAGTTGAGTGTTCATACCTTCACACACAGGGGTTTTTGTTTAGCTGTTGCTTTAGAGCAGGGGTCAGCAAACTTTTTCAGCAGGGGGCCAATCCTCTGTCCCTCAGACCTTGTCGGGGGCCAGACTATATATTTTGGAAAAATAATAATGAAAGAATTCCTATGCCCCACAAATAATCCAGAGATGCATTTGAAATAAAAGGACACATTCTACTCATGTAAAAACATGCTGATTCTTGGACCATCCATGGGCCGGATTGAGAAGGCGATTGGGCCAGATCGGGCCCCCGGGCTTTAGTTTGCCTACCCATGCTTCATAGATAGTAGGCTGTTTCAGTTTTGTGATGTTATAGGCATGCCTCTGCCCAACTTCGCCTAGTGCGCCGGACCCAGGTTCGCTCCTCAGCTCACAAGCTCTGTTGTGCTTGTGCGTGTGTGTCGCACTTGATCTCTGAGCCATCCCCAGTGCCAGATACAGCCATGGAGCCCTCTTTTCCTCCTTCACCAGCAAGACAGGAGGCCTGCATTATTCATCCCTCCCCTGGTATACACTGCAGCCTTCCTTCCTTCCTTGCCTGACTCCGATCTAGGCTGACGGACGGAGAGCTTTCCCATGTACAGCCCTGAAATATTTAGCAGAACTGTCTGAAAAATGCAAGCCTGCTTGAGCAGGCAACTTGTCTCACCCTGCTTACCCAGTACTTGATCCTTCCAGAGTGGAGCTCGCTAGCTTACCCAGACTAGCCCTGTGGCACCACCGCGGTGGGAGCCTGACCCTGACTCTATCCTCAGGCGCCTCCATCTCTTGCTCTGAATCCAAGGGCTCAGAGGGAACTACGATGTTGGGGAACTGGTATGACGGACAAGAGGCTAAGAAAGTCTTAGTATCTCAGAGCTGGGGGGAACCCAACTACAGCACTCAAGATAGGAGAGGCTTCCCATCTCTGCTTGAAAACTTCTAATGTTCAGGGAAGTTTTTAATGTGTGACATTTTAATGTATTTTTAATCTTTGTTGGAATGGGACGCGGGTGGCGCTGTGGGTAAAACCTCAGTGCCTAGGACTTGCTGAACGTAAGGTCGGCGGTTCGAATCCCCGCGGCGGGGTGAGCTCCCGTCGTTCGGTCCCAGCTCCTGCCCACCTAGCAGTTCGAAAGCACCCCTAAGTGCAAGTAGATAAATAGGTACCGCTTCATAGCGGGAAGGTAAACGGCGTTTCCGTGTGCGGCAACTGGTGCTGGCTCGCCAGTTGCAGCTTCGTCACGCTGGCCACGTGACCCGGAAGTGTCTTTGGATGGCGTCGGCTCCCGGCCTCTTGAGCAAGATGAGCGCGCAACCCTAGAGTCGGACACGACTGGCCCGTACCGGCAGGGGTACCTTTACTAATTTTTGTTGGAAGCCACTCAGAGTGGGTGGGGAAACCCAGCCAGATGGGTGGGGTACAAATAATAAATTATTATTATTATTAAAAGGGATTCCACTACTTTCCAGTGAAGTCTGCTCCACTGCAGAACAGCTCGTCATGTCAGGAAGTTCTTATTAATGTTTAGTTATCAATTCCCTTCATTATAATCTGAATGCTTTGCTCTGGGCTCTACCCTCTGCAGAACGGTACCCAGGGATGGCTTCTTCCCAGGATACCTCTGGGTCCCCCTTGGGTGAGAGAGGCGAGGCAGAGGAAGCTGGTTCTTTGCATTCCAGTATGCCCAGTTTTTCATATATATATAGGATTTTTGTAAGCAACAGGAGGAGAGAAAAGGGACTGGATGGGAACATAGGAAGCTGTCTTACACTGAGTCAGACCATTGGGATATCTAGCTTAGTGTTGCCTGCACCAACTGGCAGTGGCTCTCCAGGATTTCAGAAAAGGTCTCTCCTAATCTTAAGAGATGCTGGATCTTGAACCTGGGATCTTTTGTATGCAATGTTGAGCTATGACCCTTCTCTCCCTGGTAAATGTCTGGTGGTTGAGGTGAGCGTCTGAGGGGCTGGAGAGTGAGAAGTGTTGGGGAGTGTAGCCTCTCTTAATTTCTTGAGTGTGCGATTTTGTGGTTTCTTTGGAGGGCAGCTGTGCTGTGCTGCCCAGGCTTGTTTGTAAAGAGTTTGCTTGTAGTGGTGGTGATGTTGCCTGTGTACTTCAGTATTTGCTTTTGTTTTTCAAAGGGGTGTGTGTGTGGAAATGCTGTTTGGGTAGGTTTGGGGGTTTTTTAGGGTCCTCCCCCCAAACTTCAAAATATGCCTGTATACATTTGGTGAGTCCTGCTCTTGAGCAATAGGAAAAAACTTTGCTCCATCATCTATATGAGACAGGCCTTTGGATATTTGGAGATGGCTATCATATTGCTACTTAAATCATCTCTTCAGGAAGTCCATAGAGAAGGACAAGATTATCCCTGCCCTGGGGGATAAGCATGAGCTACTTATCTGGATATTACACAGATTTACAAAAACGGGTGCTGTGATCCCAGTTGTTCTTCCCATTTTCCTGCTTTTCAGATGTCTGAAGCCACATGCACAGCATGTTCTGCCTCCACCTGTCAGAATTTTAACTAAGTTTAGCAAGCTGCTTCCAGGTTTTGTTTACTTGTGTGCCTGGTTTTATGCACTATTTTCAGTAAATAAACTGTTCATTGTTTGAGAACAGCTATTTTGCCTGGGGCTGTTGAAAAGCTTTCACTTGCTGATGGGTCTCATCTGTTTAGTACTATGTTAGTGGGACATACAATATTCTTGAGTAGGTTAGAAAGTTTTCCTGTGTTTTGAAATGCACAGAGTGCACAGAACTTCATGGCACTCCCAAGCCCCCTTTTGCTTGAGTGTTAAGCATGCCTGTTTGGCTACAAATGAGTGGTGGCATGTCACCTGAATCAAGCACTAGTAGGAAACCTCAGCTAGCTTATTCTGTCTTCCCTGGATTTGAATGTGAGAAACACATTGGGCCATCTGAATCCACCCTCCAGGTTCATGATGGGCTCATCCCTCCTTCCGTTCCCCCCATGTTTTCTAGGCATCGGTTTTTCTTTTTTCCTGCTTTCTGCCAGCAAACCCGCTGCTTACTGCTGAACTGGAACAATCATCCATCACCTTGCTGCCCCTTTCAGAGTGTTGTCCTAGACTTCGTAAGATCATAATGATACTAGATGCAGTACTTATATAGAGATCTCGCTCTGAATCTACTCAGTTAGATCAAGAGAGAATCTGGCAGCTGGGGTTTCTTGGTTCTGCTTGGCACAGCTGGAACTTGCTGCAAGATCCATCAGGTCCCAGCAAGAAACAGACAAGTGGCAGTATTCTCTGACTGGCAGGAGGGGAGTGCGCAGCAAGGCTGCGATCTTGCAACACAAGGGGCTTAATTGTGTGTGGAAGACCATCATTTGGGAGGGAATGTTTGCTGCTTCTCCAGGAGGGCAGGGAGGAGGGAAGCCATGATTAGTTCTCAGCTCTTAAATTCCGGCACTGTGATGACATGACATATAATGACAGCACGTCCCATGTCAAAATGATTGCGAATCCTGGAGGCTAATAGCTATGCAAATAACCTCGTTATCTGCCCTGTTTATTTCCTGGGCTTCACACTGCCTTTATTTAAGTGATGCTTCTCAGACTGCCGCTCCTAGAGAAGGTGGGAGGCAGTGTCATCACCATGGCCCTGCCTTGGCTGAGAAAAGATGCTGACTCCTGCTGAGGTTCCCTTTCCTGGAAGAGAGGCCCAGAATCCAAGGGCTGCCTCCATACACAGTTCCTCCTTTGTCCTGTAATCACACCAGGCAGCCTACCTAGTCATGGGCAGTACTGGTGTTGATAGAGTTCTGGGGGACCAGTTGGATAAGTGGTGCTTTTATCCATTCATCAGCTGTGAGTTTAGAGGACTACACCAAAAGTTGTAGAGGTGCTTTATCTGCACATGCACATTTATGTTCACAGGGTATACCCTGTGTACATAAATGTGCATGTGCAGATAAAGCACCTTCTCTAGCGACATGTGACTGACGTCAGCATGTCTCATGACATGTGCGCACAGTGCATTGCGTGGGGGCGAGGTGGCACATTAGCTCTTCAAGGTCCTGTCACGTTTGATGAAACGACCCATCAGATCAGGACCCAATATCCACGTGCGCATTTGTGGAGGTAAGGCCGCTTTTTTTCACATGTCTGGTTCATAGATTTGGTCTTCAGGACTATGATGGCCCAGGTCATATTTCTCAAGTATCCAATAAATGTCAACTAGCCCCACCTTTCCTCCACCTTTCTTTCTTCTTAGCTCTCCAGCTGTTCTAATAAATATTTCACTGCAAACAAAAACTTTGCATTCCCTGATGTTGGCTTGTTGGGATGCGCTTTTTGTGTAGTAGCCCAGATGGTGCTGTATTAGGAAGACGGTTTCTTTGCCAAGTCCTTGCCCCTCCGGGTTGCACAGACATTGCCAAATCTTAGGGAAAGAGCCTCAAGGGTTGTATCGTTGAGAGCAAACTCTTGTCATTAGAACAGTACTGTGCATAGGCGCCGACTCCATGGGGCCTGAGGGGGCTCGAGCCCCCTCAAAAAATTTTTTTGGGGGGCTCAGCCCCCCCAATAATCTCGGGCGCCCTTCCAGCAGAGCGCCGCCGCCGTCCCCCGCTTCCTCCCCACCTGCTCCTTCGCCAGCCAGCCAGCCAGCCGCGCGCCCTAATCGGAGAGCCCCGGCCGTCCCCCGCGAGATTAGGGAATCCCCGGGGGCGG
Source organism: Podarcis bocagei (assembly GCF_964188305.1). Taxonomy (NCBI): domain Eukaryota; kingdom Metazoa; phylum Chordata; class Lepidosauria; order Squamata; family Lacertidae; genus Podarcis; species Podarcis bocagei. The sequence continues at coordinate 45,077,033 of NC_138128.1, forward strand.
GGGCTCCTGCCTCGCTGCTTCGCAGCACCACCGCCACTGCCAAGGCACTGCCGGAAATCCCGCGAGAACAGGGGAATCCCGACTGGCCACACCTCCCAGCCAGCCAATCGGCTGGCTGGGGGGCGTGGCTTGCCCTATTTAGGGCCGGATCCACTTTATTTGCATATTCATGAGCTTATTTATTATTCATGAGCTTTCCCGGGCCCCCCCAATATTTTTTATAAGTCCGCGTCCCTGGTACTGTGAACACATCTCGCTTGAAGCCTGGTGCTGCAATTCTCTTACTTAGGAGAAAGGAGCAGAGGGAAATTTGTTAAGCTCGCATTTGCACTCCTTGAACCAATATGCAAACTGAAGCATGGCTAGCCTTTGAAATTCTCACTGTTCTGATTTTTGCAATGCAATTTTCTGCCCCTAAAGTCTGAATTAGGGAAGAGTGTGCACATAAATGCATATTTTACTGAAATTAACATTAAAATGCATTATTTTTTTCAGGAATTTGTTTGCATAACTGTGTGTATATTAGAAACAAACAGCATATAGATGTTTTTATATTGGGAGAAATGTGTGTTACAATCTTAGCATGTGGACCTACAGAGAACTGATTCCTACTTTCATTTATGATGTGATAAAACCACAAAGAGATTATGTCTCTTCCCCGCCTCATTTTTGCATTTTGTATACTGATACTTTTCTTCTGACCATCCTCCTATGTAGTGAGATAGATGCCCCCATCTGGAAAATTGCAGTTCACCATGACCTGGAAAATGACTGAAAATAATCAGTCTCATCTCATTATGGCCATTTAGATAAAAGCTTCAGAACATTTCAATTGGGGGGGGGGGAGCCACCCCTTTCAGAATAATGTTCCATATTCCCAATATTGCGTCAGCAACTGCATCAGATTACCTCTGCTGTTTAAATGCATTTCTCTTCCTTTCTGATCTGAAATGGATGTATTTAGACATCATTCTCTCTCTTTCCATAATTGCTGCCGTGAGACTTCACCTCTGTTCTTCCAGAGTCAAAGTTGAGGGGGTTGCACCTCTCTCTGCCTCCCACCCTTTTAGAACTGCAAAGTTTTGGGGGAGAATTTGTTTCTGATGTCAGTTGGGCTTAGTTTACGGGCTGATGGGAAGAACAACCCGCAAATGGATGATCTATTTATCAGTACCTGTTTCTCCGCCCCCCTTATACTTTACTGAAAGTTTAAAACTACATAATTATATGTGCTCGAAACATGGTGAGACATACATAAAAGAGAGAAAAAGAAAAACAGCACCCGTATAGAAGGGAAAGTACCAGTAAAAGGAGGAGGGGAAAACCCCCAAACTGTATACTTTACAAAGTTGTTGTTGTACTTCACCAGATCTTAACCTATTACAGTATTTGTAAGAATGGATTCCAAATATCACTGAATTCGTCCATGGCAAGTCTGCATTTATATACAAGTTGTTGTTGTTGTTATATGCAAGTTGTCATATGTTGCGAGTTTGTATATATCTTCAATCCAATCAAAGAAGGGAACTGCATTTTTATTTTCCCAGTTCATCAGTATCAGTCGCTTTGCTGTGGTAAGGGCACAGAGAGTCCACTCATATTGTCCTTTTGGGCATATAATTCAAAAGGATATTTTGTTCTGTAAATGTAAGGTTGTTCTGTACAGTTCTGTTGTCAGTATAGTACTTGTTTCTTGAACCCAAATGCCATTGATAGGTTTGCAGTGCCACCTAGTGACAACTATCTGTTCTGCAGCAATTCAGGACTAAAAGTTATTTCTCCCCTTAGCAAGTGGAGACTCGCCAGTAACTCTGCCCACCTATGTGATTTCTAGCAACTGGTATTCGGAGGCATAATGCTTCTAACAGGTACTGGGTAGGGTAGCCACTCTTCAGCAACTGGAAATCATATTCAGGCACCTTTCAGACTTCTGAGCGTTTAGCAGGCTTTGGATGCACACTTTATTTATTTATTTTTAAAAAATTCACATCCCAGGCATTTTAAAGACTCATTTTCTGTGAGAATGGCACTCAAGGGCAATGTACAGCCAGGCATCAGAACAGCATGAAACAGCATGAGTTAAAAAATGGCAGAACATTAATAAAAAAACCTAAAAGCCAAAGCAGCAACGATATAAAACATAACACACTGCACAGTCACCCAGAGGGAAATGGCTTTTCAAGACAAAAGGTTTTACCAGCTGCTGAAATAACAGTAAGCAGCGAAGCAGAGCGGAGTTCCCAAGGAAGGATGCTCCGCAAAGGGGAATGCCACCTTCCCTGATCACGTCCAACCTTTCCTTCTCCCTGGCCTTACTTGAACAAAGGATGGGATGTGGAGCTGCTTGCCTCCTGCTAATCAACAAGAGAATGGGAACAACCACCCCCCAAAGTACGAAGGGTCCAGGCTATCTCAGGCGTTAATGATCAAAAACATCACTTTGAATTCTGAAATTCAGCCGCAATTTGAGTTTTGAAATATGCAGCCATTCCGTCTTAAGCCAAGTTCAGAATTGTGTGCTTTCTGTAGCCTGTTCCAGTTATGAGGCTGGCAACTGCAGCTGCAGCTTCCAACCTGCTTTTAAATTCCAGGCGATATTTCATGCCTGTCTTCATAGCCATGTGGGATAGAAACTTAAATGTTTTAGTAACATTTAGTAACATCCCTCCTCACAGGCTCTAGACCTAGTGACTTCCATGGCAACACTAGGGCTCTCCCAGTTTGTTTTGGGCCCCACTCATCAAGCAGGCCACACGTTGGATCTGATCTTTGGGGCTGGCATAGATGTGATCATGCTCCCTGCTGTGAAAGTGCCATGGTCTGATCACTACGCTTTAAAAGCCAAGATTGACTTCCCGCTCCTCCCCGGCTCGGGTGGCGAACCTATTTGGGCTCGTCCGCGAAAACTGATGGATCCTGATAGATTCCGACAAGCCTTGCGGAACCCTGCTCCTCCTGGCGACTCATTAGATGACCTTGTTGAGGACTGGAATAACCGGCTCTTGGCAGCCATTGATGAGATCGCGCCTAAGCGCCCTCTGCGACCCCGTCGAAACCGGGCCCCTTGGTTTACTGAGGAGCTCCGGAAAATGAAGCAGGATCTCAGACGGCTAGAGCGAGTATGGCGACGGACTCGTGACGGAGCCTCAAGAACATCTTATAGGACGCTTATGAAAGCCTATGAGATGGCTATGAAAGCTGCTAAGAAATCTTACTTTGCAGCTTCCATTGCATCCGCTAGCTCTCGCCCGGCACAACTTTTTAGAATAATTAGGTCAATAACGTCCTTAGGAGGACAACCAAATTTAAGCACAAATTCGACCCACAGCTGTGAGGCATTCGCGAGCTTTTTTGTGGAGAAAGTCCTGTTGCTCCGCCGTGACCTCCCTGCCAATTTAGACACAGTGACTGAACTGGAGGCCCCTCGACTGACTTCAGGTCCAGTGTTGGACCATTTCGATCGGATACTCCCTACTGATGTGGATAGATTCCTCCAAGTTGGTAGGCCCACCACCTGCCTCCTTGATCCGTGCCCGTCTTGGCTGATTAGGGAGTGTCCAGATGTTGCGCGGACCCCCCTGGTTGAAATTATCAATTTGTCCCTTGACACGGGGACATTCCCAGGGGAACTGAAGGAAGCAGTGGTGCGTCCACTCTTAAAGAAAACTTCATTAGATCCCTTAGACCTATCCAATTACCGCCCAGTTTCAAATCTTCCATACCTGGGTAAGGTAATTGAGAGAGCGGTTGCTGAACAGCTTGGTAGGTTTCTGGAGGAAACATCGGCATTAGATCCATTTCAGTCCGGTTTCCGTCCTGGTTTTGGGATGGAGACGGCTCTGGTTGCCCTAACAGATGATATTCGTAGACAACTGGATCGAGGCGGGTCAGGACTGCTGATCCTTTTAGATTTGTCAGCAGCCTTTGACATGGTCGATCATGATCTTCTGGACCATCGCCTTGCAGACGTGGGGATACAGGGCATAGCCCGTAACTGGTTGTGCTCTTTTATCTCTGGTCGGGGACAGAGGGTGGCACTAGGGAGGGAAATGTCGTCACGCCACTCCTTGGTGTGTGGAGTGCCGCAGGGCGCAATTCTCTCCCCAATGCTTTTTAACATCTTTATGCGCCCTCTTGCCCAGATTATCCGGAGCTTTGGGCTGGGCTGTCATCAATATGCTGATGACACTCAGCTCTATCTACTGATGGATGGCCACACCAACTCGGCCCCTTACACACTGACCAGATGCTTGGAAGCTGTGGCTGGATGGTTTCGTGGGAGCCGATTGAAACTAAATCCTTCGAAGACAGAGGTCCTATGGCTAGGTCGGGATAGCATGGGGATGAGGGACCAACTCCCTTCTCTTGCGGGGGCCCAATTAGTGCCATTGCCTTCCGTTAAGAGTTTGGGTGTAATCCTTGACGCCTCCCTTTCCATGGAGGCGCAAGTCACAGCAACAGCCAAGGCGACATTTTTCCACCTTCGCCGCACCAAGCAGTTGGTCCCTTACCTTTCCCGCCCCGACCTGGCCACAGTGATCCATGCAACAGTCATCTCCAGGCTTGACTACTGTAACTCGCTCTACGCGGGGCTGCCCTTGAAGCTGTCCCAGAAACTCCAGCGGGTACAGAATGCTGCAGCGAGGCTCCTCACAGGGTCTCTGCCATGGGAGCATATTCATCCAGTGCTTTTCAAGCTGCACTGGCTCCCGGTGGAGTACAGGGTCAGATTTAAGGTGCTGCTTTTGACCTTTAAAGCCCTTCACGGCCTAGGACCCTCGTACCTACGGGACCGCCTCGCCTGGTATGCCCCACGGAGAGCCTCAAGGTCCATAAATAACAACACCCTAGTGGTCCCAGGCCCTAAGGAAGTTAGATTGGCTTCAACCAGAGCCAGGGCCTTTTCAGCACTGGCCCCAACTTGGTGGAACGCTCTGTCTCATGAGACCAGGGCCCTGCAGGATCTGATCTCTTTCCGCAGGGCCTGTAAGACAGAGTTGTTCCGCCTGGCCTTTGGATTGGAGCCAATTTGATTCCCTCCGCCCCCTTTTTCTTTTTTCTTTTCCTTCTCCTGCAATGAGGCTCCATTTTAATATTTTAATGTTCCATTATTTTAATGTTGTATTTTATTTTTGTTTTTAAGTTGTAATCACTCATCTTGTTTTTATTATTGCTTGTAAGCCGCTCTGAGCCCGGCCTTGACTGGGGAGGGCGGGGTATAAATAAAAAATTATTATTATTATTATTATTATTAATGAAAGCTGAGATTCCCCCCCCCCGGAAGTTTCCTTCTTTGTCCAGTATTGCATCCTTTATATTTTTATGAACTCCTGTGGAAGTGTGATACACAGCTCTGGCTGTGGTGCTTGATCTTTTTTGCTATACAGTGGTGCCCCGCAAGACGAATGCCTCGCAAGACGGAAAACCCGCTAGACGAAAGGGTTTTCCATTTTTCGATGCGCTTCGCAAGACGAATTTCCCTATGGGCTTGCTTCGCAAGACGAGAACGCCTTGCGATTTTTTTCGCTCCCCCCCTTTTTCTAAGCCGCTAAGCCGCTAATAGACTTTTAGCCGCTAATCCGCTAATCCTTTAATAGCCGCTAAACCGCTAATAGCACTAATCCGCTAAGCCGCTAATAGGGTTGCTTCGCAAGACGAAAAAACCGTTAGATGAAAAGACTCGCGGAACGGATTATTTTCGTCTTGCGAGGCACCACTGTACTCAGGGCAATTGGAACTCAGCTCCTAACTTTGCTCAGCTCTCCTGCCTGCTGTGCCCAGTAATAAGCAATGTCCATGTTCAACCGCTAAAGGTTGGCCTCTCCACAAATGTAATCGTTCTCTGCAGTAGTATATCTGAGATGTATTTAAAAACACAATTGCTCTACCAGCCAGGAAGATACAGTTATAATTGGTTATAATTGCAAAAATGTACATTAAAGCTCCAGCGCCCCCGCCTCCCTTTTAAATAACAAAAAACCAGTTTCAGATGGGGTGAACATGGACTGGAGAGGCAACAGCTGGCAAACATGCATTTTTTTCACCTTGTAAAGGAAAGGCAGCTTTAGAAATGTGCCTGGGATTGGAGGAGCTGCTGTCATGCCAGGGAAGGGCATCAGAACTTGTAGGATAGATGACTGCAATGTGTTATACATGGTGCTGCCGCTGAAAATGCTTTGGAAACTCCAGGTGGTGCAGAATTTGGTGGTCAGGTTGCTTACTGGGTAAGACGGTTTGAGCATAGTACACTGATCCTGGCCTGACTCCACTGGCTGCCACTTAGATTCCAGGCCTGATTCAAAGTGCTGCTTTTGACCTATAAAGTCTCAAATGTCCCAGGACCGCAATAACTCATGGACTGCCTCTCTCTATTTAAACTGAACCGGGCCCTGTGATCATCATCTCAGGCCCTTCTTCACGTGCCTCCTCCACGAGAGGTCCAGAGGGTGGTAACATGGGACCAGGCTTTTTTGCAGTGACTCCCCATTTGTGGAATGCTGTCTTCAAAGAGGCTCGCCTGGCACCTTCATTACATAACTTTAGATAAAGGTAAAGGGACCCCTGACCATTAGGTCCAGTCGTGACCGACTCTGGGGTTGCAGCGCTCATCTCGCTTTATTGGCCAAGGGAGCCGGCGTACAGCTTCCGGGTCATGTGGCCAGCATGACTAAGCCACTTCTGGAAAACCAGAGCAGTGCACGGAAACGCCGTTTACCTTCTCACCGGAGTGGTACCTGTTTATCTATTTGCACTTTGACATGCTTTCAAACTGCTAGGTTGGCAGGAGGAGGGACCGAGCAACCGGAGTTCACCCCGTCGCGGGGATTCGAACCACCAACCTTCTGATCGGCAAGTCCTAGGCTCTGTGATTTAACCCACAGCACCACCCGCGTCCCTTAAATAACTTTAGGCGTCTGGCAAAAAACAATTCTCTTCAACCAGGCATTTGGCTGATTAACATTCTTTGGCCTTTTACATGTGTCTGTTGGGGTTGGGGGTATTGTTTTGGTTTTGGGGGTTTTTTTGTGGGTTTTTTTTTGCATTTTCATGCTGTATTTTTATGTTGTGAACCGCCCTGTGATCTTCAGGTGAATGGTGGTATATAAATTTAATTTAACAACAACAACAACAACAATAATAGCAGCACAATGTGTGCATTTGTATAAAATGCTGTATTACGGATTGCAGATGAGAATGCTGCTTGGAGACTATATTGGCATTGCTCAGAAACCAACTTGAAAAAAAGAGTGGAAGGTGGTTTTAACCAAGGCTTATCAGGATCTTCCCAAGTCGGTGCTGCAAGTAATTAGCCTCTGGGGAAGGGGAAGCTGTTCCTCCCGGCTGGCATTTGAGCCAGAAACTGTTTAATGGCCCTTGGAAGCAAACTGATAAATCCCAGCACAACACCATGGGAACAGAGCAACTTTGGCTTTTTCCTATGTGGACAGGGGTCAGCAACTGGAAGCTCCTGAGTCCAAACAGGCCATTAAGGACAGCTGTCACCCCAGAGACAGAGGGGGAGACTGGTGGTGGTAGACTAGTCTGGGGACTCTGCATTCATCCATTATCCCCTCCAATGTTTCTCAAAGTGGCCCTCCAGGAAAACTCATTGCAGGCCAGGATATAAGTTTATGTTTATATCTGTGTGCTTCCGTCTGCCTCCCCGCTGGTTTGGCCTGCAACTCTCATCAGCCCCAGGTGAAGTTCCTGGTTCAAATCTCACCCCTGGCCATTAATTCGTAGATAGCTTTAGGCAAGCCACTGTTTTGCCAGCTTCAGTGCTCCTCCTGAACCCACCTGCAACATGGCTCACTTTGCAGGGTTGTTGTTACAATTGCGGCAAAATAATGCATGTGAAGTGCTTTGAACACTTGAAAGCACTACAGAAATCCTGCCTGTTGTTGTTGTTATTACTCTCCAGGGCCTCTATCACTTTTTGTGTGCTTTTGTCATCCTGCTTCCTTCGTTTCTTAGATCCTGGTGCCCCTATGGGAGTATTTTGTAGAATCATGGAAGAGTTGGAAGGGATCCTAAGGGCCATCTAGTCCAACCCCCTGCAAGGCAGGAATCTCATCTAAAGCATCCATGACAGATGGCCATCCAACCTCTGTTCAAAAACCTCCAAGGAAGGAGAGTCCACAACCTCCCGAGGGAGACTGTTCCACTGCTGAACAACTCTTACTGTCAGAAAGTTTCCCCCTCTTGCAACTTGAAGCCCACTGGTTAGAGTCCTACCCTCCAGAGCAGGAGAAAACAAGCATGCTCCCTCCTCCATATATCCTTAATATATTTGAAGATTGCTATCATATCTCCTCTCAGACTCCTCTTTTCCAGGCTAAACATACCCAGCTCCTTCAAGTGTTCCTCATAAGGCTTATTTTCCAGACCCTTGATCATCAGGGTTGTCCTACTCTGCACAGCTTGTCAACATCTTTCTTAAATTGTGGTGCCCAGACTTGGACACAGCATTCCAAGTGTGGTCTCACTAAGGCAGAACAGAGTGGTACTATTATTTTCCCTTGATCTGGACACTATATTTAACCTAGAATAGCGTTAGATTGTTTGCTGCTGCATCACACGGTTGACTCATGTTAAGCTTGTGGTCCACCAAGATCCCCTAAATCCTTTTCACATGTACTGCTAGTAAGCCAGGTGTCTCCCATCCTATCTTTGTGCATCTGGTTCTTCCTGCCTAAGTGCAGAACCTTACGTTTATTTGGGGCCTTTCACTTAACGTCACTTTAAAAAGATAAGAAAAGGCTTTGGGTGCTGCTAGGTTCTTGCCAAAGTTCATTCTTCCATGGCAATTTCAAAGCTGGATTATAAAACTTGAAATCCAACTGATTGACTTATCTGATTCCCCACCCCCAGGATTTAAGCAATGATTGGTGCCTTCCCCCTGAGGATGTGGCATGTTGCAGAGCCCGGTGGTTTGCTGGTGTCAAACCATACCTCATTGCAGAATGGTAAAGAGGACTGGGACTGAAAGTCCCCATGTGGTTTTGGTCATGAATACTTTGCAGGCCAGGAGTGGCATGGTCCTGTGGGAGCCCCTAAACTGCCATGAGTTCATGTTTGCAAGGCCAGAGCTAGTTTTTCCTCGTAGCATTTTCCATTAAGAAGTGTGAACTGCTGCTGTTGCACGGGGAGAGGCAATTTTCACTGTAAATAGCATGTTTAAACTGACAGCAAAATGTTATTGCAAATGCAGCCTTGGATCCCTTTATAATCAGGAGCAATGACTCTGGGGCAATTGAAATATTAAACTATGAACATAAACACTTTGTGCCTAAGACAGATTTGGGAATAGTTTTATATTTATCTTTGTAATTAAACAGCAGTTCTATTTATGAGTCGACCGGGAAGCTAAAATGGTCTTGGCACGAGGCCAGTGGGGCGGCAGTCCTTTATATACTTTCCTGAGAGAGAGATCCAGTGAGCACGATGGGGATTTTCTTCTGAGTAAACATAGAGCAGGTGTGCTCTGGAAAGTACAGAAGGGGTAGGACAGGAAGAGAGTGTTTATGGTGGGATGAGAAGGATGGTTTCTATGGGAGGAAGGTAGTGGGAGAAGAACCACAGCTCAGTGGTAGCACATCACCTTTGCATGTGGTCAGCCCCAGGCACAATCCCTGTCAATTCCTGGGAGAGATCCCAGTCTGAAATCCCGAAGAGCACTTGCCAGTGTAGACAAAGCACAGCTGGATGGACCAATGGCCTGCTTCAGGTAGCTCAGTTGGTAGAGCATGACCCCTTATTTCAGGGTCATGGGTTCGAGTCCATGTTGATGCCTGCATTTGCAGGGGGTTGGACTAGATGACCCTTGTGGCCCCTTTCAACTCTTCAGTTCTGTGATTCTAAGACAGCTTCCTATCTTTCTATGTTTTGACATGGCATGGTGCATAAAAAGGTACCTTAGATATTGAACCAGAGCACGAGTCTATCTAGCTCAGTATTGTCCACACTGAATGGCAGCTGACTCTCCAGGGTTTCAGACTGGAGTCTCTCCAAGCCCTACCTGGAGATGCCAGACCTTCTGCATTCAAAGCAGGTACTCTTCCACTGAGCTGTGGCCCTTGGTAGGTGATGTGCTAATCAGCCACAAGGTGATGCCGCTTGCCAATGCCAAAAGAAAATAGGAAGGTGACTAGGTAGGACCCATATTTTAACTACACACTGTGCGAAGAAATACTTTTATGAGATGGGGTGAGCTCCCATTGCTCGGTCCCAGCTCCTGCCAACCCAGCAGTTTGAAAGCATGCCAAAAAGGCAAGTAGATAAATAAGTACCGCTCCAGCGGGAAGGTAAATGGCGTTTCCGTGCGCTGCTCTGCTTTCGCCAGAAGTGGCTTAGTGATGATGGCCACATGACCCGGAAAAACTGCCTGCGGACAAATGTCGGCTCCCTCGGCCAGTAAAGCGAGATGAGCGCCGCAACCCCGGAGTCATCTGCGACTGGACTTAACTGTCAGGGGTCCTTTACCTTTACCTTTTAAAGCATCCTCGCACAACCATAGCCCAGAGCGTAGCCCAAGCAGGAGCTCACCCAAATGGCAGACCCTCCAAGTGTCCCTTTTTTCCAGGGACAGTCCTGCATTTACAGAAGCCATCCCAGTTTCTGATTTGATACCAGAATGCCCATTTTTTCCCTTAGGATGTCCCTATTTTCATCAGAGAAATGTTGGAGGGTGTGTGACCCCCCTGAGCCAAGGAGATAAGTAACTATACAACCTTTAGAAGACATCTGAAGGCAGCCCTGTATAGGGAAGCATTTTAATGTTTAATGCTTTGTTATGTTTTTATATATGTTATATATGTTGGAAGCGGACCGGAGTGGCTGGGGCAACCCAGTCAGGTGGGTGGGATATTATTATAATTATTCTTTTTAAGGAATAGGACATCTCTATTTTCACCGGAGAAGTGCTGGAGGCAGTCATGTCTGAGGTGCATCTGTATCTGACTGGGCCCAATATTATGGCCACCACAAACTGATGCCTTGGTTACAGGATAGTAGTACTGCCTTCTTCCACTAGATGTGCTCCTCCTCTAACACTTGCTAGGTAGCTGAGAAAGGCCCTTCCGGTACTGTCATCCACCGTGTGTTCTAAAAACCACTTCTCTGGCTTCTTTAAACAAAGGCTTGGTAGCCTACAAAATACAAAAAACAGGGAGCAAAACTGCAGCTTCGTTTCTGGTCCTCTCACCTTGAAAAAAAGGGTATTGTGTAGTGTTGGGAACAGCTGTCAACTTTCAGATTTGAAAATAAGGGATCAGCAGCCTTGAAAATAAGGGATCAGCAGCCTCCCCTGTCCTGGGGACAGTCTACGGGATATCTAACAATCCAGGATAGCAGCGGGAAACAGCGCTGGAATAAGGGAATTTCCCGCCAAAAAAGGGAAGGTTGACAGCTATGGTTGGGAAAGGTTCAGAAACAGCAACCTAAATTGTCGAGGGGGTGGAGTAACTACTCTGTGAAGAAAAGTTGCAGCATTTGGGACTTCTTAGAGAAAAGGCAAATAAGAGGGCACCATGCTAGAAGTTTATAAAACCATGCATGGTATGAAGACAGTGGATAGAGAAAAGCTTTTCTCCCTTCTCTCACAACACGAGAACTCATGGACATAAAGATAATGCTGGAAGATTCAGGACAGATAAAAGAAAGTGCTTTGCCCAGCACATAGTTAAACTATGGAACTCGCTCCCAGAAAAGGCAGTGATGGCCACCAACCTAGATGGCTTTAAAAGAGAATCCATGGAGAAGAGGGCTATCGATGGCTGAATACCAGTTGCTGGAAGCCACAGGAGGGGAAGAAGAGTTTGGATTTGATATCCTGCTTTATCACTACCCAAAGGAGTCGCAAAGCGGCTAACAATCTCCTTTTCCCAAGGCACCAGAATCGTGGAAAGAAGCTTATATTACACTCATACCGAAAACAGAGACTGAAAAGACTCAGCTCAAGAACTACTGCCCTATATCGTTACTTAATGTGGATTACAAAATTTTTGCTGACATTTTGGCTAAAAGGTTGAAGAAAGTATTGATGGAAGAGATTCATAAGGACCAAGCAGGCTTTCTCCCAGGAAGACATTTGTCAGACAATGTGAGGAATATAATAGATATTTTGGAAAAACTAGAAGTGAATATAAACACTAAAGCAGTACTGATTTTTGTGGATGCGGAGAAAGCTTTTGACAACATTTCTTGGAGTTTTATGAAGAAGAATCTACATGGGATGGGGGTAGGCCAAGGATTTGAGAATGGTATGGGTGCAATATATTCTGAACAAAAGGCTAAGCTAATCGTAAATAATGTGGTTACGGAAGAATTTAAAATAGAAAAAGAGACACGACAGGGGTGCCCAATTTCCCCATTGCTTTTTATATCGGTCCTGGAGGTTTTGCTGAACATGATTAGAAGGGACCAGCTGGTTAAAGGGGTACAGGTCGGAGTTAAACAGTACAAACTTAGAGCATTTGCAGATGACTTGGTACTTACATTACAAGAGCCAGACACTAGTACTAAAAGAGTTTTAGAATTAATTCAAGAGTTTGGTCAAGTCGCAGGATTCAAATTGAATAAATTAAAGACTAAGGTATTAGAGAAAAACTTAACAGCTACTGAAAGGGAGAGGTTCCAGAATGAAACGGGTTTAACTGTGGTTAAGAAAGTGAAGTACTTGGGGATTAACATGACAGCTAAAAATGTGAATTTATTTAAAGACAATTATGAGAAATGCTGGACGGAAGTAAAAAAGTATTTAGAAATATGGTCAAATTTGAAGCTTTCACTGTTAGGCCGTATTGCTGTGATCAAAATGAATGTATTGCCTAGAATGTTGTTTTTGTTTCAAACATTGCAAATTGTGGACAAGATGGATTGTTTCAAGAAGTGGCAGAAAGATATCCTGAAATTTGTCTGGCAGGGCAAGAAACCTAGAATAAAATTTAAGATATTAACTGATGCAAAGGAAAGAGGTGGATTTGCCCTGCCAGACTTAAAACTTTATTATGAATCAGCAGCTTTCTGCTGGTTGAAAGAGTGGCTACTTCTTGAAAATACAGACATTTTGGATTTAGAAGGTTTTAACAACGTATTTGGATAGCATGCATATTTATGGTATGATAAGGTCAAAGCACATAAAGCATTTAAAAATCATATTGTAAGGAAAGCATTGTTTAATGTTTGGATAAGATATAAGGATTTATTGGAAAATAAAACCCCAAGGTGGCTATCACCGATGGAAGCGAAAGCTTTGAAAAAGCTCAATATGGAGGCCAAATGGCCGAAATATTGGGAAATCCTGGAACAAGAAGGAGACAAATTGAAATTGCAGAGTTTTAAAAAATTGAAAGACAAAGTGAGAGATTGGCTCCATTATTATCAAATAATGGAGGTTTACAAGTTGGACAGGAAAATTGGCTTCCAGGTGGAAAAATCAAAATTAGAAACAGAATTGTTAGAACCCAATACTAAGAACTTGTCAAGAATGTATAACTTGCTGATGAAATGGAATACACAAGACGAAACAGTGAAATCAGCCATGATAATGTTCGCTGACTGGGAACAGTTATGGACCACTGGTATGAAATTTATGGCATGTAATGCCTTAAAGGAAAATATTATGAAAATGATTTATAGGTGGTACATGACCCCAGTCAAGCTTGCAAAAAATTACCATCTGCCTGATAATAAATGTTGGAAATGTAAAGAAACTGAAGGTACATTCTTTCACCTTTGGTGGACGTGCCCAAGGATTAAGGCTTTCTGGGAAATGATATATAACGAAATGAAAAAGGTATTTAAATATACCTTCCTTAAGAAACCAGAGGCCTTTCTCCTGGGCATTGTCGGCCAATTGGTGCCAAAGAAAGACAGAACTTTCTTTATGTATGCTACAACAGCAGCAAGAATACTCATCGCAAAGTATTGGAAGACACAAGACCTACCCACCTTGGAAGAATGGCAGGTGAAGGTGATTGACTACATGGGATTGGCAGAAATGACTGGCAGAATCCGAGACCAGGGAAAAGAGATGGCGGAAGAAGATTGGAAGAAATTTAAGAACTATCTTAAGAAACATTGCAAAATCAATGTGTGCTAGAATGATGTGGCTTTAGAAATCAAATGGAGCACAGCTGTAAAGATTAAGTTAAAAGAAAAGAAAGGTTGACAATTAGATAAAATTAAGGGTGAGGATTTGCTGAACTAAATATTTGAAATGGGAATGCAGAAAGGGGAGGTATGAGGAGGTCGGTGAAGTAAGTTTTAAGAAAATAAGGTTCTGAAATTATACTTGTTCTTTTTTTGTTTGTGTTTGTGTGTATTGTTTTGTTTGATATAATTTGTAAAACTTCAATAAATATCTTTTTTAAAAAAAAACACAGCAATCTCCTTTTCCCTTCCTCCCCCACAACAAACACTCTGTGAGGTGAGTGGGGCTGAGAGACTTCAGAGAAGTGTGACTAGCCCAAGGTCACCCAGCAGCTGCATGTGGAGGAGCGGAGACGTGAACCCGGTTCCCCAGATTACGAGACTACCGCTCTTAACCACTACACCACACTGGCTCTTGTGCTCAAATCCTGCTTGCTGGTTTCCCACAGGCATCTGGTTGGCCACTATGAAAACAGGATGCTGGACTAGATGGGCCACTGGCCTGATCCAGGAGGCTCTTCTTGTATTTGATCAGCCAGTGTATCTGCAAATATGCCTTCAAGTAGGCTAGAACTGAGATCTTCAGGAAAAGAAAACCCAAGTTGGGTGGTTTATTAAATACTCCCGGCCATGCAGGGGAGGCCCAGCTATGACGAGCATTGCCTTCTTGTGCCTCCTGCTGCTGTTCTTCCTGCAAAGGATGTCACTGAGCACCAAGATAAACAAAGACTCCCACAGAATGCTGCACTCTTACATTCTTTTTTATTACACAATCTAGGATGACTACCACTTCCTGTTTCATGGCTGGCAGCAGCACCTGGCATCCTTGGGCAGCTGCCAGAGCACCAGCAGACTGGCAGGGGCCGCCACTAATGCCTGCTCCGGCCCCCACGTCTTCATCCTGGCACTTCCAAGAAGCGCCAGGCAAATGGGTCTGCCTGCTGATTTCATTTCCCACAATGCCCCAGCGGAATCTTCAGTCCAGAGGCATTGTGGTCAGTTCACATGGTGGCTCCGCCCAGCAACCTGGCGCTGCTTGGCTGGTGCCCACTGTCACCAGGTAAGGCGGGGGGAGGAATTAGTATACAATAAACTCAATATGCAGAGTACTGACAGTGAGCAAAGTGTTGTTTGTATTCACACGCTCTACTGGTACTCTGTTGACAAGTACTCATGTATATTTAGCCTAACTTATACATCTCTCTTGCATCAGAAAGTTCATCATTGTAAGGCACAGTTATACAGGGATGTATGCATTGATCAGACATGGCATTCTCCACATGGTGTGTGTGCGCGCAGGCTCAGACCAATGGGCCAGAGACTTGCTCCCATGACTTCTTCTAGAATCTATACACTGCAGGGAGAGTATAACTGTGAACTGTGAAGAGGCTAGAACAACCCCACTTCACCCATAAGCATGCTTAAAAGCAGTAGGGAAATCCATACTTGATTATCACTCTCAATGGGAATCAAGCGACTGTGCAGGGGGCTCCTTCAAAACGTGTGATGTTTTGACTGTAAGCACACTGAGAGGCAGATATCTGTGACTACCAGTCATGTAGCGTGGGAATTCAAGAAAGTGGAGAAGTGGGGAAAGATTGTATTGCTCAGCTTTTGTGGCAGCTGAAGTCTACAGATTGTTGATTCTCTGTGTGTTCAGAGCTGCTGCACCAGGGAGTTTTTAAGCAGACGCCGCGCAGTAAGCTTGTATGCCATCCCTTCTTGGTCTTGATCTGACCCGTAGTGAGTATGGCATGGTGGTCTTGAGTCTGCCTCTAAGCTAGGAAGGATCAGCAGTATAGAGAGGGTTGTGTGTGCAGACTAGTACATGATTTGAGGATATTCTTGGGCCAAAGAGATGACCCTTCTCAGACATGCACAACTAGCTAAAGACAAGCTTCCACATTGATGCAAGGAGGTGACCCCTATGTCTAAGGACCAAGATTTTGGCCTTGGATTGGTTGGAGTGTTGTCATAGGTAGGTAGGTAGGTTGACAGATAGTCAGTCAGGGATGAGGGGTTTGCTGACTTGGATCAGGACCACAGTGTGAGTGGGGGGAAGGGGGCCTTAACACTTTGTCCCCATTGGTCCTGTTAATAGGAACAGGAGGAATGGCAAAGTGTAAAATTTCCTGCAGTGATGATCATCAACTTGGATGACTTTAAAGAGGATTTGACAGCCTGTGTTGTACCTCCAACTCCCATCCATCCCAGACAACATGGTCAATGTCCAGGGATGATGCAATCAACATCTGGAGAGTCATGGGTTTCTCACCACTGGTGTATAGAGACAGTTGATGATCTGAAAGTTGCCAATGTTTATCTGTTTCTTTGAACAATGTTCAGTTCAGTTCAGTTCAGTTCAAGGTTTCCCAACAGTCAGGGGAAAAACCTAGCCTCCAACTGATACTCAAAGCCACACGACAACAGGAACATTACAGGCTTATACCAGGGAAGATTATTTGTCTATCTAGTCTAGTATTGTCTACTCTGACTGGCAGTAGTCTTGGGCAAATCCTATATTGTAACTGGAGATGCCAGGAATTGCATCTGGAACCTTCTGCATGAAACGCATGTGTTCTACCACTCTGTTACGTTCCCTGCTAAATTTAGTGTACATGCAACACAAGCGTACCTGAAACATGTTGGAACTGACTCTAAGTCACGTGGGCATGTAATAACAATATACTTCCAAAATTATCAGAAAGGCTTTTTTCCATGTAAGAGATTCATGCTTGGATTTAGCAGACTCCTGTGTGTTGTTTGGGAGATTCTGTGGTGGGAGAGACAAGGCTTGTTCTCCCAGGAGATTATGTAATATATTTAACGACAAAGCTCAATTGTTCTTAATGTAGGCTTGAATGGATGTTCAGTTTTGTATAGGTTGCATTTGTTTGAATTTTGGGTTAAAGTGTTGTAAGCTGCCCTATGAACAGTTTTCTGCTGCAAGGCAATCTATGAATGTTTGAAGTGAATAAATGAAATCCGTACTCTCTCTTTTGTAGCTTTTTTGAGCATCTAAAGCAGTGCCAGGGAAGCTGCAACTCTCAGGATATTTTTGGACTCTAGTTTTCATCTGCTCACAGCCTTTCACAGCCAGTGGTGAGGGAAGATGGAGTTGAAGTCCAACAGCATCTGGAGGGTCACAGGTTCCCCACCTCTGATTTCCGTGCTTTTATTTGCTTTCCCCAACTAAACCTCTGCTTTTGCTAAGGTCTGGCTTGCTCTGGGTTATTCACAAAGCGCATTTGCTTATATAAGTCTCTGAACATTTTAAGCTACTGTGTGTAATACTCTTCAGGATAAGAAATGGGGTAAAACTGAGTGAAGTAAGAAAGTATGTCACCACATACGTACTGTATATGCTTTGCTTGCGTATATGCTTTGTTCCAGGTACTTCTGTCTGGTGTCCACTCATTATCTTGCTACCTGGATCTCTATAAGGTAATGGCAGTGAAAGAGTTGTAAAGGTGTGTATGAAAGCAGATTCACCATCTCTCGCATTCCTGCATGTGTGTTTTTTTAAATATGCTAGCTCTTAGCAAGATAACCATCTTGGGTTGTCTGGACAAGTTACTTGGTTTGTGACACCTGCATCACCTCTCTTACACGCCATGCAACAAAGCCCCATCCATTTGCCTGTTATCTTCAGAAACCAAACTGTGCCGAAGTGTAATAAAGGATGTCGCTGCAAACTGTCAAAAGCAGCGGGCACAACTATAGGTGTGTGGCCAGCCACCACCCCCTCCTTTGGGGCTGCCATTCTCCTTCCTGGTTGTTAACCCAGATCCTTTTCAGATACAGAGGCAGGTGGATTTGTGGTCCACAGCTGCGTCTCTTCCTACCTCTTTATTTCCACCCAGCTGCAGCTTTCCCTTGTCACTCGCTGATGTATCGCCCCGATAGTTTGAGGAATTACGTTGCCAGCACTCCTTTGTTTGCACAGAGCCAGATGTGGAGCAGTGCTAGGCGTCTGTCTCTGTGCCCTGTCCTGTCATGCTTCCCCCACTTTGATGGAAAAGGCACATCCTTGCAGTCTGCAGGAAAGGCGTTAGGAGGAGGCAGCGCCCCATTGGCCAGCAGGACCTGTGGAGTCAGACCATTGCCATGCCAACCGACACTGCCTGTGGTTTCCCGGGAGCCTGTTGTAGAGCGCTGGGTGTGGCAGAGGAAGATGCCAGGCAGAGCAGGGAACCGAAGAGGCATCTGCTGCCCAACGTTGCCTGGAAGGGGACACTCCCCCAAGGCAGGGCATTGCCAGTTGCCCCCCTTCATGGAACTATGTGACTGGCTGGGAGAGCCACTTAGCACTGCCTCTTTTGTGGTTCTTGCTTCGCTGTCCACTCCTCGCTGCTTCTTCCAGCAACTTTGCTGCACGGAGGAGGAGGAGGAGGGTCTGAGGAGGGAGCGTCGCTTGCGTGTGTCATTGGAGAAGCTCGCAGTTAAGACAGCAGCAAGCCACTCCGTGCTCAGCTTTGTCCTGCGCTACAATTGTTCCAAGTTTCAGAAGCCCTCGAAAGTGCTGGGACTTTCTGAATCTGGATGGGGAGCACAGCTCTGGGCGTGTCCCCTGACTGGCAGCCGCTGCTCTCGCGGTGACCCAGGCATTGCCTGTGCCACCACCAATCCCAGCGGAATTATCTGAGCACAAACCTCCTCCTCTTCCTCCCACCTAGCCCTGCTGTCTGTCTGAGATCAGGGGGTTGTTCTGGCTCGGATGTCTGGGCACGGTCAGAGGCAGGAACAGAAGGGCCCCCTACTCCTTGAGCACTTCTAGTTCTCACCCTGCCCAGGGAGTTGTTTTTCTGACCGGGGGCCACCCTGCCACTGTGTATTGGCACCATGACTCACTGCCAGCGACGGTGCAAGAGGCAGCTGGGGCGGGCGATCCGTTTCTTCTACCAGCTGGTCACGGGAACCCTGTCTCAAGGTAGGCTGCTTCCGGGCTTCTGGTGGAGGGGTGGGCTCTGGAGTTGGCATGGCAAGGAACTGTGGCAGATGGCTAGAGATCATGAGCATTTTGTGGGGTGGTCTTTAAAGCCATGGGCTCTGCAGTGAAGCACAAGGAAGGGGGGAGCAATCTTTCTCTCTCCCCCCCCCTTTAGTTGTAGGTCATCCTGCCTCTTTGGAGTAGGGGAAGAAGAAAACAAAATTCATGTGGCTAGTCCAGAATGAAAATCGCCTGGGGATCCTGGGCACCAAAATGACATGCCTGAGAGATGATGGAGTCACACTGAGTTTCAGTTGCGCCTCCACACATACACTTCTGTTCTGGTTCAGGGCCAGGACCCCCAACCAGGTCCTTGGAATTGGTGGCTGGGTTTTTCTGCAACCTTGCTGGGAGCTCCAGGGCTGGCTGGGAAGAAATCGTTCCTGCATCACACCCTTTTCAGACTCTCTTGCTTTAAACATGAGGCATATCTAATGTGTTGGCTCCCACGGCCCATTTCCACCCCACCCTGTAAAAGGCCTCTTTGCAGAGAGATGGAAGCTCTGCTCTGCAAACAGAATTATATGTACCCAGCAGAAGCACCGAGAGTTGGACTGGAGCCCATTACTTCGTATTGGGGCTGATGCCGTTTGATCTGTGCACCCAAACTTCATGCTTATTCCTATTACCTGACCCAGAAAAGCAAGCCTCAGGTGGTTGAGCTCGAGCAGAGTCCAGCCTTATGCAGAGATTCTGGGCTTTTTTCAGCTTTTTCCTGTCCCAGTGTGCAACAGCCTTTCTCCATTCCTTCAGTGTCCTGTGTGCTTCCCAGGCGTAGGTTTGGGGCAAAGAGTGAGTCATGATTTAAGTGCACATTCTAATGCAAGGATGAGGAGCCTGTGGCCATCCAGATCTTGTTAGATTCCAGTTCCCATCATCAAGGCAAATAGTCAGGGATGATGGGAATTCTACTTCAACATCATTTGGAGTACCACAAGTTCCCTGCACTACTTCTAATGTGTGTTGTCCTCCTTTTCTAGTTAAATCTCAAATGGTTCTCCTCTGGTGTCATCCTTTCCTGATCTAGAAGCTCATTGAGTTGAGGAAGAATCACATCCCCAACATATTCCCTCTGCTTGTTGGTCTCTAGAATTCAGTGAATATTCAAAGGATTTCTGTCGCTGGGTCAAGTTGCCCAGTGGAGGTGGTCAAACTCGCTTTCAGCTCTCCCCTACTAGACCTGGGCTCAGTATTTCAAGATGGTACTTCCTCCTGCATTCACTGTCCATCCCAGCCTATTTCTGGACCCAATGAGTGGCACATTGCTCTGAAGCATGGAGCTGTCTCTGCCATTTCCAGAGTCACATGCAACAGTTTGGTAGGATGCTAGCACTGATCGCTGAAAAGTTGAGGAGCACCAAGGGCTGCATTATGTATCTCCCAACTTCACTCCCTAGTGATGCTAATTCTGTATTTAGCGGGTGCCAGTCTTGAGTTTTGTAAATTTCATTGTGATAGGTGTATCTTCTTGAGGAAGGCAGAGAAATAGCCTAACTTGTGGATGGACTGAATATGGGTGGAACTTAACTGCCTGCGGGAGATGACTACGATAGCTCTGGTTTACCATGAGGACTTATTGAACTTAAGCCCATTTCTTGGAGAGTGAAGTTGAGATTCTATATGATGCCAGGACCTTGGGCTGAAAGTGTGCTTGCTGTAATGTTGATCTCCTTGGGAAAATAGTAATGATACCATTTATTGTTTAAGTACCTAACCCAGGGGTAGGGAACCTGCTGCCCTCCAGATGCTGCTGGACTACAACTCCCACCATCCCTGACCTCCAGCAACATCTGGTCCTCCATCCCTGGTTTAATGTAACTGAATAGTAATGATTGAAAATGTATTTCAGCTCTGAACTCCTTGTTCTCCAAGCCCCATGCTCTGTCAGCCACACCACACACTACCTGATTGCCCAGGTAGAAAGAGGACACCATTGGTTTTTCTGCCCTACTTTGCCAGTTTCCCATACTATATGTCAGGAAAGTTCATTTCACAGCTGGGCATCAGAGCTTAGGTGCATATTCAGGTGTATATTCATAATGCATATTCAGAAGGATGCATTTTGTCCTCTGTGCCATTGGCTGTAGCACCCAAGTCCCTAAAACTGGCATATTAGAGTCATCCTTGTGTTTGCCTGAGGAACAAGACAAGTTCCTCATGGGCCATGCCTCAGTTTTCCTAGGTCATGCAATAGGCATTTATGGTTAGTCAGGAATGAATAACTTTAGTTTACTCTGGAGCCAAGGCACTCAGAATTTGTCAGTCTACCTTAGCTCAGCATCCATGGTTGAGGTTTAACAGAGGCAAACAGAAACAGAATCATCAGGTTTAGCCAGCAGCTTGTATTCTTCTCAAGATTTAAAGCCACTTTGGCTTTATGCTTTATGTTTGACTTTATGTTTAACACAGGTGCACCCATGCTTGGGTGGCAAACACCAGAAAATATGAATTCTGGTATTCTGATTTAGTCTGTGCCAACTGTTCACGTGTGAACTTTTTTGTTTGTTTAAAAGTAGCACTTTTAGGGTGCTGAACTGTCTCCACCCAAGTCCCCTTTGTCCACCCCTTTCACTGCTGTTCCCAGGCTTTTTGCTGCCTGATCAACTGATGTCAGTTTGGGGTGGGGAGGGAGAGTATGTATTCAGCAAGATGATGTCATGCAGCCAATTTGATTTGGCTGTGTGCAAACACTGTCAAGCCAATTCATAGCGAGAGTAGTGTTTCCTGCATCACATTATCCTCACTCTCAATATGCTCTGGGGATGGCAGGGAGAGTGCTTATCAGGGCGGTAGGGCCATCACCCCTTTTAACACCCACCCCAGTGGAAAAAGCATTTGCAAAAAGCCCTTCTTCCTGCCACACACACATTTTGTCTTACCCTAAGTGCAGTGTTGTTTGTTCCACCGTGTTGAAATCCTTGTGAGAATTGGGATATTTCCAATCAAATACTGCAGGTGCAAAGGGGAAAGTTGGCTTCTTTGCTTCCTGTTAAAACAAATGGAATTTCCCCCCAGACGTCTTTCCCTGGCTCTGCCTCTTTAAATGACTCCACCCGTTCATGGAACATGCTGCTCAATGGGGCTTGCTCCCCTAATGTTCCTACCTAATACAAAAGACAATGTAGATTAAGAACATTTCCCCTGTAGCTGGCTGCAGACAGTTAATCAAATTGCCCCAAGAAAAGAGAGATTCAATTTGTGTAAAGGGTGCAAAAGAAGATTAACTTGGTTCAAAACAGAATATTTGGTGTGAGGGATCAACTGGTATCCTCGCAGCAGCTTCTCCAGGGACTGACCAAATCGCAACAACTAGGCACTTGATGTATCAGCCCGGATTTGCTGAAATCTTGGACTGCCAATATTTATGCAATATCCGGCATAAAGTGTGGAGCTGGATGGAAGGTTTTTGCATCTATCATGCCCCCCTCCCAGACACACATGTTTATTAGTTGAGGGGGTTTGCCAGTGGCCTGCAAGGAAAGGTACCTCTGATTCAAACTCCAAGCTCAGGTGGGCCTGATGTCATCTCTCTTTTTCTGCAAGAATAAATACCTGAATTTTGGCCACGAGAATGTGACTTTTTAACTAGTGAGAAGATGCATTTTTTGTTTTTATGTTAAAATTATATTACATTTAATGCAATTTCTTTTCTTAAATGTAATGCAAGTTGTTACCATATTTCCCCTTAGGATTCAAGGGTCTGCACCCTTATTATTTGGTCTGCCAGTGCTTTGTTCCTGCTCCAGAGGAGCTTCAGTGGTACTGGGATACAAGCCTGCTTAGAGTTTGACTCTTTCCCCATAAAACCTTTGTACTTAATCTTAGGGCCTTAGTACATCATTTTTATCATGCATTCATGTATTCATAGTGCTACCTAGGTGGTCATACACAGTCCCACTTTCAATACTGTTTGAAATGTTTGCAAACGTTTTGGGGTGGTCACACTGCTGCATTCCCAATCAGTGCCTATCCTATAGCTTCCTGCTAAAATCCCATAACCTATTATACCACCAACAAACTGGTTTCTCTTGTTGCACTGTAGCCCCTCCAATAATGTGGTAGCACTGGGGAAGCATTGCAGAACAACTAATGAAGCAGAATAAACATACTGCTAATGGACTATTACTGTGTCAAGAGCAAGTTGCATTAATGCATATGAAATAAAACAGTCTGGACTAGGTGTGCAGAAGTAGATTGTGCTTCTAATGAATGAAAGGCACTCTGCACATGCCCTAAGGTGCTCTCTTCTGTATTATTCATTCACATGCCATTAGAGCTGGGCCCAGTCCAAATAAAGCACAGGGGGGAGGGGTGGCAGTATTAATCCGGGAAGATTGTTCTTTCAGGGCTCTACCATCGCCATCGATCCCCGGCATTGAATGTGTTGGCCTAGTGTGGGGCTCCGAGGAGAGCTTGGCTGTCTGGCTGGTGTACTGGCCACCTAGCGCACCAGCAGCCACCCTGTCAGGCCTGCTGGAGGCGGTGGCCGGCTGGGCCTTGGAGTTCCCTAACCTATTGGTATTGGGAGACTTCAACTTCCACGCTGATGCCACTCCCTCCTCACAGGCTCTGGACCTGGTGTCTTCCATGGCGACAGTTGGGCTCTCCCAGTTTGTTTCGGGCCCCACACATCAAGCAGGCCACACGCTGGATTTGATCTTTGGCGCCGGTATAGATGTGATCATGTCTCCTTCGATGAAGGTGCCATGGTCTGATCACTATGCTCTGATAGCCAGGATTGACTTTCCACCCCCACCCTGCTTAGGTGGCGAGCCGATTTCGGCTCGCCCGCAGAGGCTGATGGACCCTGATAGATTCCGTCAAGCCTTGCGGGACCTTGCTCCCCCTGGCGACTCATTGACTGAGCTTGTTGAGGACTGGAATACCCAGCTCCTGGCAGCCATCGATGAGATTGCACCTAAGCGCCCTCTGCGACCCCGCAGAAACCGGGCTCCCTGGTTTACCGAGGAGCTTCGGAAAATGAAGCGGGACCTCAGACGGCTAGAACGAGTATGGCGGGGTGCCCGTGACGGAGCCTCAAGAACATCTTATAGGGTTTTTATGAAAACCTATGAGATGGCAGTGAAGGCCGCTAAGAAGTCTTACTTCTCGGCCGCCATTGCATCCGCTAGCTCTCGCCCGGCGCAATTATTTAGTATAATTCGGTCTTTAACGTCCCTTGAAGGACAGCCAAATTTAAATAACAATCTGACACACAGCTGTGAGGCATTTGCGAGCTTTTTTGCGGAGAAGGTCCTGTTGCTCCGCCATGACCTCCCTGCCAATTTGGATACAATAAAGGAACTGGAGGCCCCTCGACTGTCCTCGGGTCCAGTATTGGACCACTTTGACCGGATATCTCCAGCCGATGTGGACAGATTCCTCCAAGCTGGAAAGCCCACCACCTGTCCTCTTGACCCGTGCCTGCCATGGCTGATTAGAGCGTGTCCAGACGAGGTGCGGGCCCCCCTGGGGGATATCATCAATTTGTCCCTTGGCACCGGGATATTCCCAGGGGAACTGAAGGAGGCAGTGGTGCGTCCGCTCTTAAAGAAAACATCATTAGATCCCTCAGATCTATCCAATTACCGCCCGGTCTCGAATCTTCCATTCCTGGGTAAGGTGATTGAGAGAGCAGTTGCTGAACAGCTTGGTAGGTTTCTGGATGAAACATCTGCTTTGGATCCATTCCAGTCCGGCTTCCGCGCTGGTCATGGGACCGAGACGGCTCTGGTCGCCCTAACAGATGATCTCCGTAGGCAGCTGGATCGAGGCGGGTCGGGGCTGCTGATTCTTCTAGATCTGTCAGCAGCCTTTGACATGGTCGATCACGAACTCCTGGACCACCGCCTCGCCGACGTGGGGATCCAGGGCACAGTCCTTCAATGGCTGCGCTCGTTTCTCTCTGGTCGGGGACAGAGGGTGGCGCTTGGGGGGGAATTGTCATCGCGCCACTCCTTGGTGTGTGGCGTGCCTCAGGGTGCGATTCTCTCCCCGATGCTTTTTAACATCTTTATGCGCCCCCTCGCCCAGCTTGTCTGGAGTTTTGGGCTGGGTTGCCATCAGTATGCTGATGACACCCAACTCTATCTGTTGATGGATTGCCATCCTGACTCGGCCCCAGACACACTGACCAGATGTCTGGAAGCTGTGGCTGGATGGTTACGTGGGAGCCGGTTGAAGTTAAATCCTTCGAAGACAGAGGTCCTCTGGCTGGGGCGGGACAATATGGGATTGAGGGGGCAACTCCCATCTCTTGCGGGGGTGCAATTAGTGACAGCACCGTCCGTTAAGAGTTTGGGTGTAATCTTCGATACCTCCCTCTCTATGGAGGCGCAGATTACAGCTATAACAAAGGCGGCATTTTTTCATCTCCGCCAATCTAAGCAGTTGGCCCCTTATCTCTCTCGCCCTGACCTAGCCACTGTGATCCATGCGACGGTCACCTCCAGACTGGATTATTGTAATTCGCTCTACGTGGGGCTGCCCTTGAGACTGACCCAGAAACTCCAGCGGGTGCAGAATGCCGCGGCGAGACTCCTTATGGGGTCTTCGCTGCGAGATCACATTCACCCGGTACTCCCGGTGGAGTACAGGATCAGGTTTAAGGTGCTGGTTTTAACCTTTAAAGCCCTATACGGCCTAGGACCCTCGTACCTACGGGACCGCCTCTCCTGGTATGCCCCACAGAGAAACCTACGGTCTGCAAATAATAACATCCTCAAGGTCCCAGGCCTCAGAGAGGTTAGGCTGGCCTCAACTAGAGCCAGGGCCTTCTCGGCTGCGGCTCCAATCTGGTGGAATGCTCTGTCACAAGAGACTAGGGCCCTGCGGGACCTGACATCTTTCCGCAGGGCCTGCAAGACAGAGTTGTTCCGCCAGGCCTTTGGTCAGGGCGCAGCCTGACTCCCTCCTCTGGCAACCTGCACAGAATTTTGCTTAATTGGTTGCCATCAATTTGATTTAATTAATTTTTATAATGAAATATTTTTAGATTGTGTAACTATTTTACTGTTTGATTATTTGATTGCTGTTAGCCGCCCTGAGCCCGGCTTCGGCTGGGGAGGGCGGGATATAAATAAAATTTATTATTATTATTATTATTATTATTATTATTATTATTATTATTATTAAAAGTGCCCTGGAATGCTGTGAGCTCCCTGTGACACTGGGTGAAGAGAAATGATTCTGGATCAATTAACCAGATTGAAACAGTAACATCTGTAGCCAAAAATAGCCTTTTGTCAATATTTGGCTGTGCTTTATTAATAATCAGCTCCCACTCTGATTAGCAGCTCTGTAATAAGATTCAGCTGTGACCTAAATTTAACTCTCCTAATGGATAAAGCAAAAGAAGAAGAAGAAGAAGGTATTAGCCATCATTAGATCAGCCTGACCAGGCCAGGTAATCTAGGTGAGTGAGCTCCCAGCTGCAGGAAAGGGCACCCATGTCATCAGTGATGAACCCTCATTTCCTGAGCATTGCCTTAGCTGAACAGACGGCGCAGGCAGATTCAAATTCTGTAGGACCCACGTTCCGCTGCTGGCTGAGTTGCGTTTTAAGGAATCTGTTGCTGTTATATAACTATGAAATGGTCCATGTGATCCATTGCCCTATTTCAGATAGAAATCAAAGCTGAGGTGTGCGTAATTAACCCATAACTGACAGAGATGGGATTGTGTTGGAATATATATATAATATTTTTGCTGTTCAGATAAATAGGATCCCAGGGCAGCTTACAATAACCAGTAGTAGGATTGTAAGCCTGAGGGCAGGGACTCTATAAGAAGACATGGCACAGAAGGAAAAAGGGTGGGGAGGGAGGAGGGAAACAGCAAGCTCAGGAACCAGTTCTTAAAGTTACAGTATTTATAACGCAGTTATATAGTTCTGCCTACAGATTCTGGAGAGAAGCCCCTCCCTGGAAGTGCTCCCTCCTCCTCCTCAAGGTTGTACAGTATCTAGGAACAGAGCAGGTGGAAATGTTTGTGTCAAGAGGGCAGGATTGTTCTTGGCACGCAGTTCTTCCCTCAGTCAGCTGATTCGAGGACAGTCAGAATCCTAAAGAGAGGCCTTGATGGAGTTGCCTGCCTCCCTTGCTGTTCCCTGTGGTGGTTCTGGCTGTCTTGGCAAAGAGCAAGCGCTTCCTGGGAGCACCTTTCCCCTCTCTAGATCAAATCGGGGAATCTGCTGAGAAAGGACAGAGTGTTTTGTGATGGTCTTGAACAGTGTGGTATCCAGAAAATGCTGCCTGCATTTTTGGCTTATTTCTGGGGAAAGAGCGATAAAGGATGCTCTGGTGTCCAGAGCCTTCAGCTCAAATTCTCCAAGTACCGCCAGTCTCCCTTGGGCTTGCAGAAGAAGGCAGCCATCCTGAGTTTTGGGTTTTTCAAAACAACACCACCTGAATGCAAATGGCTTTTTGTGATCTGGCAACCCAACCTGCACAGTGCTTGATGGGGGCAGGCTGCAGAGTATGACTTGGGTCATGGGGCCACACATTCACAATGGCATGGAAAATTAGTGGCTGTGCTTGAAGTCTTGCCGATGTGCAACTCTGTCTGCTATTTTTACCCAGGCAGGTGGGTGACTGTTTAATTTTAGCTCAGTGCCAGCACTGTCTCGCCAGGGAACTGGTGTGTGTGTGTGTGTGTGTGTGTGTGTGTGTGTGTGTGTGTGTGTGTTTTCACAGCTTTCTTTTACATATAGAGGGAGATAAGTGGGGTGATGACACCTGGTTCTTAGACTCGGACTGCGTGCAAAGGTGACAGCACAGTGGTGCACTTATGACAACACAGGCTACACGTAGAAAAGTCATAGCTCAGTGGTAGAGGATTTGCCTTGCATGCAGAAGGTCGCAGGTTCAATCCCCAGCAGGGAGAGGCTGTCTGAAACCCCGGAGAGCCACTGTCAGTGTAGACAATATTAAGCTAGATGGACCAATGGTCTGATTCTGTATAAGGCAGTTTCTTGTTATCCTAAGTGCTTTGAACATTTGAAGATGCTATATTATTATACAGTAGTATTATTAGGCCAAAGGGTGAGCGACTGAGCCCAGACCCCTGGACATTGTCATCTGCTTCACATATAGATCACAAAAGGATTGTGGTGAAGGGCTGGGAGGAGGCAATGTTGCTTGTGTATGCTGCATTTCAGGGTACTTATATTTGGGGGATTATCTTTGTTGTGCTAAAGGTAAGTCCTTATGCACCTCAGGTGAATCATATCTGGTTAGTGTTTAGAGAGAGACTTACAGACCCCTAAGGATAAATACACCTGTTTCCTCTTGGTCTGTCTGTGTTATAAAAATGCAGTAACTTCGTGAGTGAAGGAGGAAAATTCTCCCTCTCTGAAATGGAAGAAGGTGACCCTGTTTATTCCTGTGGGTTACCCAGTGGTGACATGAAGTGTTTGGACTGTTACTCCCAGGTACCCCTTTAGTTTAACAGAGATTGCTTTCCCCCATGCCTGTCTTTGATATCAGCCAACTATTGTTTGTTGCCGAGAACATCTGCAGCTAAGGAAGCGTTCTGTCTAACCAGAAAGTTTGCTTCCTTCATTTTAAACACTAGGCTGGATTGCTGCCTCTCAGCTTTGATGCAATGAATACTGCTAGTAAAACACTTCCTTCAGTCACTACTGAAATTTGAGAGCAAAGCTATTTTGGCATCTGGAGGTGGGTGAAGCTTAACTGATCACACTCATGCGTGCGCGCACACATGTGTGCACACATACAGACTTCAGAGACATAGTGCTTCTTAATTGGCATCTCATGCCTCCTGGAGAAGAGTTGCAGCAAAGTTTGTAGATAGGGCTGGGGTAGACCCCTGGCAGAAAGCTTGGAGGACTGCTGCTAGTGAATTTAGACTAGGGGTGTCTTCCAGATGTTGATGGACTACATCTCCTATCATACCCAGCCAGCTTAGCCAGTGGTCAGGGATGATGGGAGTTGTAGCCCAACAACATCTGAGGACCCATTTGAAGAAGACTGATCTATACAATGCTGATCAAGATGAGTCAATGGTCTGAGAGTATAGGGCAGCTCCCTGCCGACCATTTACTCCCTGGGTGGGGCACGAAACACCTCTGTATTGATATCTAACCAAGGTTTCAGAATAGTGAGCCCTGCTACTCTAAACAGTTGGCTTAGGGAGAGGAAGGAAGTGTGTGTGAGTAAGAATTAAATTTGAAAGACCATAAGAAGTTGCCGTAGGTGAGGATGAACACTGGCCTCCATATCTTACCTTGGGGGAGATTTGAGCTGTGGAGGGAGTTACTGCTTCTTCAAGCAGGCAAAAAGCAAAGCAGAAACCCAGCTACTTCTGCACATTCATTTAATGTGCAGTTTAATTAAGCACAATTTAATATCTTCCCATTCATTATATATAAAGCTCCATGGGGAGGGGGGAGAGAAGCCCCAAACTGCCAGGTGGCAACCCTTGCTGTGGGACAGAGGCGGCCTCCGTTTGTGGGGTGGGGTGGGGGGTAGTGAGTTCACACAGGAAGATCCAACACAGTAGGTCCTGATCCTGCCCAAGTAGCTCACCTTCCCCTTCTCCAATGCTCACCCCACTGGGCTCCCCCCGGGCCAGCCAGTTATTTTTAGACAGGCGCCATGTGTTGGAAGGAGAACAATTAATGTAATTGGTTTGGGGAGCCTCGTTTGTGCACGGGGCCGAGAGTGGCTCTGAATCTGCCTGGAAGAGGCTGGCACCAACATAGCAGAGGACCGGGGGGAGCCAAGGGAAAGCAGGGTGGGCAACGCATCTGGCATGGAGACATGGAGAGGGAAACGCCACACAGTGACAGCCTCTTGTATGCCTCCCTTATCGTCATCCTCCTGGTCATGTCCTACTGGTTCACGACCAAGTGCTTCAAGATCCTCAGTGGCATTGAAGGTAATTTGTGGGCTGCGGGGGGTGGAGGGTGTCTGGTGGAAAGGAAGTGCTGAAGGCAAACCCCAGGTGGAAACGCTGGGAATCAGGAGGAAAGGGGTTTCTTGCCGCATAGCAGGCAGCAAGGATTAGGGGCTCCCAACTCCTTTACAGCCGCAGTGTTTTCTCTTTTTCTTCTTCTGCAATTGCTTTACTCTACCTGCACTTTTCTTCCTTCCCTGGGTCCCTGATCTCTTAACATGTCAGCAGTGGGCTACCCAGTTCCCCTCAGTTTATAAGGTCCCCATACCTGTGCACTGATCCATGTTCCCAAATTAACACATGGTCTAATGCAGTAGTCTTCAGCGTTTTGAGACCCAGGACCCGCTTTTAGTCCAAACATTCATTTCGGGATCTACTGCTTAATCTTTTACCATATATTTGCATGGTGGTAGTGCTCCTGTTGTGGCCCACCTTGGATTCGGCTGCAACCCAATAGAGGGTCCCAACTCACCAGCTGAAGACCAGTGGTCTAATGGACAGCCTTGGGGCTTAAATTCGTAAAGGGAGACTTCGGAGAACCACAGAAGGATGTCATTCTCTAACCTGTGGTGGGGTTTTCCCCCATCTAAACCCAGTTGTGTTACTTGTTATGGTTACTTGGAGGTAGGAGAAAGCACTCTGCACATGCTCTTAATTATTATCAAAGCACCCTGATCTTTGTGCTTCTGAATTGAGCATCCGAGATCAATGCTTTGTGTGTTCAGCTCTAGTTGACTTCTGGAGTTACTGTTGCTGAATGGGATGCTCCCTGAATAATTGATTCTGAACTCTGAGTGATTTTCACAATATAGAGAAATAGGGAAATTAGCTTTCCCCAGTTCTGAAGTGGGAAAAATAGGTCTTAGGTGCTGTGAGTTCCATAAGCACCAGAAGTTGTTGGTGTGGGTGTGATGGATGCCACTGCCTTAGCTTCGCTGGACTTTAGCGTACAGTTTATGACCGGAGGACATATTGTGCTCCTTTCCATCATGTTGGCACTCTGTAATGCCAGCAGTGTTTGTGGAGGTGGGGGTTATGGGTAGGAAAGAATGGCACTTTGCAGTCCATTCTTTGGATCATGTTATAGTTCTCAGTTCTTTTGACAGACCAGTTTGTTTCTGTTCTTGTCTGAGAAGCTTCATCAGGGTGGTTCTTCTGCCAGTTGCACAATATGATTTTACACATACACAAAACGACAGATTAAGAAAAGTGAAGGTGAAGACAAGGACTAGTTTGGAGCTGTCCACAGGCAGAGTGAGGGATGGGCTTTGGCTGCAATCGTACCTGCTAGACCAGGGGTCAGCAAACTTTTTCAGCAGGGGGCTGGTCCACTGTCCCTCAGACCTTGTGGGGGGGCCAGACTATATTTTGGGGAGGCGAAATGAATTAATTCATATGCCCCACAAATAACCCTGAGATGCATTTTAAATAAAAGTACACATTATATTCATGTAAAAACACCAGGCAGGCCCCACAAATAACCCAGAGATGCATTTTAAATAAAAGGGCACATTCTACTCATGTAAAAACACGCTGCTTCCTGGACCATCCGCAGGCCGGATTTAGAAGGCGATTGGGCTGGATCTGGCCCCCAGGCCTTAATTTGCCTACCCATGTGCTAGACCAATGAACTACTAGGCAGTTGTGCCTGGTACATGCATAGAGAGGGATGCAAGGTACATGCAGAGAGAGAGAGAGAAACTGACCTGAGAAGGAGATGGTGCTTTTGAAAGAAAAAGAAGATGGCAACCCTGGTTATGATAATGGATAGTACCAGTTGCTGTAGAGGCTGAAAATCCATTCCAGAAGGACAGCCTATTTTTTATTTTTTATTTAGTTTAGAGAAAGGACAAAGTACAGGGGACACGAAAGAGGTGTATTAAGATTATACATGGTGTCAGGGGTTCAGGAGCAGAGGCAAGGGCAAGGGAGGAAACAGAGAGCGAGGGGGAGGAGGCAGAAGAAAAGATGAGTGATGACGACGACCCGAGATCTCCGAGTCTTTCCAGTGAATCAGAAGATTCACAGAAAGGAGCACCAGTGGCCAGGGCAAGGGGGGAGCCTAGGGGGACACCCCAGGAAGAAGGGTCCAGAGGGGGCTCAGAGGGGAGCAGTTGGAAATCGGGACCAGCGTCACCAACAGAGAGCAGGGGAGAGGAAGGGCGCCAGGTATCAAGCGCTGGCAGCTCGCAACAGGAGGGAGGGCACGAGTCAGGAGTGGCCACACCTCCATCGGGGAGCGAAGAAACGGTCAGGCGGAAAGTGGAAGGTTGGGCGCGCGCGCCAAGTTCAAATGCACAGGAAGGTGGCGCAGTAAGCAGCCCGGAAAGGGAGCCAGGTCCTAAAGCAAGGAGACAGGAGGGTCCGGGGGGTCAGCGTCAGAAGAATCCCGGAAGGAAGAGACCACGGGGGGCAGAGGGACCCAGAGAAGAACGGTCAGGCGGAAAAGGTGGAGTAAGGCTAGGTTAGTAAGCTGGTGCACAGGGGGCGGAGACTCAGACGGAGCTTCGCCGGTCTAACCCTTAAGACGTAGAGCTGCGCGCAGCAGCTTGAGAATGGAAACTGTAACTCAATAAAGACTTTTACAAGTGACCGCTGGCTAGCGTGATCCTCTGTGAGCTAGGATCGGGAAGCAGCTCTGACACATGGTGTGGAGAAAGTGGGTATTTTTTCTCCCTCTTTTGTAATACCAGAACTCCAGGACCATCCAATGAAGCTCAACATCAGAAGATTCAAGGCAAACATAAGAAAGTTCTTCTTCACACCGTCACGTAGTTAAACTATGCAGTTTGCTCACACAAGATGTAGTCGTGGCCACCGACCTGGATGGCTTTAAAAGCAGCCAAGCACCTGGAGAAGAAGGCTTGTAGCCAGTGACTCCTAGCCGTGATGCCTCTGCTTTGCCTCCACTTTTAGAGGCACGATGCCTCAGAATGCCAGTTGCTGGGAATCAGAAGTGGAGAGAGTGCTATTGCACTCAAGTTCTGCTTGTGGGTTTCCTATAATGGGCATCTGGTTGGCCAGTGTGAGAGCAGGAAATGGGCTACAGGAGCCTTTGGCAGGACTCTTCTTACATCCTTAGGTGTGCTTGTGAGCACAGGGGCCAGGATACGGCCCAAATGGGGGAATCCTGGGCATTTCTGCCCCCCACCTCCTCCACCACAGGGCTCCAAATAGGCTTGCATTGTAGACTCTACACTGGTATTCTGTGTGCCCATAGTCCTTAGCTGCTTGATACGCATTTCCTTGTTCATTACATTTCTATCCTACCTTTCCTGCAAGGAGCTCAAGGCAGTATATGTGGTTCTCCACAACAACCCTGTGAGGTAGGTTAGGCTGAGAGATAGCTGCTACCCACACTGAGTGGGGACTTCAGCCTAGGCCTCCCCAGTTCTAATCTAACACTCTGGCTGTTATAGTCAAATGAGACTGACGTCAGCATCCAGTGGCAATCTCCCTAAGTGTGAACGTACTGAGAATGTAATTTTCAGGCAAAGTCCTCCATGCCTTCAATTAGTCCTGCTGTGCCACTTATTTCAAATGCTTTTAGACGCAGCTGCGGACTAGTTTCTTGGCAGGGACCCTGCCTGCCATGCCCATTTGGAGTAGGAAGTGGGGTTTCTTCAGCAGGAGCAGCAGCTGTGTTTCAGACAACAGAGGTGTCGCACGAAATACAACAGGGATGGGGAACCTGTGGCCCTCCAGACATTGTTGGACTCCAGTTCCCATCAGCCCTCTGCCAGTATGGCCCAATGATCAGGGATGATGGGAGTTGTATGCCAGAAACATCCAGAGGGCCACAGGTTGCCCCACTCCTGAAATACAGAATCAATACCTTCTAACTTTAATGTAGCTTTCAGTGCATCCAAGTTCCCTGCATCAGAAGGTGCAAAGAAGAGGCTGCAAGCTGTGGGGCCCAATGCATTAAGAGGGCAGAACCAACAGAGAGAGAAAGAGGGAGGGAGGGAGGGAGGGAGGGAGGGTAGGTGGGTGCCTGCCAAGTGCTGGCACTTAAAAACTCAAGAGCAAAGCGAAAGCAAACTGGACAACATTTCAGAGTCTCATCACTTCTTTCCACCCCCAGATTTATGGACTCAGTATTCTATACTGACAGAAGCATTTGTTGGTAATTCATTTGTGAATTTGCTACTTGCTATTAATGAATTCAGAGTGATGTCGCTTATTTGTTATAAATAATTTCTGAAGCACTTCAGTATGTCAAGTGTTTTACTACTCGTCATCTCACTTGCCTCTCTATCCCTGTGAAGTAGGTCATTGCAATTTCCATTATAAGGACAATAAGTCAAGACTGAAGTCCTTCCTGCAGGATCAAACAAAAGTGCCCCAGCCACATTTCCTGATTTGTGTGATACTCTTGCAAATTTGAATCCAGTCCTAAGAGTGCACTATTGCTGCTGTTTCTCCTTTCCCCCTTTTTGGAGTAACTCCCACTAACTACATGTAGTCCATCACACAGTGGTGCCAGGGCAGGTCTTCAGAGCAGGAGTCCAGGGCCTCACTCAGCAGAATGGGTAGCCCCCTCCCACATATGCAGCAGGAGGGGGGACTCACCACAGTGTGGAGGAAGTGAAGCAACATACATTGCCATTTAAGAACCCCTTTGTTTAGTCGTTTAGTCGTGTCTGACTCTTCGTGACCCCATGGACCAGAGCACGCCAGGCACTCCTGTCTTCCACTGCCTCCCGCAGTTTGGTCAAACTCATGCTGGTAGCTTTGACAACACTGTCCAACCATCTTGTCCTCTGTCGTCCCTTTCTCCTTGTGCCCTCCATCTTTCCCAACATCAGGGTCTTTTCCAGAGAGTCTTCTCTTCTCATGAGGTGGCCAAAGTATTGGAGCCTCAGCTTCACGATCTGTCCTTCCAGTGAGCACTCAGGGCTGATTTCCTTAAGAATGGATAGGTTTGATCTTCTTGCAGTCCATGGGACTCTCAAGAGTCTCCTCCAGCACCATTAAGAACCCCTACCCACTCATAAAACCACTAAGTCCTGTTTCTAACATTTGCCAGCAAATGAAGGAGGGAGGGAGGGAAGAGAGGAAGGAAGGAAGCATCTCATGGATGCTGTCATTCAAGGATGATGGGAGTTGCAGTCCAACACCTCCCATCTTCCCCGACCATTGGCCATACCAGCTGGAGCTGATAAGTGTTGGAGCCTGACCACACCCAAAGCTTCCCCATTCCTGATGTACCCAGAAGATTCATGCATTGACCATGGGGTTAGATTTGAGGGCCCCCAATGTCTCTCCCAATTCATGATTCTGTGAACTCAAGGCAGCTGAGAGTTGGTGGGTGGATGTAATTTTGATGCCTTTGCTGCTTATTTAAGTTTTAGTTGCTGTTGTTTGGATGAATGTGCCAGTGCTGGAATTGTGTCCAGTTCCCAGCAACATGGGAGCCAGGCATGGACTTGTGAACTGAGGCAGGAGAGCTGCAGGCAAATGAAGACTAAGGCTGGACACCAGGTTCTAGGACACAATAGGTCAGGGGCTGTGAAGAAGACTAGAGAGAGAAGCTTATTCTGTATTCTATACCGTCTACAATATGTTTGTCCACACTGAACATACACAGCTATTGAGATTGCCATCTGTGCAAAGTGTCATATTTTCTCAGGTCTTATATTTCTAATATGGGGGAGTGTGGGAGTGATGTCCCTGAAACAAAAGGCCATCTTCCATGAAAGGCATGTGAACTGTGTTCAGCAAAAAAAAAAAAAAAAGTAATTCTGGAGAAAAGTGGAATATGTATGTCCTGTATTAACCAAAAAGGAGCCTGAAAAGTGTAAGCCATTGAAAAACCACAGAAGTGAAGTATTCAGTCTATCTCTTGCTATTGCCTGACCAGACACAACTTGTGTAGACAGTTCCTTGGAAGTGCTGATCAACTAGCATTCTTCATCTCTCACTGGGATGACATATATACTGCCATTTGTTCTAATTTGCAGTTTTATCAGAATGCTTTGATTGGTTTCCAGAAGCACCTGGCTCCTGAGATTATAAACTATACCTGGAAATAAGAGCAGGAAATGTAACCCACATACGCTTCAACCTGCTTGATCTATTCTTTAGAAGAGTGGGCCATGATATCCTTATGTGTACTCCTTATAAAAAAGAAATACTTAGGCTTCACATCAGTTTCGAGTTGTGGGATGTGAGGGTGGGAGGGAGTGTGTGGGAAGGTGGGGGTGGGAATGTATGGTGCATGTGAACCATCTATTTATGTACATGGAATTAGCTTAAATACATGGCGTGGCGATGTCAGTAGTCTTGAGCAGGGTGCTAGGGTGAAAGCAATTAAAAATTAAGGTTGCACAGATTTTTTTGAGCTTTAAATTTGGGCATGAAAATTAAGCCTCCCTTATTCAGGAAGAGGGGTGTGTGATTATTAGTGGTCTTTTGCATCATTTTCCTTCATGCCTTCTGTCATGCCTCTGCTAGAGGAGTCCTCCTCAGATGAAAAATTGCTGCTCCCTGGGGGGAACCATATGGAGGAAGAAGTGAGGCAGACCCAGGCCTATCAGACTAGACTGTTAACATCCCAAGCCTGGGCTGAGCCACCTCCAAGCCCTGCTAAGCTATCTACCAAGGAATGCAGGAGTTGTTTCTCCAACCATGAGGTGCCCAATCCTACATTTAAAGCCTGAATCTCTTGTGTCTGTAGTGCGATGCTAACTGCTATGTTCCAGATTCCTCTGCTACATAATGCTGTTCTGTACTTCAGTTCTTACCAGACTCTCCCTTCTCTTCCTGAATTTCCTCTAGGCTGCCTACTTTCCGATTTCCTCTAGGCTGCGTTGTCACATGCGTGTCCTTCATTTCACCATCCAGGTTTCTAAAGTATGGGTGGTGGTCTGCTGTGGGAGTGATGAAATCCACTTGGCCATTTTATGGCTAAGAAAGCACAGTGGTGTGAGGAATATTGTCCCAAATCAGTGTCACTAGCTCCCACTAATTTGGTGCCAGACTATTATTGTCTTGAGGGTCCCCGAGTAGATGTGGGTCCCCAGATGTTTCTTGCATACCACCCATGTCCTTGCACAGCACCCCCTGAGTTCATCTACCTGAAAAGCATCCACCCCACAGAACCCCTACAAATAATGCAGGATGTTAGAAGGAATTTTGCTCTTGCATTTAGATCTGAGCAGCTTGCCGTTTCAGCACCCTGGACAGTTCATGTGCTTCATTACCAGGCACATAGAAGGCCTCATTATTTTAAGAAACATTTTTAAAAGAAAAATCTGTGAAAAGGAAGGTAGGAACAGAAGGTCTCTACAGCCAGATACAGAGAATTCACCCCTGTGAGATTAAATGCTTAACTCTTCACAATCCCAACCAAACCATGGCCTTCCTTTGAAGCTTCATTTCCCTACATAGTTTTGTAATTAATATGCTACAGATTTGGGGAATGGAAAGGGTGATTCAATTTAGGGCTCGGCTGCGTTTAGAGACAAGAATAGGCTCGGTCGTAAATCCTTTTAATGTTATCTCCCCTGACTTCCCAGAGTTCTTTTGCTCACCTGCATGGAAAGATGACTTGCTAAATCAAAGACGAATTTATAATAATTGTGAATTAGATTGGAGGATCGGTGCAGTGATAAGCCTTAGCAGGCTAATACGTCATTTTGCATGCTTCTGCATTTGCAGTATTAATTTTGCAGCTACAACAAGTGACACCTTGGTCACAGATAAGATGGAACCATATGTAATGGCAAATTAATAGCAAACCCTTTTTTAAAAACAAAAACAAAAAGCCTTCACTGTTTCAAGGAGTGTGTATTTAAAATTACACATACATTAAAGAGAGAAGTACTTTATTGCATATGTAGACATTGATGGATCCAGCAATGTGGACTCTTCCTTGACTTTAGTCCACATGTTTGAATAGTTGCTCCAGGTTCTTGATCACTGTAGGCAAGTATTGCTCTTAACTTCGCTTGAAGAAGTTTCTCCCTTATTGTCTCTGGTGCTTCCAGACAAGTTGCTGCATCATTTACATTCCGGTCTCATTTCCCATATGACATTCATGAGGTAAAGTAGGGATGGGGAAACCGTGGTCCTCCAGATGTTGCTGGATTACAACTCCCATCATCCCTGACCATTAACCATGCTAGCTGGGGCTGATGGGAGTTGGAGTCCAACAACATTTGGACTGCCACAGGTTCCCTACCTCTGAGGTAGAAGGTGTGTTTTGTATGAATCAGTGTGGATTACTCAACCTTTAACATCCTTTCAGAAGGTTAACCCTGTGAGTCCATTGCAGCACAAACAACAAAAGCACTTGCGGCACCTTAACCTATGTAAACCACTGAACAATAGTCATTTTCCTTTTGTGGCAAAGGGGTTACATTTTCAATGCATATTAATGCGTGAGTCGGAACTTAAATGCACTGCTGATTGTTAATAGAAATGTTAGGTAGTAAATGTTCTAACTAAATGAATCTGTTTTAGAATCTTGTTATTCATATGTGTCTGAACGTGCATGTTTCATGAAAAACTATTTTGAGTTTGACAGCCAATATGATGGTTGGCAGTGAGATAATTTAAATTCTGATGTTTAAAATTTGTTTGGTGGTTCCACAACAAGATGATCAGCTTTACAAAATAATAATAATAAATGCTTTTAATAGTCTTCTACTTTTTTGGAGATTTCATGCCAGCCGAGTGCATTAAGTAGTGTTGTGTGGTTTTTTTTCAAAAGAAAAGAAAGAAAGCTCAAAAGGTTTTATCTGCCTGAAGCACAGAAACAGTTCTGTTTAGTAATTCTGAAGGTTTTGGCCTTGGTTATTGCTAGGAAACCTGAGCAAGGGAGGTTTCCAGATGGAGGAAGGAGAGAAGATTCCTGGCACATGGCAGGGGAAAGATCTGATCTGAAGCCAGGGATTAGCAAGATGTGCTACAAAGGGATGCTGAACTCTTGTTTGTGGTTGTCCAGGTAGACTTTAGCCACCAGAGGGTGTAATGAAGCTGCATTTTAGAGCAGTGCTTTTGTTTTGTTCTGTATCTTCCCAAATATCATTCTGGCCATATTTAGAATTTTGTTAATCCCTTGAATAAATTGCACTAAGCCTTTGTTCTCCTGCCTTTGTAGTTTTGTAGCTTTGTTATGTGCAAAATCTCTGTTCCCCTCTGCTTTGACTATTTGCTATCTTGTTCTTTTTATTTATCTTGTTCTGTATTATCCACCTTGTACTAATCTTCCCAAGCACTAATGCTAAACAAGCAAACAACATGTTAACAATAGATCATTGGAGCATGAGATCCCACTAACCCACATCTCCTTTGCAGTACCTGGCATGGGGACAACAGATCACAGCACTGTTGATTAATATGGAATTATTCCTGGATCTGTGCTTGCAGTCCAACTCCCTTCTAAGTATGCCTGGAAAGAGTGGGAAATCTTTTGCACTTAATCACCCATACTGTGTGAGAACAACAAGGTATTTAATAGTTGTTAAGGAGTAACACTATCATGTCATATGATCCTGTATGTGTATCCCCACAGGTGGCTCTGGGGTGACCTTAATTTATGGGTCTTGTTCTTTAAGTGGACTTTTCAAAGTGGCTAATTCTCAGATTGCCTCCAGGATGTCAGTATTTTGCGTGAGGGATTCAAGTGCCTACTGGAAGTTTAGGTTTGCACTCTGCCCACATAGTGCACAAATATCACTATTTATTTATTTATTTATTTATTTATTTAACTTTTTGCTGTTAGGAAAGTGACAGGGAAATGCACTGAAAAGTGTGAGATGAACAAATGACACAGGAAGATGGACAAGCAAATCAGGACAAATGCTCATTGTCATATAACCACCCCATAAACTGATCAGGACAAATGTTCAACAAAGACTAGACACATTTTAACCTTCCTCTCTGGATGAGCCCGCGTTTTCATGCAGCGATAACATTTGACCACTAGAGGCCACTCTGGTGTGTGCCTGTGGGATCTTGCTGTCTCCTCCCCTCAAGCAGGGAGCCCAGACTGGATATTGACAGCAAAATTAGTGGCTTCAGAATGGAGCACAAAGAAGGTTGTTGGTGTTCAGGTCTTGGCTCGTGCATGCAGCAATCAATTTTCATCCATTCACACATCAATGTAAACAGCATCACTGGAGTATATGAGAAGGACCGGCTCCTAAGGTCCTGATGGGTTATAGACCAGGGGAGTACATTGCTTCCCTCCCCTCATGGTGAATTCTGTTTTAAATTGAAAGCTAATTGGTAGGGAGGAGGATGATGTTGTTGCTCTTTGGATTCTTTTTTTAAAAACTGAGCTGAATGTTCTCTTGTACACCAAGGTTGCACTGGTGAGCAACTGTGGCACACAACCAGGGAAGGCATATGTGTGTGTGTGTGTATAGATTGCACATAGTTGGTTTGTTGCTACTCCTCACTAATGATATCTTGTACCATATGCAATATTTGTTTATCCATTAGACATCCAAAGCTATTGAGATTGCTTCTGTGGAAAGTGTCACATTTTCTCATGTCTGAAATGTCTAATATGGGTAGGTGGGAGTAATGTCCCTGCAATATAAGGGCATCGTCCATGCAAGACCATGTTAAACAACAAAAAGTAATTCTGGAGAAAATGGGAATAATGCATGTCCTGTATATTAACTTCATTAACCAAAATTGAAAAACCACAGAAATGAAGTGTTTAGTTTGTCTTTTGTTATCTCCTCATGTTTTAAGTTCTCCAGCAGTCTAAGTCCATTGCTTAACAAGACACAACTTGGAAGTGCTGATCAAGTAACACTCTTCATCTCACTGCGATAACATATATATTGCCGTTTGTTCCAATCTGCAGTTTTATCAGAATGCTTTGATTGCTTTCCAGAAGCACCTGGCTCCTGAGATTGCGAACTATACCTGGAAATAGGAGCAGGAAATGTAACCCCCATACACTTAACCTGCTTGCCTTAATATTCTTTAGTAAAGTGGGCCATAAGATCCTTATGAGTTAAATAAGAAAGGAGTACTTAGGCTTCACATCAGCTTGGAGTTTCTTGTGCGTATGTGTACGATGTATGTGAACCATCTCTATTTAGCTACATGGAATTAGCTTAAATACATGGTGTGGTGATGGCAGCAGTCTTGAGCAGAGTGCTAGTGTGAAAGCAATTAAACATTAGTGTTGTGCTGATTCTTTTTTGAGCTTTATTTGTGTTGTGACCTGACTGTCCTTCATCTCATCATCCGGGTTTCAAAGGTGTGGCTGGTGGGCTGTTGTGGGAGTGATGTGATCCTCTTGGCAAAGCAAGGTGGGGTGAAGCACATTGTCCCAAGCCAGCCCCCACTAGAAACCACTAGCTACCACTAATTTGGTGCCAGATGTTTATTGTCTTGAGGGTTTCTAAGCAGGTGAAGTTCCCCAGATGCTTCTTGGATACCACACAAGCACTTGCAGAGCACCCTGTTCTGCTTCATCTATGTGAAGAGCACCCACCCCACAGACCCTCAGCACAAGTGCAAACAAGCCAAGAAGCCCTTGTTTCTATAAGAGTCCATTTAAGTTCAAAGGAAGGGGCAAGGTCAAAGAGAGCCTCTTGTCACACTCCCCACTTCTGTGTCTTATAACTACCTAAAGAATCTGTGAGTGTAACCTTCTGTTGGTGTTGCTGAACTCATGGCTATTATAGTCAGGATGATAATTGCTGTGTTGGCTTACATCTACTTTGACCTGCTCCTTTTGTTGGTGATGACCCTGTTCTGGTACTTCAACTCTAGTCATCCTTGTGCCCATAGCTTCCTGAAGCCCTTTTAACACTGTCCTGAGTTGGAACACGACAAGCCTCCGTTTGCATGGATTTAAGATGCACAGCAAGGTTGAGAACAGATCAGCCTCTCTTTGTGCCAAACTGACCTTGGCTTAGTTTGAAAGGAGTTGGCTGGTAGATGCGTAATTCTGTCTCACTGCTGGAATAGATTGCCTTTTGATAGACACTTTCCACTTCTGTGAGTTTTTATTCTATGTAAAGGAGCTGCTGCTGGACTAAGCAGTGTGCAGGATGACAGCACCCCATACTTTAGAGTGTATGGACTGTAGTGGACTGTGGCTGACTTTGCAATAGCTTTTCATTTAAGGGGATAAATGCTGCCTTCACATTATCTGTCTGAAGGCTACTGGTTCCAGAGCTTCTGTCTCCTATTTCGTGTGTGTGTGTGTGTGTGTGTGTGTGTGTGTAAGGTAAAGGACCCCTGGACGGTTAAGTCCAGTCAAATGTGACTATGGGGTTGCAACGCTCATCTCACTTTCAGGCCAAGGGAGCTGGTGTTTGTATACAGACAGCTTTCCAGGTTATGTGGCCAGCATGACTAAACCACTTCTGGAGCAATGGAACACCGTGATGGAAACCAGAGCACATGGAAAAACTGCTTACCTTCCCACCACAGCGGTACCTAGTTATCTACTTGCACTGGAGTGCTTTTGAACTGCTAGGTTGGCAGGAGCTGTAGATACACAGTTGGCAATGCACATACATAATTATACATTCTGATCTAATAGCAAGAGGTAGTTCTTAGTGTTGTAATTCACTACATACAGTATTCGACCTGGGTGCCAGCCCTACTGTCACAAGGATCATACAAAGATTCCCCAACCCCTCCCACATACATGAACATTAAGGAGGAGGTGGGATTTTGTTGTGTCCTGAGGCTGCATTGAGATAACAGTATCTCTGGCTTTTGGCACCTGTTAGCACTCTGCCTGGCGTGCTCTGGTCCAGAGGGTCACGAAGAGTCAGACACGACTAAATGACTAAACAACAACA
The DNA here is from genome assembly GCF_964188305.1 of Podarcis bocagei. NCBI lineage: Eukaryota > Metazoa > Chordata > Lepidosauria > Squamata > Lacertidae > Podarcis > Podarcis bocagei. Next base: position 45,119,879 of record NC_138128.1, read on the forward strand.
ACAAAGCACTCGGCTTCCCTGCAAAAAGGCCTACTCTCTGTGTTTAGCTGTGTAGCTGCTCAAGCTCCGGGATCTCCCCCACACATTCCTTTGTGTCTTTCAACAGGGAATCTCTGCTAAATGAGTTTGCACATTTTACCCCTTTTGTAAGGACAGATGCTGTGCATCATCAGCAGCACTGCTTTGTGAATGGTTACTAATGATTTTACATACATTTAACTCAGCCTTAACGTACAAGTTACAGTCTGCGCTCTCTTATTTCCCCACCTCCCTCTGACTTCACAGCTCATATTCTTTCCTCTCCACAACTGTGTGTATGTACTGCCAATTTAGGGTAACACTTTTGTGCATCTAAAGAAGTGGACGCTAGTCCATGAAAGCTTATGCCTGGCAGGAGGGATTTCTCGGACGGAATGAATGCATCAGAATGAGAGAGCGAGGCTAGCGTAATCCAGCCCTGCAGAGTTGCAGAGCAAAATCTCCTGACCTGATGGTGTTTGGCGGGGTGAGGGAGAGTAGGAGGAACCTCCAGATCCACCAGGGATCTGTACCCAGTTCCTCTTCTCCTTTGGACTCAACATTTGGAAAGAGATGCAAAGTGACTAGAGGGATGAGGATGACACATACACTGACATCTCTACTCACTATCCCATTGGTATAAGTGCACTCTTCTCTTCTGCTCTGTAATAAGAGCGGCTGGCTGGACTGGGGTGCAGAGTTGTCTCTGATGAGCGATAATAACCAATGGTTTGTGGGGATTAAGGAATTAACTCTTGCAATGGGAGAATCATTGGCTTGGGCAACCCTTGCCCTCTTCCAGCAGGCCACAGTTGGGGCTCTTGTTTCAGGTTTCGTCTATCTGAAGAGCAGGCGCCAATGCCAGGCTGGCAGCCTCCCCTGGGCTCTGCTGGTATGAGTAATATGCAGAGCCTGGGCAGGCCCTCCCCCTCCCCTGAATCCTGGCACCAGGCCCTGGCATTTTTCTTGACTCTGGTTCAGGCACATCCAGTTCTACAAGTGAAAGGCTTAGCCAGTCAGAAACTGCCAATGCTGCTGCTCACTAAGCTGTTAAGATCCGGGCACTTCTAGGTATGTGTGGTGACAAAAATATAGACCAGGTGGGTGAGAAGGGCTAAGGGAGAACACCAACAGCACAACGGAGGTATCTAAAAGCTGGGGCTGAAGGAGTTTGGGGCACAGTCTGGGAAACACCCAGAAGTGGTAGAACTTGTACGTGGGATATTGGATGCTCCCATTCTCCACTCTTCTCCCTCCTTAGGCAGGGATAGGAATGGATTTGAAAGCTAGTCAGGTGTTTTAGATGCCAATCAGGTTGATGGCTGGGGGAAAAACTTGCATACCTTTGGCAACGTCTTTGTTAGTGCCATTTTTGCTGACGGTGGATTTAAAAAACAACAAGTCAGGCAGTAGAAAAAATAAATAGAAGTATCTAGAAGGTGAACAAGTAGGGGACCTGTCAGGTGTTGGCAGGCTATTTTTATTGCCATGCTGCTACTTTTATACGCTTTGACAAACCCTTCCCTTCCCCATGCCAGGCAATCAATAGCTTTCTGAATATTGGTGTGCGTAGTGTATTTCTAGTGTCTGCTTTGAGCCCTGGCTATCAATTTACAGGTAGCGGCTGAAACAACATCAGTAAATATACCTGACTGCTGCCAGCTACAAAAGCAGGCTGCTTTCTCCTCTGGCATTAGAATTCCACCCCCAGGCCAGTTCTCCCCTTGGCGTCTGTGGGGCATTATTGGGGAAGAAATTCTGAAGGCTTGGATGCTGCCTTAGATAGGGATTCCTTCTAAAGTCAGGCATTGGGGGTTCCTTCTCTGTCCAGTGAGCTAGTTTATCATTACCCTCCCCCCTTGGTCTTATGATACTATGCAATCCTTACCCTTTTGTCCAGCATGATACTTCTTAACCACCAACACACACACACACATCGTCCAAGCAGAGGCAGCTAGGATGCACTTTGCGATGGTGGAATTATCAAGGAGAACCATTGTAAAAAAAAATAGAAAGGAGAACCATGTAGGATGATGGGAAGAACATTAAGAAATTGGTAGTCACCATATGGGCTAGCCTTGCTCAGCTGGGTGTTCTGGGGTGGACTCTCAGGCTGGGTTGAAGTTTTCCAGAGTATGTTGTCCTCTGCACATTTTAAGCTCCGTTGTTTTCTCTGCGGTAAGAGATGGGCAAGGGCAGTGCCTAGAGAGATACAGGTGTCCTCTCGCAGCAGTGCTGGGACTGGACATGTTGAGGCGTCACATGAGGGTCTCTCCCTGTTTAATGCCCCCTCCCATCTGCACTGAGCTTTCCTGGGCACAAGCCAAGATCCTCTTAACTCTCCCATCTCCTTAGCAGCTGCATTAAGCAAATCGATTGTGTTGGTGTCATTGGGATGGGATGGGAGGGCAGGGCTCCTTCTGCACACATTCCTCTCCCCCCCCCTTTGCATTTCTCTCTTGGCGCTGCTGCCACGCTCCCTCTCTCCCTCTCACTTTCATCTCTGTGAGCCAGGCAAGCGCAGCTCAGACTCCACTGCCTCAGACTTCGCAAACTCCCTGCCCTGCACTGTGTGACCCTTTTCTCCCCTTAGCAGGCACAGCAATCGCTGTGCCCCTTGGGAGAGGGTCAGAGGTGCCCTCAGTGCTGTTCCTGATGGAGGCTGATCTTCAGCAGCAGGGTTGAAAGCAGCAGCACCGTTTCAAAGGGAATACAAGGACCCACGGGCATGTGGGTGACCCTGGCTGAACTGGGGTGAGTGAGGAGCTGGGAGAGCAGGCACGGGTGGGCTTTGAGGGCCTTGATGCCATGAGTCCCCTTCACCATGAACCTGGAAGGCCTGGAGATGATTGCCGTGTTGGTGGTTCTGGTCCTCTTCGTCAAGGTGCTGGAGCAGTTTGGACTCTTTGAGCCGGTCTCCTTGGAAGGTAATGCACAGGGAAAGGGGTGGTCTTGGGGAACTGGCTCTGCTTAATCTGTACTCCTCTGGCTGGTTGTAGGGTGAGCCTTGGTTAGCCAAATCTATCACTTTTGACAGGGCAATGGGTAGTTAAGTTTAGTTCAACAGTGGAGAGGGAGCCTCTGCTGCAACCCAGAAGGCTTTATTATCCCTTCAAAAATAAAAAAAATAATAATACTTGGATGGTCTCTAAGGGGCAATGAGAGTGTGGAAAGGGTCGTACACCTTTTGGAGTGCGTGCAGTTGAAGACTATGCTAAATACAGAGGATAAGCAGCAATGCCTATCCTTAAGGTGAGAACTGGAAACTAAAATAAACTTGTACTTTGTGCAAAGTAAGAGAGAAGCTCTACACCAAATGGGTGAGCCTTGGGGGAAGTAGAACTTCGAAGCAGGCAGGTCATCTAAGCCACAAGCCTGTGTTGGACACAGTGTCCCCTGCCAGGATGATGACTTCTTAAAGAGGCAGGAAACCATGGAACTTTCTGAACCCCATCTAGATCTGTAGCAAGTGGGCACGAGTGTGGCACCAACTTGGTGCCACTAATACATGCGTTCACCATGCATGCAAAAAACATTTTAGGGGTGCATGTTTGGAGTGTGGACTGGTAAACAAGCATGGTGAACCTGAGCAGGAGATGTGTGACGGATGGCATTGGAAGGTGGAGGGGGCACTGTGTATATGGGTTATTATGTTGATAGAGGTGGTAGCTTGCTTTCTGTTGGCAATAAACACATGTGAAGCAGTAGTATTGGATGACTAGAGACAGGCACTGTGTGCTTATTCTAGTCGGAAGTGTGAAAGTATTGATGAGCCCTGTATAACGATCTCTGTTTCTGTACAGTGCTTTGATGTTGTGGACTCTGCAAATGCCCTTCTGCTTCAAGGCGTCAGCCCCTCTTTTCCTATGCTAGACTTCCTTGAGACTGGGCTTCTCTAGGCAACCTGTTTATTAAGCACTCGTGCTAATTTGCTTGCACAGATCTTACCTGGAGCTTAGATTATGACCAGGCTTTATTAAGCATTCATTCTGATTTGTTTGCAATGGGGGTCATGTGGCAATGAACATTCATTCTGATTAATAGGAAATGATCTTCTTACTAATCGCTTGCTCATCCCATCCTTTTAAGTGCACTTCCTAGTCACTTTCTTAGCTGCAAAAAGTCTGGGGCAACAGATCACTTTAATCCACTTCAACAGCACAAACCTATATTTCCAGTATGCCCTTGAGTCCCTCCCTGAAAATAGTGCTTGTCTGGAGGAACCCATTGTCCCTCACTGCAGCACTTAGAAGAGGAAGATGCAGGAGGAAAAATGTTAACATAAGGACCCACAAAGGGGAGGAGGGAAGTCCATGGGAATTTATGGAAGTCTCTTTTCATTTTGATTGCTTGACGATTGATTGTAAATTTCAAAATCTGAAAATTAAATAAATTTATTTTTTTTAAAATAGAAGAGGAAGGGCTGTAACTCAGTGAAGCGCATGTGCTTTGCATGCAAAGGTTTCCAGGTTCAATCCCCACCATCTAGTACTGAGCTAGATGGACCAGTGATCTCACATGGTGTAAGGCAGCTTCCAATATTCCTATAACATTGCAGAATGAAAATAATATGTGATGACGCCATATAAGGGTAATAGTTTGACCAGGTGATTAGATGGCTCACATGCTCTTTCTCCACTGTGGGCTCATCTGCACTTCTGCTTGTGCCATGCATGGAAGGACAGGTCTGAGTGGTTTTCCCCTTGCCCCGCTCCTCTGCAAGTGAAAAGCCATTCTTTAGTGATAGACTGGAACAAATGGCAATCAGGGAAACCCAAATTGCTGTTTGCTCAAATTGAAAAAGCAGAGTTTTCCCCAGGGGAAAGTGGCAGAATGAGAGGAAGTGTGGCTAAGCCCTGAGTGTTGAACAAGTTGCCTGAGGTTGCTTGCCTGTAGGACTCCAGGCATTAGCCCTGAAAACCAATACAGTTCCAAGAAGCAGAGACAGGGAAATAAGAAAAGCAAGCAAGCCACCGTAGATTCTGCTTGGGCAAGAATGCTCTGTGCATAGTTTGACCCTTGTGTCACTTGCCTACTCCTGCCCTGTGACAGGCTGCTCCCAGAGCCGGACTCCATTGCTTAGTATGATATTTTGGAGGAGATTTCTTGGTTCTGGGAGCTCATAAAGGATCTTTCCCACCCTTCCCCATTCATGGGACATTCCATTTTGTCTGTCCTTTTCACACTGGCCATGTAGCCACAAGTGTAAATAAGTTTGTTTCAGTTCCTACTTTCACCTTGGAAAAAACCAGTCCCATTTTCCCCACCCCTTTGGCGGAGAGGGGCAAGTTAGGTGTCACAGAAGTGGATTACATGCTTTGCTGCAGCTATGGTGCTTTGCCTTTCATGGGTTTTCCATTCCTGCCTGCTTTCTCCACTGAGAGTTGGGCTTAACTCTGCCCCCTCCATTGTGCCTGCTGCGTTATCTCTTTGTGCAGACATTCTGGGCAGAGATCTGTGGCTGCTCTACTTGTTGCTGCTTGAGACTGGGACTTCCCAGAGATTTATGCGTTGGAGGACAGCATCCAGTTGCTTTGCAGATGACTTAGTTTGGGCTACAGGGAGTGGAGTCTAATTCTTTGGCTGCTTGGTTTTTAGAATGGATTTTCTGCCTGAGAGGATGCAGACATTCAATATGTGTCTACACAAGGAGAGAGATCATAGTCTGGCAGATAAAACTGTGGCATATCCAAGGTTAACAAGTCACCCCAGTTGTCTGATGGTCGCATTTCTTCATAGCATGGCTGCAGAGCCAGTAAAACACCATCTCTATAGATGGCCCTACGAAGCACCTTTCACTTCGTCATCTATCTGTTTCACAACACTATTGTAGTCTGACCTCTTGTTTCCCGTGCATAGACAGTCACCCCTGGCTATAAATTTAGCAAAGAGACAAAACCAGAAACGCATTGCTATTAACATAACCAATAATCTGTTCACGACCTACATGGTAACATTGATACTTGGCAAATGGGTAAGGGAAAATGGGTCACATAGCAGAGAATGGCAGAGTTCAAGATCACAGAGAAAGGGAGTCTTGTCAATAAACCCACACTAGCCTGGGGGGGGGGATTTAACGGCCTGCTGGGGTTTATAGAGGTGCGATGCAGAATTCCATCCTTCTTGCAGCAGCCTGTTGTATTTCTCTGCTGGCTGTGGAGCAGGGGGCTTCCCTAACCCTCTGACAGCCCACTTGGTTTCTGTGGTGGGTGCATTCTGTGCCTCTTCTAGCAGCCACGCCAGTTGCCTACATGCATAAAGGAAGTGCATTCAGTGTTAGAGCATCTGCCTTGGATCCAGAAGGTCCCAGGGTCAGTCGACAACTCCTGGTAGGGCTGGGAATGTCCCCTTCCTGAAACCTCAGAGAGCTTCTGCCATTTAGTCAAAACAACCCTGAGCTAGATGGACCAATGGTATGTCTCAGTAGAAGGCACCTTCCTGTGATCCTATACAGTGTCTCTCTATAATGCTTCTTTATTTTCCTTGTGCATGAAGTGTAGGGCCTAATCAAATTTGATGCCTCTGATTTGCAATTATGGTATCTAATCAGAATATTATGCCTATATAGGTACATCCACTAAAGAATAGAGTACCACGACAAGTCCTGTTTTGCTTTGTCCAGCAAAATGTTGTCATTGGTTGCTCTGTGGTTCTCCATAATCTGGTCTTGTAGGGCACAATAATGACTTGACAACTGCATGAAGAGTCATTTGCAGCACCTTTGCAGGAGCACAGGAGCAGGCATGTGGCTAGAGGTCCCTAGTCCTCCACAATTATTTATCTATCTATTTAATGCATTTGTACCCCCAAAAGGTTCCCAGAGTGGTTTACATACAAATAAGATAGTCCCTGCCCACAAGCTTACAATATAAAAGGCATGGCACACACACGGGGAAATGGACAGGTAGCGAAGAGGGAAAAGCAAACTCAGGTACCAATTCCTAAAGTTAAATAGTTCAGGGACAGGATGTGCCAGATGGAGCTGGTCTTTCAGCAGAGCTGATGGGAGTGAGCCCTGCTTTTCATTTCTTCCACAACCACTTTGTAAATGGTGTAAGAATGTAAGAAGAGTCTGCTTAACCAAGCCAGTGACCTTTCTAGTCCAGCTTCTTGTTCTCCCAATAGCCAGCCAGATACATATGGGAAACTTGCAAGCATGACCTGAATTCAAGAGCACTCTCCCCTCCTGCTGTTTCCAGCAACTGGCATTCAGAAACCTAATGCCTCTGATCACAGAGGCAGAGCATAGCCATCATAGCTAGTAGTCACAGATAGTGTTATTCTCCATGAATCCATCTAATCCTCTTTTAAAGCTGTCCACATTGGTGCCCATCGCTGCCTCCTGTGGGAGCAAGTTCCTTGTTCAACTGTCAACCTTCTGAAGAAGTACTTTCTTTTTATCTGTTCTGAATCTTTCGACATTCAGCTTCATGGGATGTCAATGAGTGTAAGGAGAAAAACTGCTCTCTATTCACTTTCTCCATGCCACACATAATTTTATAAACCTCCCATTCACCTTTTCTTTAAGCTAAGAAGCCTGAAATGCTGCAACCTTTCCTCATAGTGGAGCTATTTCATCCCCGTGATCAGATTGGTTGCCCTTTTCTGAATCTTTTTTCCAACTCTACAATATACTTTTTGAGGTGAGGTGACCAGGACTGTACACAATATTCCAAATGCAGTCACACCGTAGATTTGTGTAACAGCACTGTGATATTTGCAGTTTTATTTTAGAGCAGTGGGAGAGGGGAACTTCCATAGGCTTAATTAGGCCTGCCAGGCCTCACATCATTGGGCCCCTCAGGCCATTCTGGCCATGTCACACCCACCTGCCAAGGTAAAAGATGACTCCTGAAGTTCTGCCAGTCAGCTGATCTAGTAGCCTGCCATCGCTACTAGGTCTGTGGGAAATCCTGTAACTCAAGACAAGTTCCCTAGAGTGCCCTGCTCAAGACTGATACAATGCTGGGAACTTGTAAGAGGAATTCTTATGTGCCATTTCCCTCCCACAAATTTTTGTCACCCTTGAAGCAGAAATGAGAACCTACCTGTTCTCTTTGGCCTATATGGCTCTGCCCTGGTCTCCACCTTCCCTCCCAGCAAGTACATTGCTCGAGGGCATGAGTGAGGATCCATCCCTGTTTCCGAGCTGATCCTCCGGCCCCTGCCTCCCCCTCCCTCCGTGTGTTATTTCTGACCACAAAAGTGCTCCCAGGCCAGGCACTGCTGCATCATGCCAGCTGGTGAAACAAAATCCCCTAATGGTTTGCAGATATTAATGGATGCGGCCCTGCAGTCAGCCCCACTGCAGTCCATGCTGATCATCCCTGTGTCTATGCCAAGCACTAGACTGGCTTTTTTCTGGCTGTTGCCCAGCATAAGAAAAGGGCAGGACAAGGTAGGTGGGAGACGATGAATCCCGAGATGGTGCAGGATGGCGAAAGCAGCTTCTTTTCGATTTGCTGTCTTCCCTTGGAAAGTCATTCAATTCAGAGGCACATGATCCCAAACAAGCCTCTCTAACGTGAGTGCCAGGGCAGCCTATGGATTATTATTCACAGTGTAATTAATGATTAGCAACTCTCCTATCCTCATGTCTACCTCATTTTGTGAATGTGTGTGTGTGTATATACAGTGGTACCTCACTTTAAGAACAACCCTGTTTACGAACTATTTGGTATACGAACTCCGCAAAACCGGAAGTGTTCCGGTTACCGAACTTTACCTCGGTCTATGAACAGAAGGCAAATGGTGGAAGGGCACCGGCAGCGGGAGGCTTCATTAGGGAAAGCGCACCGCAGTTTAAGAACAGCTTTGGTTTAAGAACGGACTTCCAGAATGGATTAAGTTCATAAACCGAGGTACTACTGTACACACACACACACACACACACACACACACACACACACACACAATCACACACACTCACAAAATGAGGGAAACGTGAAAATACACACATACACAGATTTAACATTTTGTAATTCTGTGCTCACTGCACAACAGGTGTGGACAACTTTTGGCCCTCAAGTTGTTACTGGACTACAACTCCCATCTGCCCCAACAAGCATGGTCAACAGCCAGGGTAGTGGGAGTTGTGGTTCAGCAACACCAGGAAGGCCAAATGTTCCCCACACCTGTAGAACACGTAGCTCTTTTTTCAAAATAGCAAACTCTAGTAAGACCGTTACTCCTTTTGTTCCCAACAGAGCAGAGCCCATCTTAAGACTGTTTCATTCTACAGCTCCCCCCTCGCTCCAACCTTGTTTTCTTTTGTTTAGCATTCTGAGAAACTGTTCTGGAGAGATCAAAAACGTGTGAATTATTTTGTGGCATCATGATTGGTTCTAATTAAAGTATTGTCCTACTGTGGGTTTTTGATTTCCTCCCATTTTGTGAATCTTTTGGTGATTGTTATTTTATTCTTTTATTCTGCCTCTCCTGCATGGGTACAGCAGTTCCTCCTGTCAAACTAGTCCCCTTGGAGAGCAGGAGTTAACCCTCCTTTAGTCTCCCATAACCAAGTTGTGATTGTTTAAGCAGAAGTAAAAGCTGTCCAGGCCTACAGAATTTCAGGGTGGTGCTCAGCTGAGAGGAGTTTGTGTTTATGTATTTCATGATGATGTTCTACCCAGGGAATATTTCCCCTCCCCCAGATATTTAAAAACCTTGTTTTCTGCTATTAGACTCTATATACTATGAAATGCCACAAAATGTAAGATTCAAATACTTTTAAAAAAGAAAAACTGAAAAAGAATCCTAAAACTTTAAAAGTATGGCGAGAGCAAAACTAAAAAAAGCCCCTCAAATAATGTCTGTTTACTATTAATAAACTCTTACATACATAAGGTGATCATATGCATGGTCCTCTATCTGAAGTATGGAAAGCACAGTCCTCTATCTGAAAGTTCTATTTGAAGAGCCGTCTGGTGCAAGTCCATTTAAAGATAAACAACTCTAAGGAGGGGCCTTGAAATTTATTCTGCCTGGCCTGCCCCCCTGGCAATGTAATGCACACAGAGGAAAAAGCTCTGCTGGCATTGCAGTATTACTGGGTAAAGGCTAAAATACAGTTTGGCATTGTGCGGGCATAAAGATGGAACAGGGTGAATTTGTCAAAGGAAGGTTTGGCTCAGTGCTAGGGCTCAGTCTTGGCTCACGAGAACTGTTGAGTACTCAGCAAGGTGGCTGTGAGTGGAAGCTGATTGCACAGAAACACTGACCTTATCCTAATGAAAGCTGTGTTAATGGATACAAGGCTTTGTGCTTTATAGACTGAAATATGTTGGATCTCTTTGATCTTTAATTGTGGAAGAGTGCAAATAAAAGATCTGTAGGAATTTCCCACATCCCAACCCTAAGTTAAAAATGGCTTCTCTTGGATGGGGCCTGATAATACCAGATTGTTAATGCTGGGATTGAGCCCTTGGCTATAAGCCGTATGAACAGCCCCACTTTCTGTTTCTCCTGTGAGCTCTGGCTGAAAAGCAGGCTTACTGTACCATTGGTGGAGCAATGAAGATAGAGCTGCACCACCTTTTTCTCTTCCCATCCAAAACTGCACTGCAGCCAAGTTTTCTGTCTTCTTCTCTTTCATTGTCCAGCTTCGCTACCTATGCCTTTGGGGGGCCATAGGCAGGAACATTTTCTCTTACTTTTTGCAGGGGCTGAGCATGGGGGTGCTACTGTAACCTAAGAACAACTAGGATTGTCTTAATTAATAGACTCAGCAGGTCTTTGACTGAGCCATGCACAAGTTGAGATTGTTGTGGGGCCCACAATCCAGCCTCTTAAGAATCCATGCTTTCATTACAAGCCCAAGTGCCTGTTTCTTATGGCTGCAGAGATAAGATCAGAATAATTATTCAGTGGATTAGGCTTACGGTCCAACTAGTCCTGCGTGCTCCCTCCAGCAGTGTCCAGCCAGGTGCTCCTGGATGTGATGGAGAAAGTCATCCACTTTTCTTTGTCCCCATCTGTTGGTAACCAGTCTTGAATATTGGGGGTAGGAGTTTCCTTTGTTTGATCCTGTGTCTTGTAGTACTGGTTAAGAGTTACATTCTGTCCTGACTGCAATCCTTTTAGAAAGCTGGTGATCATCATTACTGCCACAGCTGCTGGTTTCATGGGGGGGACGGGACATTTTCTTGCAATAACTCAGAATGTGAGTTTTCCTAGTCCAATATTTTTATTTTAAGAGTTTGCATAGGATACATACTGTCCTATGCTAAAGCAGTGGTATGTGTCTTGAACTTCATTCTGTTTTTGTTTTTTTTAAGAGTTGGTAAATAGATTTATTGTTTATTTATTTTTTAAAAGATATTTATTAAGAGTTTCAAAATATTACAAAAGAAAAAAAGAAAAAAGAAAAATACAAAGAAAAATACAAAATAAAAATAATTAAAAACAATTCAGTCTTTCAATCACTTATCTTTCATTTGCTTATTTCCCGAACCTCCTCACGCCTCCCTTTTCTGTATTCCGATTCAGTTTGTTAGTTCAGCAAATCCCTCCCCTCTTAGTTCATCCTAGTCTTCAATCTTAAAATATTGTAACATTAGATTTTTACCTATTAATAGTCCATTTTCTCATATTCCCTTATAACACTACAGCTAGAAACCACTTAGTTTCTATCCAACATCATTCTAACATTCATTAATTTTACAATATTTCTGTAAATAGTCTTTAAACTTTTTCCAGTCTTCTTCCACCAACTCTTCTCCCTGGTCTCGGATTCTGCCAGTCATTTCTGCCAGTTCCATATAGTCCATCACCTTCATCTGCCATTCTTCCAGATTGGGTAGATCTTGTGTCTTCCAATACTTTGCAATGAGTATTCTTGCTGCTGTTGTGGCATACATAAAGAAAGTTCTATCCTTCTTTAACACCAATTGGTCGACAATGCCCAGGAGAAAGGCCTCTGGTTTCTTCAGGAAGGTATATTTAAATACCTTTTTCATTTCATTATAGATCATCTCCCAGAAAGCCTTAATCCTTGGGCACGTCCACCAAAGGTGAAAGAATGTACCTTCAGTTTCTTTGCATTTCCAACATTTATTATCGGGCAAATGATAAATTTTTGCAAGCTTGACTGGGGTCATGTACCACCTGTATATCATTTTCATAATATTCTCTCTTAAGGCATTGCATGTCGTAAACTTCATACCTGTGGTCCATAACTTTAGACCAATTCTTAAAAACAAATGGACTTCAAAAAATCTCTCAAATAAATAAGTTAATGTTGAACTACAAAATAACAGAACAGGAGGTGGAAGGTGCCATTCAGAATATGCAGTTGGGCAAATCTCCAGGGCCAGATGGCTTAACCTCAAAATATTATAGATCTTTGAAGGATTGGATAATTCAACCACTAAAGGAGGTTTGCAATGAAATTTTGGAGGGGGAAAAAGCACCAGAGTCGTGGAAGGAAGCTTATATTACACTAATACCGAAAAATGAGTCTGAAAAGACACAACTTAAGAATTACCGCCCCACATCCCTGCTTAATGTGGATTACAATTTTTTTGCAGATATATTGGCTAAAAGACTGAAAAAAGTTTTAGTTGAAGAGATACATAAAGACCAAGCTGGCTTTCTCCCGGGCAGACACTCGTCTGACAACACGAGAAATATAATTAACATTTTAGAGAAGCTGCAAGTGAATATTAATACTAAAGCTGCTTTAATTTTTGTAGATGCGGAGAAAGCCTTTGACAATATTTCTTGGAGTTTCATGAAGAAAAATCTTCAGGGGATGGGGGTTGGTCAAGGGTTTGAAAATGGTATAAGTGCAATTTATTCAGAACAAAAGGCTAAACTAATAGCTAACAATGTGGTGACAGAGGAATTTAAGATAGAGAAAGGGACACGACAAGGCTGTCCAATTTCCCCACTGCTTTTTATTTCAGTCCTGGAGGTTTTGCTAAACATGATCAGAAGGGACCGTTTGATCAAAGGTATACAGGTCGGAGCCAAACAGTACAAATTGAAAGCTTTTGCAGATGATTTAGTATTGACGCTACAGGAGCCAGAATCTAGTACTAAAAGAGTATTAGAATTGATTCAGGAATTTGGTCATGTGGCAGGATTTAAGTTGAACAAGTTAAAAACTAAGGTGCTTGAGAAAAATTTAATACCGATTGAGAAAGAGAGGTTTCAGAAGGAGACAGGTTTAACACTGGTTAAGAAAGTAAAATACCTGGGGGTTAATATGACCGCTAAGAACTTAAACATATTTAAAGACAATTATGAGAAATGTTGGTCAGAAGTGAAAAAGGACTTAGAGATATGGTCAAACTTGAAGCTTTCCTTGTTAGGTCGAATTGCTGCTATAAAGATGAATGTATTGCCAAGAATGTTATTTTTGTTTCAATCATTGCAAATTTTGGACAAAATGGACTGTTTCAAGAAGTGGCAGAGAGACATTTCTAGATTTGTCTGGCAGGGCAAGAAGCCCAGAATAAAATTTAAAATATTAACTGATGCAAAGGATAGAGGTGGATTTGCCCTGCCAGACCTTAAACTTTATTATGAATCAGCGGCATTTTGCTGGCTGAAAGAATGGCTGCTTCTTGAGAACACAGACATTTTGGATCTAGAAGGTTTTAATAAGGTTTTTGGGTGGCATGCATATTTATGGTATGACAAGGTCAAAGCACATAAAGCATTTAAAAACCATATTGTCAGAAGAGCATTGTTTAATGTCTGGACAAGATATAAAGACTTACTTGAAAATAAAACCCCAAGGTGGCTATCACCGATGGAGGCGAAGGCTCAGAAAAAACTCAATATGGAGGCCAAATGGCCAAAGTATTGGGAGATTTTGGAACAGGAGGGTGATAAACTGAAATTGCAGAGTTTTGAGAAATTAAAAAATAAGGTGCGAGACTGGCTTCATTATTATCAGATAATGGAGGCATACAATTTGGACAAGAAAATTGGATTCCAGGTGGAAAAATCAAAATTAGAAACAGAACTGTTAGAACCCAAAACTAAGATTTTGTCAAGGATGTATAACTTGCTGTTGAAATGGAATACACAGGATGAAACGGTGAAATCTGCTATGATTAAATGGGCACAAGATGTTGGACATAACATAATGATGGCTGACTGGGAACAGTTATGGACTTGAACTTCATTCTGATTGCCTCTGTCATGAACTTAGTGTATTTTGCCTTCATGGATACCCTGACACGTATTTTGTGCAACACACATGCATTGGATGGTACCAGGGATTGCAGCTGATATTGATGGCATAAGTGTTGAAGGCAAGAAAACTCGGAAGGTGATGGCCTCTCCTTTTATGTCTGAAAATTTTTCTATACTAAAATGTATAGAAAATGGATAATGTGCATCTGGTAGAGAGAGCTGCAAAACTGAAAGATCCCGTTTCATATCTTGTCTCTGCTGTGAAGTCTTAAGGGTGGCCTTAGGCAACCTTCCCTCTCTCAGCTTCATCTACCTCCTTGTATAAAATATGGAGATTATATCACTGACCTACCTTACATGACTGTTGTATTACAATACAGTGTATATGCAGAGTGTTCTGAAGACTTTTAAAGTGCTACCTAATACCAAGGATGATCATTATTATTTCAAAATAAAAAAAATTGGGGGGGGGAGGACTTTTCTACCGCCTTTGAATGTATAGATGTGCTGGTGCACATCTTCTGTATTTCATTCATGCTGTGAAACAGTGTTATGTGTGCAGACTTTATGACTGGTGTTTCACAATGTGCGGTTTGACATCATTTGCTTAGAAAGACATCACTGAGCCTACAAGCGACATGAGTCTACTTCTTAGCATTGGGGGTGGGGAGCAGTGAAAAGAGTGCTTTATTTACATATAAGTTTAAGGATGTATCCAGAAAAGGAGACACATAGAAATGGTGGCAGGCTGCCCCTTATATTCTCAGCTTGCTTTTCCCTTTGTTCCTGCCAGTACCCCATGCAACTAGATGGTCTGCACATGCTCTAGAGCCATCAGATAGGATGTTCTCCCCGTCTTTGGTGTATACGCTTTCTCTGAGTGCTATTTATATCCCACGATGCCAGTAACTCCCTCCCTTAACAACCTTGGCATATTCATGGCCCTTCAAGGTGGAATGTGGTGTCCCCTAGTAGTTTGGAGAGGTGGTGCCATCTGCTTTGAAGCCTTGCTGCATCATCACAGGCATGCCATGCCAGGGACTAATGGTGTTGGGAGAGTCATCCTTGAAACCCACGGTTCTTTAGAGCACCATCTTTACTACTCTCCACAAACCCACAAAGGTGCTGACTCATTGGTGGCCCAAAGGCTGCTACTCTTCTGAGCCTTTTTAACTGGGTGGGGGTGATGGGGAGGATGAAAAAGCTGGCGTTATTGATTATGGCTCCTGAAGTACCGGCATCAATAATTCAGAAGAGCAGTTGGCAGGAAACGGAGGCCTCAGAGTGGGGCAAGGGAATGTGACAGCTTGGAAAGGGAGCGGAGGAGGAGATAAAAGCCTGGCCAGGGAATATTCACACATAATCTAGTCTGAGATGGATGTTGGGCAAAAGTGCAGATTGAAATTGATGAGTTGATTACCCACACTGGGATGGATAGGCTCAGTTGTGGATCCTGAGAATTGTCTGTGGGATGAAAATGTGAATAAGGGTAGTGATAGGTAACCTCAAACCAGAGGCCCCTCAATATAACCCATCCATTTTCTGGAGTAAGTAGACCTGAAGACTCCATGTTGCCCATGTGGCATAAAATTCAGCTTGCATGCTCACAGTTTCCTTAAACATGTTCCTACCAGATTATCTGTGGAGCTTCTGGGTATGTCGTGCTGCATCATGAGCAACAGCTTCCTCTTGTGGCATCTGTTGTAAAATCCTGGAGAAGAGGGACTCTGAGCTGTGATCCCAAGTTCAATCCCCCATATCTCCAGGTGGGGCTGAGATCGTCCAGTGCCTGAAACCTGGGAGAGCCTCTGCCTGTCAGTGTAGACAGTACTGAGCTAGATTGACCAACGGCATGACTCAGTATAAGGCAGCTTCTTATATTCCCTAGGCTCTCATCTTCTAGGGGACAGTTGAGAGTCTAAGCTTGCCAAACATACCCCCTTCAAATTATGTACTACAGAGTACATGAACCAGCAAATGTTGCAAGAACAGCAAATCGTCTTTGAGATCTCTCCATCCTGCTCACTCAGAAGGGGAGTTTTCACTGTAATGATGGTATCGTCTCTTATCAAAAACACTGAGCTTGGTGCTGAAGAGCCAAAGTAATGCTGAGAATATTAATATAGGATGGTGTCTGCACATCCTCGGTCCCCCTTTTGCTTACTCTGAGATTGAAATCTGTTCTGGTCTTATCAGCCTCTCAGCAGAGCAGCAGGTTTGTCTTCCTCGTCCTCTGCACCCACCTTAGGGGAAATAGTAGCAAGCCTGGTTCTAGTTGCTAATCTTGGCAATCCACTGGCTGCCGTGTACCTCCCTGTCATGGCAGCTCTTCCAATAAGTACATTGTCCATATTGTCAGTGGTGCCACACTCCTTTGGAACATGAAATTATCTCCTTCTGCACTTTCCCTTAGGCTACATCTAACATTGTAAAAGAATATATAGGACATCTCCTGCAGTTCTTAAAAGGCCTCTGAGCTGCCACCACCTGTTAGTTCACTGCAGAGCAACAGGGAAATACCAACTACAAGTCATTATCCATGTTGACGGCTCCATGCCTTAGTTATTTAATTATATCTCCTGGCATTCCAGTCTCTCTAAGGTTCGTTCCCGAAAAAAGTATAGTAAACCAAAGCAGCAGAGGCACAAATATGGCCTTTTCTAAATGGCCAGTGACTTTCATGGAGGAAGGTTAATAAAGGGATACTGCAAAGATACTGCAAAGAATCTTTCTTGCAACCTGTGTTGTCTGGGGATGGAGGGAGTTGCAGTCCAAAACACCTGTACAGCACCAGTCTGGCAAAAGAAATCAGTGCCTGGTAAGTGTCCCTGTGTGCGTTTCCATGTGCGGCACTGGTGCTGGCTCGCCAGTTGCAGCTTCGTCACGCTGGCCACGTGACCCGGAAGTGTGTTTGGACGGCGCCGGCTCCCGGCCTCTTGAGCGAGATGAGCGCACAACCGTAGAGTTGGTCACGACTGGCCCGTACGGGCAGGGGCACCTTTAAGTGTCCCTGAGGAAAGAATTCCACAAGCAGGGTTCTATTAACCAAAGGTTCTACTCTAGTGACATGTAAAGGAGGGCTTTTGAGTTGGATCTTAAAGACTGGGGCAGAGTCTCATGGCAGCACATGAGCCTTCAGATTAGATATCCTGGTTCCAAGCCATATGGGAATTTATAGGTCAAAATCAGCATCTTGAATTATGCAGAAGAACAAATTGGAAGCGAATGATCCTCTTTTTAATACTGGTGAGATTTCTTCTAATCAGCTAGTACCAGTCAGTAATCCAGTTGCCATATTCTGAACCAATGGAAGTTTCTGAGTGGTTTTCAAGGGCGGCCCAATGTACAGCTTGTTACAGTAGCTGAATCTGGATCTTACTAGGGCATCGATATCACCAGCTGCGGGAATAGTTTAGGTTATTCTTATATCTCCTGATTGTGGGACTACAGATATATAATTGGTGAAGCAATGTTTAGTTCTGCACTTAGAGCCATGCATTTTTCTTTTGTTCCAATTCAACCATTACTCTTCTTCCTTTCTAAATTTCTCTCACTCAGTTGGAATTGCTATATATTAGCTCCACCTGGTAGCTGGAGGGACAGCATACATATTCAAGTTTTTATTCATTATATGGATTGTGCCTGATTTTGCAAAGAACTGTGTTTAAGTTTTGCTTTATTACAGCTTTATATATCTTTTGGTGTTAGTTGTTTCTGAGTGAGGAGGGAGAAGCTGTTTGATTTGGCTTCCCTGGATGTTTTAAATGGGAAAATGAAATTGCAGTGAGAGTAGGCACCAAGGACAGCTCCAAAATTTGCTGTGTACTTTTCCCCAAGGTCTAGAAGTCTGCATCCTTCCTTCTCCTTCCAGCAGATAGGTGCACACAATCATTTAAAGTGTTCTGTAGCACCCTCATTTTTGACTTTCAACAGAGGACTCTGAGCTAATTGTTCTTCTTCTGTGGCTTATTTCAGCTGTGTATGAAATGCTGCCAATACAGTATAGCTTAAATTTGCTCACCTATCTGACGACCTTTTCTGGGGTGAGTTGCATTTGGGGGACTGGCCATAAAGTGACCACAACAATATATTCTGCCCTTTTCTGTGGATTGCATCTCTCCTGTGTATAGGGCTCTTCTGGTAGTTTAGGGAGCTCCTTTTTATTGGAATCAGTTATTGGAGCCAATGCTAATTCATATGTAGCCCTGTGTGCAGGTACTTGCATAGACTTTGTTCCTTTTGGTCTCTTGTAGTGAATTCTGGTGTTTTCATCCCAGCTTCCTTTAAGCTTGTTCAGAGAGCTGTGGTGAAATTGGATGATACAACACTGGGCAGTGTTATTCATATGACTTGATTGTGTTCATCCTGAAAGGATGATTTAGTTCTGTGGAGACTAAACCTGTGCTTCAGGTTAGAATTGAAGCAAGACGTGAACGTTTTTTATACAGTTCAGGATCCACAACAACCAATGAGAAGTGGAGGGCAAGGCACAGATAGGAGTGGATCAGACCTCTATTCACAATAGTGAGATTAGTCTTCCATGAGAAATAAAAATACACTCTACTGGCAAAAGAGGCAGTGTGTATGATCTGGAGCAAGTTGCTCAGGATAAAGATATACTTGCTTCCTGGGCTGATTTATTATTTATTGTGCATCTAGAGGCTATTTTCTGTAGAGCACGATCATAAATCTATGTGGTCATCAACTGGAGCAAATGTTCCCCAGCCTCCCTAGTGGGTGTTTTGTGAAAAAGATGGAGTACGTAGCTTTCATGTTGTGCAAAACTCC
This sequence comes from Podarcis bocagei, assembly GCF_964188305.1. NCBI lineage: Eukaryota > Metazoa > Chordata > Lepidosauria > Squamata > Lacertidae > Podarcis > Podarcis bocagei. The sequence continues at coordinate 45,138,830 of NC_138128.1, forward strand.
CATGTCCTTTTGCAGTCTTTATAGGTGTGCTATGTTCAGTGGATCATACAGCAGAGGGGGGAAAGTGTGTGTGAGAAAGTGAGTGACTACCTTTTAAAGTTACTCTTCCTTGTGAAATTATTATCTATGGCACTATTCAAAGCTGCCCAAAGAGCATGTGCTGAAACAAAATGCCCAAAGCCAGGAGAGCAAATAAACAACTTTATTGCTTCCCCAAACCATCTTTCCTTTTAAGTGCATGTTTGACTGCTGTGTTCTCAGTGTTCTTACTGAAAGGTGCTGCTGTGGGTTTGGTGGTTTGGGTTCCCTTCCTTCCTGGAAGTGTCTTTGCACCTAACCTGGTCTGGTCTGAGGCAAATGTCCCTAACTGCTTGGCTGTCTGGGTCATGGTGTCTCTCATTTCTCCTGTATTGCTCATCTCTCTAGCTATTCCTGTTTGTCTCCATTTGTCAGTCATTGCCACTTCTTTTCTATAATGCTCAGAACATCCTTGCAGTCATGAGTCATGCATGCACACACACTTGTACACAAGCTTAAAAGCAGCAACATTTAAATTGACCCGAGGAAGTAAACAGCATCTGAAGGGCAATCAGTGCAACAACCCTGGTAAAAAACTATTCTCATGCATTCTTGAGACAAGTATGAAATGATCTGCTTTCATATCTTCTCCTATCAAAAATTAGGCTGCTGCTTGGCCAAAACATCCAGGTGAAAGAATAATAAAACAACTGAAATCAGACAAAACAATAACATAGCAAATAAAATCACCAATAAATCCAGCAATAAAGTGAGAAATGGCAGAAATTAAGTATCCATTAGTAGTCAAGTACAGGAATATCTTCACCGGGCATCAAAAAGACAATGAGAGTTGGTGCCAGCAAAGTGTCCCTGGGAAGTGTATTCCACATTACACGGGTGAATTCACTGGGAAAGCCCTGTCTTCCCTATCACCACTCACCACACTTCTACAGGTGGCAGCACTCAGAGCAGAGCCTCTTAACAATGGCGCAGGTTCATTTTAGATACTCCGTTCCCTGGCCTCAGGGATCTTCCCTCCCCAGCCCTCAAATAGGTATGTGTGCTTAAGTGCTAGCTAGCTAGTTAATTAATTACAAAATAAATAAATAAAGTTAAAGGTGATATATAAATTTATTGATAAAGAGAGCTGGGAAAACCCCAGAACTAAGCGCTGTGGGTTAAACCACAGAGCCTAGGGCTTACCGATCAGAAGGTCGGTAGTTCGAATCCCCGCGATGGGGTGAGCTCCCGTTGCTCGGTCCCAGCTCCTGCCCACCTAGCAGTTCGAAAGCACATCAAAGTGCAAGTAGATAAATAGGTACCGCTCCGGTGGGAAGGTAAATGGCATTTCTGTGCGCTGCTCTGGTTTGCCAGAAGCGGCTTAGTCATGCTGGCCACATGACCCGGAAGCTGCACGCCGGCTCCCTCGGCCAATAAAGCGAGATGAGCGCCGCAACCCCAGAGTCGGTCACGACTGGACCTAATGGTCAGGGGTCCCTTTACCTTTAAGTGCTCAGTGGCCTGAGCTAGAGTATATTTACTCTCTCTGAGTTCAGCACAACTTGCATCCTGATAACTTTGGAATGTATCCAACTAAGTCATACTCAAGGAAGAGCCATTTAAATCAATGGATTTAAGTTAGTCAAGTCCATTGCTTTTAATGAGTCTGCTCTTAGAATGACTTTGTTGGGTACAGCCCTGCACTTAAAGTGTAATGCTACATGTCTAATCAGAAGTAAGTCCCACTGAGTTCAGTGGGGCTTACTCCCAGGTAAGAGTTTGCAGTCTTAGGAGTTGTGGCCTTAGTCTTATTTAAGAAATTTTGTTGATGAATGGAGGGGAAACAAGACATTTCTGGTCCCACATTTGCAATGATGATGGGGAGACCTGCAAAGCTCAGAGAATAAGGCAACTGATACCCAACACACAAAAGGCAAGGATCAGTTACAGCCGGACTGCAATAGTTGAAAAACTATTTTATCAAGGGGAAAGTGTTTATCCTTTTTGTAAAAAGAGATGAATTTTGGTGTGCTGTAGAATGACATTTTCTTCCAAGCCATTTTTACCAAGGTGTATAAAAAGGTTTTTTTGCAATAAGATGGCAACCATGCCAACCTTTACAGCTGCCTTTCATCCAACCTGCCTATCTGTTTTTGCACACATTCTATATCTGCACCCTTCATTCATTCCTCATCCTCTGTGGGCTGCAACCGCATGTTATGTTTTAATTTGTACAGCTCAGCTTTATACCTCATTTGTCTTAAAGTGCTGACCATTCTTACAGGAACTTCCTTCTCCACGCAGCCTCTGCTGCTTTCCTAGAGGCAGGAAGAGGAAGGTGCACATCTTTACTCCCAGCCATTTTCTCCTGAGAGCTAAGGGTGGAGCCTAAAGCCCTCATTCACCTGCTCTGAGCTACTAGATCTAACTCTCATTTAGAATAATAGAATTGTAGAGTTCAAAGGGACCAGGAGAGTCATCTAGTCAACTTCCCTGTAATGAAGAATCTTTTGCCCAACATGTGGCTCAAAACCATGATCCTAAGATCATGTGATACTGACTGAGCTGCACATCCAGGGTATCATGCTGGAAAATGCCATGTCACTCATCTATTGGAGCAGCTGATTTCTTGGGGCAAAGAGTGCACACTTAAACACCTGGATGCAGTTTCTTTGGCCCTCCCGGTGTTGCAGCTTCCTTTGGGTCAGGCACAGAAAACCTGTGGACCTCCAGATGTTGTTGGACTCCAGCTTCTATAAGTTGTAGTCAGCATGGCCAGTGGCTGATGAGAGTCCAACAACATCTAAAGGGCCACAGGTTCCCCATCCCTTCTTCGTGCCCAACTGATGCTCAGTGGAGCATGCATGTGCTTTAGAAGAGTTGTGAGTCATTGTTGGGTGTACTGTGACAGTGCTGGATCCATTTCCCTGTTGCATTGAAGCTATGCATGACTGTCTTTCCGATCCATACCATGTCTGTTGTGGCTGGTGCTTAGGGATCGGGTGTGGGTGGAACAAAGGGTGCCATCATATGTTAATGCTTCTCCTGGTTGGCAACTGTCATTTCTTTGCAGGCAACCCACCTGGCCATGCTAAAAAAGCCCTGAAGCAGCGGTTCCTCAAGCTGCTGCCCTGCTGCCGTCAGCCCAAATCCATCCCCTCAATCAGCGAAAGCAAGTGACACTTTATCCCTCTCTGTGTGTCTTCTCTGTTCTGTGACATCATTAACTCCCAGGAGCAGGGGAAGTGGGAGAAGGGATTCCTTCTGTATAGTATTTATGTAAAATACTTGTATGCCACTTTTCTCAAACACCAATCCAAAGCAGTGTATTATAAAAGGACTGTGAGAGTGATGTAGGCAGGGACAAAAGGGACTAGAGGAGACAAAATGTAGGCTCTCTGCCTCAAGCCGCTAATTGTATATGGCTGCTTTGTGGATGAACTTGTGTCTGGAATAGCTGTCTTCTCCAGCTTTCTACTCCAGTTGACAGAGCTCAAAATGAATAGGAAGACAAAGGACAGCAAGGTGGGGATTTTGTCCTAGAACACTGGAGAGGGCAGGTTGTATGTGGAGGCAATATATGCAGCCATCATGACAACAGCCGATGCATCTCATTGATTGATTACTTATAATAGTGTGTTTGGGTTGAGTTTGTTTGTGGTTCCAATTAAAACCTCCTTCTGCCTCAGTCAATGCCTCTGTCACTTATTTGATGCTGTTAAGAGTTTGGTTTCCTTGATTATGGTGAATGGGCCTGACATTATGAATTTGCCTACCTAGCAACTAACATGTTTTTGAATCCAAAGCAGCGTTAGTGGTTCTGCTGCTTTTCATAAGAATTTTTCTACTTCCATTATCTCTGCTTGTATATCAGTAAGTCAACAGTAAATACAAAAATGCCACAAGCATTTCTTTCTTCCAAAGGAAAGTAAACCTGGTAGTACTGACCCTGGTCTTCTCAATGTGCATTGAAGTGAGGAGTGCATAACACTGTTCACAGCCTGTGTCCATGGAAGATGGTGTAAATCAACTCTTATCTCTGGTTCCTATCCAAATTGATCTGAATTTAATACTTATCGTTTCCCTTGATGCAGTATTGGGAGGGGGGGTATTAATGCATTTCACAAACAGGGCTCTATCCTGAATTGACCAAAGCTCTCTAAACCTCCTCTAGGCCAGGATGATACTGCAGCACTTGATTTCTGGCTGTAATCCAGGTGTGAGATCTTGCATCTAAAGGTAGTTCCACAGAGTACATGCACATGAGATGGGTCTATTTGTGCCAATGCAGGGTGGGAAAGGAAATTCAACACCTCACTTTGAAAAAAATTAATTCAAGGAATGCAGGTGGGATGCTTTGGTTCTGTCCATGCTATACTTTTGAAGCTCTTTCTTTTCTTGCAGACAGTGTAGAGGATGAGTTTGAGCTCTCCACTGTTTGTCATCGGCCCGAGGGCCTGGATCAGCTGCAAGAGCAAACCAAGTTCACCCGCAAGGAGCTGCAGGTCTTGTACCGAGGCTTCAAGAATGTGAGTTGGAAAGAAACTCCCTTTGCTGCTGGTGCACTTACAAGCTTGCTTGGGGGCCATTTCTTTTCCCTATACTAGGCTTTAAAAAAAACAAGTACAAAACTTTTGGATAGAAAGAAAGAGACTATCCTTTTCCATATTGTTGTAGAGAGCATATTTTAAAACATCCACTCACTACACATCAAATTTGCAATTTGTAACTTACAGTCACAAAAACTATAACTATAATGAAATCCTCTTTTGTGACTATAGGCAGGCACTTCCAACACACTGCCCAGCCAAAGTGCTTCCCATTACTCAGGAACAAAGATGGAGCATCAGACTTCTTGTATGGCTCCAGTAAGCTCTCTCTCTCTCTCTCTCTCTCTCTCTCTCTCTCTCTCTCTCTCACACACACACACACACACACACACACACATTTCCCCTTTGAGAGCAGCACACACCACTAATTCTCATATAAATGAAATTGCACCAGCACTTCGACATGGGGTGGCATGCTTCTTTCTGCTTTTGAACCACTCATCCCTCCTAGGCCAGTAATGGATGCCTCCAAAGCACAGAGGGATTTTCTTTGTGATGTTTGGATGCCAGAAGAATCCAGCTACATGCTATGACTTCCTCTGAGCCTGGGGAGGCCCCCTACACAATAGCCCCCTCTTGCTATATCTTACTGGCTATATTCTGCACTCTGATTGGAATTTCTTCCTATATTATCTCAAGTGTAACCACCAGTAGATAATAAGGTAATGCTGCTTTCTGCTTTCAGAAGCATTTGTTTTACTTACGTGCTTACATACACACACACACACACACACACACACACACACACACACACAGCCGTGTACAGTGGGATCACCCGCAGCCTGAGAGACACTGCTCAAGTTTTCCCCTAGGAGGTGATCTGCTTTCTGTCATTGGTTATGAGAGTCAGCTCCTCAAAGTCCTCTTTGATGACACACCTCACCACACTGGCCCTACCCTGGCGTATTGTTTAGACTAGCTCTTCCAAGGTGAACTTGTCTGCACTTTTCCATTTGACAGGAGTGCCCTAGTGGCATTGTTAATGAAGACAGCTTCAAGCAGATCTACTCACAATTCTTCCCACAGGGAGGTGAGTGCCACTCCCAGCTGAGATCTTTTGGAGGAACTGGGAGGCCAGATAAGGACAGTGAGTGGCTTGGCGGCTGCTAGAAATAATTTGGGATATATTCTTTAGGGCCTTGGCACAGTCATCTTCAGCTGCCCATAGCTTCCTTGCCTGCTGTGCCAAGCACAGCTTCTTGCCCAAGAGAACGGTCCATGACACATCTTTGTAGTTAAATATGGCTTCCTCTTTGCTCAATTTTAAACAGGCTTTTAAGACCATTTTACTTGAGCAGGCTTTTCTTGTTAAGTGCCAGGACTGTTCTTTATCATGATAATGTTTTTATTTGTAAGCTGCCTTGAGTATACTTTATTAGAGAAGGGCAGACAATAAATACTGCCATAAATAAATAAGATATCTATGTCTAAGGGGAAGCAACAATAATTTCCTGGCACTTGATAAAGTATTTCCAAAAGCTGCAGCTATAGTCACTTTCTCTGGTTGTTCTCTGCCTGCAATTCGGTTGGTTTGTTGACATCTGGTAAAAGGCCTCCTAATCATTTACTGTGATGCACTTCTTTTCAGATTCCAGTACATATGCAACTTTCCTTTTCAACGCATTTGACACCGACCATGATGGCTCAGTCAGTTTTGAGGTAAGATTCTACATGCAGTTATTTTTGTTGTTGTTTAGTCGTTTAGTCGTGTCCGACTCTTCGTGACCCCATGGACCAGAGCATGCCAGGCACTCCTGTCTTCCACTGCCTCCCGCAGTTTGGTCAGACTCATGTTTGTAGCTTCGAGAACACTGTCCAACCATCTCGTCCTCTGTCGTCCCCTTCTTCTTGTGCCCTCCATCTTTCCCAACATCAGGGTCTTTCCAGGGAGTCTTCTCTTCTCATAAGGTGGCCAAAGTATTGGAGTCTCAGCTTCAGAATCTGTCCTGCCAGTGAGCACTCAGGGCTGATTTCCTTAAGAATGGATAGGTTTGATCCTCTTGCAGTCCATGGGACTCTCAAGAGTCTCCTCCAGCACCATAATTCAAAAGCATCAATTCTTCGGCGATCAGCCTTCTTTACGGTCCAGCTCTCACTTCCATACATCACTACTGGAAAAACCATAGCTTTAACTATACGGACCTTTGTTGGCAAGGTGATGTCTCTGCTTTTTAAGATGCTGTCTAGGTTTGTCATTGCTTTTCTCCCAAGAAGCAGGCATCTTTTAATTCCGTGGTATGTTATTTATAGAGCAACTTTTATAACAAACCTTGACTGGGTGTTTCACAGAATAAAAACAGTGCTTCTAGCATTGCAAACAAGCCCACAAAAAGCAGGCTCACAATATTGTTTCTCCAGCAGCCCACAGCATTTCTAAGCAGAGAAGGGCACTTCCCTCTTCTTAGAGCCTACTTGGTTTCTATACTGAGTGCAAGAGAGAGATGGAACACACAGTCCCTCCACCACTGCTCACCTGTGTACAGTTTTTCAGGTGTTTAAATTGTGTACTTTTATCACTGATGTGTATGCTGCCCTTTGGGAAGAAGGGCAGGATATAAATTTAATTTTTTAAGACATTCCTTGTCACCTATGAGTACCAAATGAGTTCTTAAATACAGGGTGGTAATTCAGTAGTAGAGCATCTGCTTTGCATGCAAAACAACCCTGGTCGATTCCCAGCATGTTCAGCCTTACAACTCCACTGATCCTAAAATCTCACAATTATTTCTGCACTTTCAGTCTATGCACCTAAACCCTGCAACTCAGGTCAGTGAGGCCACCTGGTAGAAGTGCATGGACCTGCCTTTCTGAGCTCTTTGCTAAGTAGAGTGAGGGCAAATGACATAAAAAAACACAGACATCCTACCTGAGGAAGGCATCTTTCCCACTCTCTCCAGTGAACAACCACAACAGCTTTCTCTCTCTTGCCTATTGATTTTCCCAAAAGTTTTGTGAACTTTCATTTGTGTGTATTTATATTTCTCTCCTCTCAAGTACACTCTGTAGATCTTTTTACTTCAAGATTCAAACCCCGGAAGCTTAGGGCGGGTAGCAATAAGTTAAAAAATATAAAGTAATTATGTACTAGATATCTGAGACTTCCTCAGTCTACACACTTAAATAAAGCCAATGGAATGGCTGCCCTAATGGAAACAAATTTAAATGAATGAATGAATGAATGAATGTTATGCTGACAGATTGCCTGAGAATACTTCACCATTTTCTCTTGTTCTAATTTCAAATTCTGTTGTCAAAAAATAATCATGAAGGTTGAAGCAGGAAGATCAGCAGGAAAGCTCTTAAGTCAGGGGTGACGAACCCTTCCAGTGTTGTTGGGATTCCAGTTCTGATCAGCCCCAGGCAGCTTGGCCAATGGGATGGGATGATAGGAGTTGTAGTCCAGCAGCCTTTGGAGGGTCATAGGCTTCCCACCCCTGCTCTAGGGTATTAAACAATCAGATTCTCAGTAATTCTTTCCCCAGGTGGGTTTTTTTACTCTGTGAGTTGCTCTTTGCAGTTTGTTGCCATTGGGTCCCCTCCACATCCCAGAGTCTGCTTTGCTTAAATCTCAAGCCTTCATGGCACTTGAGCTAGACTTGATTGTTTCTTCACCCCACCCCAGCCTTTTTCTTTTTCATTCCCCTGCAGGATTTTGTGGCTGGCTTATCCATTATTCTACGTGGTACTATAGATGATCGGCTCAACTGGGCCTTCAACCTCTATGACCTGAACAAAGATGGCTGTATCACCAAAGAGGTACATATAGAGGGAGATGGAGTCAATGGTACCAGAAGATACTGGGCTCTCCTGCTTGTTGTCCACTTTCTTAGGAATCTCCTTCAGCCCACAATCGAGTTCTGATTTCTGCTTGCCATTCTTTTTGTGCTCTTGTCTTGCAGGAAATGCTGGACATAATGAAATCCATTTATGACATGATGGGCAAATACACTTACCCAGCCATGCGAGAAGAAGCACCTCAGGAGCATGTGGAAAGCTTTTTCCAGGTGAGCCTTGAGCCAGGACATTTCCATGGGTGAAGAAGACCCAGTGAAATTAATGAACATAACTAAGGACCATTCATTTCAATGGGTCTGCTCTGAGTAAAACATAATTACTACCCCATGTCAGCATCCTGCAGTTCTACAAAACCTTCCCATCCCTGGTAGTTGAGCGAGTGGGTTATTTTAGTCAAGATATTTGGGTTAACTCCCACCATACCTGCCCAGCGTAACCAATGGCCAGGGATAATGGGAGTTGTAGTTCAACACATTTGGAATGCAAATGTGTGCATTTGGGTACAGAGTCAACACAGAGTAGAAAACTCAACACAGGGTTTTGTCAGAACTTTAAGCTTTCCCAATGGCCACTCTTCCTTCCTCTTTCCAGCAGAGGCAGCATCTCCCATCTCTTACTGTTACAATCATAGTAGTGGACCTGTTTGCAGCACCAGCCCACTGCTGTTTCCTTGAATGCTTGCAAGATGTCATTAGTGAGGTAGGGGGCCATTCTCTGCCAGAAATGCCTTTGAAGCTACCTAGAAGCTGACCGGTTCCCTGACCAGGTCTGCCTCAAGGATGTCCTTCCTGGTTGTGGGTATTGTAGTGTGCCTGAAGCTGCTCCTAGGAAACAGATGTTACCTTGCCTTTAATTCTCATATCCCTGGTTGTTGCATTTCAGAAAATGGATCGGAACAAGGATGGAGTGGTGACTATTGAGGAATTCATTGAGTCCTGCCAGAAGGTAGCATACCCCCATTAGAGAAGGGTGGGGATATTGCATTACTGTCAGTGGGTACAGACCACTGCTATTTTTCTGCCATGCATAAAAAGGGGGTAGGGGTTGAAAAGGTCCTTTACACCCCCTATACGTTTTTTGGGGGGCGGAGGGAGTCAAAGCTGATAATTAGTTCTAGGACTTCTTAATTATTCTAACTTGTCCTCTTTTCTTTGGCAGGATGAAAACATCATGAGTTCCATGAAGCTCTTTGACAATGTGATCTAGCGGGCCACTCCTGGAGCCCAGACCTTCACACACACTCCTGGGGCTTCTCTTCTTGGTGTATCCCTCTGAGGCATTCTTCTCTTGGCTGTATGGACAAAGCAGCCCCTTGTCCATGCTGGACTGGGAGACATTTCTGGAGACCATGTATTCGAGATACAACTGGGGGAAAGTCCCTGCAATGGGAACCACGGGGGTGGGAGGGAGCCTTTGGCTGGGTTGGACCAAGGCCCAGCAGGGGGAACAGCCTGACATCCACAAGCACTTCCTCTGGGCATTGAAAAGAAAAAAACCCCGGATCAACCTGCTGCCTCCCCTTGGAAGCTGCACTGCCCTGTCACCAAGTAGTATGCCCACCCTTTAGGGCCTTCCAAATCACAGCAACCCCTGACCCTTCACTGGGGTTCCAAGCAGGTTTCACACCACCAAATGGCAGTGCAACAGCTGATTGCCAAGGACTTTCAAAGGATTTTGTGTGTGTGCAATCTTACCCACTGCCTATAAGGAGTGGACTCCATCTAATTTGCCCCAAGGCTCTCATTGCAATACCCTGAGGCTTCCAGTTGGGAGATAAATTTCCCAGTGTCAAGGTAACTTGCAATCCTGGCACTAAACTCTGGGGGAGAGCTGAGGCAAAGAAATAGAGAGTGAATGGGATTTTGCTTTGTGGTTTCTTTCCTTTGCATCCTCAACAGGGAATGAAAACTGTGAGCCACCCACGAGAGGCAGGTACAACACAACCTTTAGCTTTCATTTACAGATCAGGAGGGAGGGGTGAATTATGCTTGGATTCCCATGGCAAGAAAGTACACTAAGCTTGATCAGAGCTTTTCCTTGCATCCCGCCCCCTATAAACTGTCATGAAAACAGGGGTAGAAGTGGTGAGGACATGTCACTAGAAACGTTTAAGTGAGGACGGAATCTCTGGTCTCACTGGGCAGGGTCTCTATGCGGCCTGAGATAATGATAATACTATCTGTTACACAGCTCCAACAACTGAGGGCCATACAGAAAGTAGGTGTCAAGAGCTCAGACATCCTTCAATGAGAAGAAACTCAGGGTTCAGCTAAGGTTTACGGGTGACAGTCTGGCATCAGCCAAGGGTATGCTTTGTCCTTGAACTAAGTTCACTGAAAGATAAAAACATGACATAGCTCCTTGACTTACAGTGATCATGGTGAATGGAAAGGGCATGTGTGAGAGTAGATAAAAGAAAATCCTAGGAATCACATTAGAGGGTGGGGAGAGCTTTGCTTTTTCTTCCCTGTGCCAACTATCTCTTTAGCTGCTGCTCATCTCTCTGTGATGCTTACTCGCTTTTCATATTTTATTACAAATAAGCCCTTGGGTCATTCAGAAGCAGAAACAGTATAGGCAACCAGCATCTTCAGAGTGTTTATGAATCTCCAACAGAGTGCCAGGTTCTGAACAGAGCACAGCAGCAACACTGTACCTGTGTAAAGAGGGCTTACAGATCACACTAGCTGGCCAGGACAAGGATACTGTAATGGGTCAGAGATTCATAATGAGCAGCGGGAGTGGACTAGCCAGAGGAGCTGAAAATGTAGGTCTTGTGGAAGGGCTTAAATTGGAATAAGCTGTTTGATGCATGGAGGAAAGAGTGGCATGGCAATATAGGAGACAAAAACTGATGAAAGAGGAGTTGTGCAAACTGCAGAGGCCAACATGGAAAATAAATAAAGACAAAGAAAGAGAAACTGCCTGTAACAGAGATATTAAGGGCTTAAAAAGAACTAGAATCTTGAAGCTGATTCTAGTATGAAAAGACCACTCAGATTAAGGCAAAGTATAGGAAAGAGACAAGGATGATACTGAATAGGTTTGGGGTTTTTTGGCCACACAAACAGGTACTATATCCCAATGAAGGCAGAAAAGTGAGGGAAGAGTTAGCGAGCCAGAGGCTGAGGTACTCAACAGCAGGCAATATCTAGATGGCAGAGATGAGCACCCTCTATCCTGGCCCTGCCTAGCATCCCCTTCTACCAATGTTCTTAATATCTTACCCACAGCCCTAGTTTTATCCCAGCACTTAACTCCGCTCAGGCTCATCTCAGTTATTGTTCCTGCACCCTAACAACCAACCCTATACTTTAGCTCCCATCTCAGACGACAGTTGCAATCTTGAGTAAGCACTTAGGCACTTGGCAGTCTAGAGCAAGATTCAAAGACCCACACAAATGAGTTTCTTTGTTCTGTGGTCTGAAAGTGGAATGTATCATTCAAGAGTGTATGAAGGACAGGAATTGGAACTGGCCAGCTCAGGATTTTTAGCTATGCAAACAGACTTCCATGTGCACTGGAGCCCAGCTTTGGCTCTTCTCCTTCCTGAAGCTGCCATTTCAGTTCTTGCCAACCCATCATGCCAGCGCTTAAGGGTCCCTCTTTGTGTAGTTCAGACATGTTTTCTGCTAAGGGTCACAGCTGGGATCAAATCTTGGAGATTGGAAACAGTTTGGCATCTACATGGTGGTTATTTTTTTTTAATTTGTACAATGCCTGGACCCATAACCACACTATGTTTTTAAAGTTCCTTTACCTTGGCTTAGCTTCTCCTCCCCATGCCTCAAAATGATTTTAACAATCCCATCGCTGTATAACCCTCCCCAAGCCTGTCCCTTCCACACATGCATTCTCTTCAATGAAACAATTTCTAATCACAAACATCCTCCTACCATCTTGCACTCCCATCTTCCATCCAAGAAAGCCTGTTTCTGTGCACAACACAACAGTTTCCTTTCTCCTGCATCTCTCCCATCCTCATTCCTCACCGGTACCATCCTGTCTGGCTTATCTCAAACTTAAGGGTTTACACTAGTATTTCTTACCCCTTAAGGCCTATAGGAGAAGCTGGAGGGGGGGGGAGGGGAAGAGTCACACCCTCCGTGGCTATTCATAACCAGTCAGAATAGTATAGTAGTGCTCTGCTACCCTGCAATTGCTCACAGGGCAGCTTCCAGTATAAAAGTTGCCTACTGTGGTATATGTGTATGTCTGACACCAGAGCATGTTCTAATTGCCATCCTGAAATCATTGATATGGCCATAATGTGTATGGTAGATCACTTTCCCTTGTACAGAAAATTCCCATGCTACCATTGCTAGGAATATCTTGTGGTGATGTAGAAACTTCACACACATCTGGGGAAATCCACACTTTATGGTCACTGCATGAAGCAGCCATAATATTTAAACTGGCTCTGTTAGCTGTGGATGGGATGCAAGCCACATGGCTGACAGCTGGCCACTGCTGAGGGAACTACCCTCATCAAAGATGAACCTGGCTGGTATGCAAAGTTAACACTACCCTTATAACACCGCCACTTCCAAGTATGTCTAAAGTAGCCCTGTGCTTTTCCTGATGGGTCTTTATGCTGGAACACTCTAGCAGAAGTGATTGTCTCACTTTACTAAGAACCCAGAGTTGTTCTTCAAGAACAGAGGTGACAGTTCAAAGGCCTTCCTGGTTACAAGCAAGTCAGGGTGGAAAGTGCTGTAATCAGAACTGGGAATCACAATTAGTCCAGACTCAAGACTATCCTGCTCTCAGATACAGGCTGGCTTCTGGGGCTGCATTTTCAAGAAGGGCCAAGAGCATATTTCCTCATATTGTCAGCTACCAAATAAAGATGGGTGTTGGTGAGCCCAAGTAAATTATAAAAGGAGGTGCTTTATACCGTGTTAGGCCAATGGTCCATCCAGCCTGATACGGTCTGTCTTTTCCAGGTTTAGGCAGAATTCCTTGCTTCCAGAGATAGCTGCATTAGTCTTCAAAATGCAGCTGTGGCCCACTCCCATGAAATGTTGATAGCCTTTCCCACTTTTCACCGTGTCTGTTAACAGATACAGCCATAGGTCCATTAGAAACTATGGTGGGGAGTTGAGAGTAAAGAAACACCACATAGATTACCTCCCCATACACAGTGATCTTCCACCAGCCCAGCCCGGCCCAGATATACTCACTTTTAAAAAGGGCTTTTATTCCCTTTCTGACAAAGTACTTCACTATTCCAGGGGATTTTGCAGTTGAGAAGTATATCTTAGGCTGCATACTCAACATCCCTTCTAATACAGAGAATTTGTCCTTCTGACACCCTTTAACTAAACTGTCACATTTGTAGTAAGGGTGGTCAGAGTGAGAAGATGGTGAATTTACCCACCATCACTCTTTTAATGCATGTTTATGGGTAAAGTGGTGATTTCAATCTAATTAAGAGAGCATTACAGAAACCAGGTTATTCTAAAAGAATGAACATAAAGTAGGAGGACATGACCTTTTCATTCAGCGTTACATTGGTTCTATTTAGAATCATTCTCTGATTTTGCAAAGCCCATATCCTGACCCATCACTCATCTCTTTGCAGATTGTTCTTTTGTTTGAAACATCTTCATCCTGTCTGTTGATACTCCTAACCTGATGGCAATCCCTATGTGGGTGGGGCTACTGCTCCACTCCTCACCTATACGCCAGCTGCATATTTCTACCTGTGCTCTCACTACAATCACTAAATCAGGGCCAGATGGCCCATTCCCACTGCACTAGTGGGGCACATTGAGCTCTGCTATCAGCTTTGCATTTTCAACTCTGTATATTTTGTATAATAATAAAGATCAAGTATGACAATAAAATGCAACCACAATGGCTATGCACAAACACCACAGCCTCTGCTGCTGTTTGCTTTCCCACATATCTTCACAGGGAAGTGCTGGGTACTGCATTCAAATGGGTTGTGTGTGCCTCCTTTTCACTCTTGATATTACTGTTAAGGCTAGCAGGGGCTGTACCTTCATATGTGCAACTACTACTGAAACATCTGCAGTGGTTCATCTCTGTGTCAATATGAAGTATTCAGACTCTTCATTGCAAATGGGATCTGAAGTCTTCCTTCAAAAGTGCAGCAAACTTGCTTCTGGTCAACTGTACAGATGCCACATAAAGAGAACCCTCCTTAAAAGTTGCTGGAGGCATTGATTTTCCAAGAATAAAATGAGGACAAATGAAGCAATCAAAACAGTATCAAAGTTGGGGTAGGGGTAGGCCCTGATTTTATACCTAGTGTAGCATCAGGCTCTCCCAAGTTAGGTGCTGAAAGATTGCCCCCCCCCCCGCACGCACAGTTGGGAATCTGAGGTGAGATACTCATGCAGTGTAACTTTCTCCCAGTTCCAGTCACTACACAGAGGCAGATTAAGGTCCAAAACAGTTTACTGCTGCAAAAGATCAGGCCTCAGTAATACAGTTCCAGATGTTGACATATGCATGCAGCTTGTAAGCTTTGCAGATACAGATACATACAAGTAGAAAATATCTATGTTGCTCCAGCAATTCAAGACATAGACACAGACTCATCGACTGATGAGCTAACATGCCTTAATCACACACACACACACACACACACACACACACACACACACGAGACACTGGGCCATAGCAACCGGCTTTGCTGACCTTGCATCTGTTGGCTTATCTCAGACATGGGGTGATTTGTGGCCATGAAATAAATTAATGCCTTCATGTCCATTTCCTCCAACATTATCCTCCATAAATTTGTCTAATCCTCCTTTAAAGGCATCCAAGTTGGTGGCCAACACAGCCTCCTATAGGAGCAAATTCTTTAGTTTAACTATGCACTTGCATGAAGAAGTGTTATTTTATCTGCCCTGAATCTCCCAACATTCAGTGTCATTGGATGTCCATGAGTTCTACTATTTCACCAAAAACGCATCTGTGGCCTGCCAAGGTCAATGCTGCAGCTTTTGGAGGACTGGTCATGCCACCTCTGGGGTGGGGAAGGTTGCAAAATGGAGAGATTTGCCTCTCCCCACCGCTTGCACCCTTAGGATCCTGAAAGAGCAAGGGTCTTAAAACACAAATCTATAAGCAGAGTGCCATCTAGTGACCAATGGATGCAACAGCATTACCCTATAACATTCACTACCCCTCCTTCTTGCATACTAAGAACTCAGCAGAAAGTTGAAATGGGTGGTCACATAACTCCCCATACCATGGATGGGTAGCTGTGCCTCTGCAGATATTGCTGAATTCCAACTTCCATCAGCTCCAGTCACCATGGCTAGTGGTCAGGGATAAGAGCTATAGTCCAACAATATCTAGAAAGCCACAGGTTCCCCATCCCTGCTCTATGGTGTGAGGAGTCTTTTTCCAAGAAGAGAATAAAGCAGCTCAGAATTAAAGAGGCTCATACTTGTGAGGAACAGAAGTCCTTGATGATGTGGTGTGTCTGGTACTAATACAGAGAAGCTGCCCAAAGTACCAACAACTCTAGTGCAAGTGGAGAAAAGAAAGTGGCTAGTCAAAGCAAACAGAATCAATCAGATTTCATCTCAATTGTAACACAGGTGTTTCTTTTATTTCTGAGACAAAAAGCCTCACCATCACAGAAACTTTTGATCTTTTGATGAAGTTGCTTGTTTCTACACATCAGATTACGATCAACCCTATCTGAAGCCTAAAATGATACATAGAAAAAAAAAGCAAACAGGATGCAAGTTTTTATTATTTAACAATATGAAAATGTTAAAGCCAAGACATAAAATAAAGCAACAGCAAAACAGATTTTAAATCACACCCCTATGAAATTCTAGACCATCCTAAGTATTTGTAGTCAATTCAAATTTTTTTAATGACTAAAAATTAAAAGAAGCCAGCCACATGGAAATTTGGTAGGTAAAGCTTTCCTAGAAAAAATGCTTTGCCCGTACAATTTCTGTATTATCACTGAACGGCACCAGAGCAGGCACAGCAAAAATGTGGGACCTAAACTTTTTCCCGCTAAGATAATTTTTATGTGTCTGCTCCTCGAAAAAGAAACTAGATTTTGTATTATCCTTTCATTATTAGCACTTAGCGTTGGGCAATGTAAAAGTGTTACATATGCAAATAAAGCAATGACAATTGTACAGAAAAGCAGCAATCTTTCCTCAGTAAGGTTTGTCAACAGACCACTATGTTACTAGTCCAAATATAAAGCTGTACTCTTGCCAAGTAAGCAACCCTGAAAAGCTAGCAAAAGACCAGCTCGGTCCAAAACATGCCAGATTCTGTCCTGGGTCCTCCCCTCACCCATCTTGTACTCTCACTCACCAGACTCTGTCCTGGCTTCACCTGCATCGGGTGCACCCTGCTCTGCCAGAGAGGTGGCATTTTTTCAAAAGCGAAACAGAGTAACCAAGGGAACACGTCAGTCAAGCACATCTACCGACATTGGAGATTATTGTTCACCCACTGGAAACGGGCAGGACTTTTCCAGGAGCAACCCAGGAGTCCACTGGTCCACTTTCTTCATAGAGGGGTTGGGGTTCTACAGGGTTTCAGACAGACGCCTTTCCCAGCCCAGCCTGTCAGAAATGGAACTGTATGCCTACAAACCGTGTACTCTGCCAATGAGCTTGCAGCCCTTTCCCTGTTCGTTATTTACTTCATTTTTATCCAGCTTTTTAGCCAAGGAGTTTGGGCAACTCAAAGCCTCACACACTGGGGCGGGGGGGGGGGAGCCGCCAGAACAACCCTGTGAGGTAGGGTTGCGAAAGTGACTAGGAATGTCACCGAGTGAGCTTCGTGCCTGAGCGGGAATTTGAAGCCAGGTGACAGTTCAATCACTGAACCGCCTTGGTTCGCTATTCCTGCAGCCGGCCTCTTCCCAGAGGTGAGAAGCGTGCTCTGAGGCGCGCCCAGTTAGCTACCCCTCAGGTCTACGGAGGCCCCAGCCTAGAAAAGTAGGTCAAACCTCAAGGCAGCGGACCACAAGCTCCTCCTTCTCCACAGATGTGCAGCGAGGCGGAAAGTCGGCGGTGGAGAAGCCTACCGCTTTCGTGCGCCTACGCAAGACTCCGCCCCTTGCGCAGCGTTTAATCAAACAAACCCCCCGTGGCTACGCTCGGCGCTTGCGCCTTAACCCCCGCTACTTTGTTTATTTCCCCTCCCGCGTGCGCAGTAGCCTCCTACGGGTTCCGTTCAGTAGCTACGCATGCGCTCCAAGGCCGCTGCTTAGAGCTGCCGTTGCTCGCCTGCGCAGTGGGCCGCGATCTCGTTTTCGCGCGTGCGCATTGACACGCCCCTCCCCCGCCGACCCCCGCGAGACATGCGCAGTAAATGCCCTGCCGGTCCCTCGCGCCTGCGCGGTTAGGTAGTTTTCTCAGCCACCCTTCCCCCACGTCCTTTTCGTTCGCTCAAGCAGCTGCTTTGTTGGACTGCTCGCCCCTGCTCCCTTCGCCTGGCGCGCGGTGGGAAGGAGGTGGAGCCGGCACGTGATCAGCAGCAGCGGCCCCGGTTGGCAGTCGAGCGAGCAGGGCGGTTGGTTCCGGCTCGGACCGGTTGGGGCTGGTTTTCCCCGCGCAAGCGCAGCCCGCCCCGGTTAGAGCGCAGGGAAGGGCGATGGCGGCGGACGGGAGTCCCGGAGCGGGCCTGGCGGGGATGGTCGACGAGGCGCGGGGGGAGCCTCAAGGCACACCTGGCCCCAGCCCTGTGGCTGCCGTCGCCTCGCCCAACGAGGCGTCCCCGGCGAGACCCGACCCGGCAGGCCCCGAAGCGGATCCCGACAGCGGCTCCGGAGCTGTGGGCAACGGGGGCCTTCGGCGGTTCCTCTGCGGCGTCGTAGAAGGTAAGGGGAGAGCGAGGGGCTGCGGGGCCGGGCGAATTCGCGGTCGAGAGCGAGGAGGAGAGGCCGTAGCCGGAACAAAGCATCTCCGCCTCTCCCTCCAGCGCCGTCGTCTCCTCCTCCCCGCTCCATTTTCCTCTGGCTCCGCCCTGGGAATGAAACCTGGCGGCGGAGGGTTAAAACCGTTTGCTCTGTTACGTGATAAAGACGAAGCTGCCCTTTTCAGGGCATCTGCCTTCCAGTTCGCTGAATTTAAATGCTGCAAACTTCCGAGCCACATGTTGGTTCTTCCGTTCACGTGAGTGCACACACTGGAAAAACGTTACGAAACGTGCAACAAAACAAAAACAGTTCACGGACCATAGCTGTCAAGGTTTTCCCTTTTTTAAGGGAAATTCCCTTATTAAGAATAGGATTCCTCGCAAGAAAAGGGAATGAAGTAACCAGGTTGCTGATAGGGTTACAGTTCAGCTAGTGTTCTAGAATGGATAGTGGTAGTAGGCTTGTTTTCTTCCTGTGTTTTTTCATTGCCACACAGAAAGAAAAACACTGAGGTGTTTATTGATACTTACTGGTTGGTTCTTCAAGTACCAGTGTTATGCTGCTGCCTAGACTAGGAGTGGGAACCTGTAGCCTCCCCCCCCCCCCGAGTTGTTAGATTCCCACAGCCCTAGACAGTATGGTCGTTGGCAGGCTGTCATGGGAGATATGTCCCACATAATGCTCATGGGGTCTTGACTGGCAGTGAGTGACTAGGAACAAGACCTTGGGGTCATAGTGAAGATCTCAGCCCATTGTGCAGCAACTGTGAAAAATGCAAATTCCATGCTAGGGATCATTTGGAAGGGATTTTAAATAAAACGGCTGATATCATAATGCTGTTATACAAATCAGTGGTGCAACAGCTTTAGGGATACTGAATACAGTTCAGGTCACTTCACCTCAGAAAGGATATTGCAGAGTTGAGAAAGTTTCATAAAAGGTCATCCAAAATAATCAAAGGGGTTGGGAAACTCCCCTTTGAGGAAAGCATACAACTTTTGGGACTTCTAGTTCAGAGAAAAGGTGAATAAGAGATAGCATAAAATTGGATAAACTATCTGTAATTTGGAGAAAGTGGATAGACAAGTTTTTCTCCCTCATACTTCTAGTACTAGTAAACATCCAATGAAGCTGAACATTGGGAGATTTAAGACAGTCAAAAGAAAGTACAGTATTTTTCCATGTATAAGGCTACGTTTTTTTCCTTTAAAATAATGTCAAAAATTAGGGGGCGTCTTATACACAGATACACCTTCCCCCATTTTCTTAAATCTGGGTCCCCAAAATAGGGGGAGTCTTATACATGGGGGTGTCTTATAGACGGAAAAATACAATACACACAGTGCATAGTTGAACTATGGAATTTGCTCTCATAGGAGGCAATAATGGCCACCAACTTTGATGGCTTTAAAAGAGAATTAGACAAATTAATGAAGGACAAGGCTATCAGTGGCTGTGATCCATGATGGCTATGTTTTGCCTCCATTATTGGAGGCATATGCTTTATACTGTTTGCTGGAAACCGCAAGAGGAATAAGTGCTCTTGCTCTTGGGTCCTGCTTCTGGGTTTCCTATAGGCATCTGGTTTGTCGCTGTGGGAACAGTAGGATGGACTAGATGGTCTGATCTAGCAAGCTCTTATGTAGCCTGTAAGGTATGTTGGCTACCCCTGAATCTGGAGAGGTGGACCTGCAGGCTTATGAAAGGCGTGTTCCTTCAGCTTGAAGATATAATCTTGTTCACAGTTGGTGGTAGAGGAGCATGCATGAATTTTGATCTAGCATAGATTTAAGCTGTGAATATCAGCCTAAATCTAAATGTTGGTGGTTTTTTCCCACCCACACAGTAGGTGTTGTTAGCTGTGGTGTTACATGATTTTTTCCTGTGGCATGTTGTAGGTTTGTGGTTTTGATGAGATCTCAATATGGAAAAGGAGGTTTATTTCCAGCTTGATTAATATAGAAAAGGGGTAGCTAATGTGTTGCCCTCCAGAAATTTTAGATTGAAACTCCCATCCTTGAATATTGGCTATGCTGGCTGGGACTGATGGGTATTGTACTTCATCACATCTGAAGGGTATCACATTGGCTATCCCTTAATATACACACTATCTGTATGTGTGCCTACTTTGTGTGGAGTTTTTGTGGGAGAATTGAGAAGTCAGATGGCTACCAGGTGTTGTCAGGAATTAAATAGGTTTATTAAATCAGTCATGACTTGTGTATATGCAAAATGCCTCTTCTAAATAGCAACTTCTATTACAAGGTGTATATATTGTCTCATGCCAGTCGTGTTTGCACTTTTGTGAAAGTACAGCCAGGCACAGACATAACTCCCCCAAACCCTTTGTTCCTGGAGTGAGAAGCTTGTAATGAAAACTGCCATATTGATGGTTTTGGTAACCAGAGAAGAGCATAACAGCTTCCCACGCTGGCAGTTGTCTGAGTATTTTTGCAGGCAGTGTCGGGGGAGGGTTCATTCTTACCCTCCTTACAATCATGTTTTAAAACACTCTAGCTCCACTTCTGATTTAATGCTCTGCTTCAGGGCTTAAGTTGGGTTTTAAAAAATGTGAGCTCAGGAGGCTATTATTTTTGACTGGGCTAGTAGCCTTGTAAAAACTTGTGGTTGCCAGGACCCTGCCTCTCCCCTTGTCCCTCTCCCCATGTTACTGGAATAACATGATTGTGAATTGGCTGTTTGTGGATGGGCACTTGCTGAGATGTAACGTTCAGGACCTGTGTGCATTTATCTGTGAGTTACCCAGGTGCATGGATTCCATTGGTAACAGATTTGGAAAGGCGGCTTGTGTCATAGTCACTATGATGGCAGGCCTCGTTCACATCAGGGAAATGAACTGAGTGTACATTAGAACAGATTTTCGAAAGGTCATACTTTGCTCCAAGAAATGCATTCCAGTACTGCTAAACAGGACATAAATTCCAACATGTATCATGCATACAGGTTTGATCTCGCAGCATTTTACACTGCCGTACTTGTTTATATGTAGCGCTTCAGGCACTACTTAAAGGAACAACCTGAGGCCTATTTATTTCAAACCCACTAGATGCAGCTTTTGACAGCTAACTTGTACAAGTTTACCTCTTTAGTTCTTACTGTGTCCTAATTAAAGTTGCTTAACAAATTTGTATAATGAATTATTAAACTAATAATTATTAGTTTATTATGGCTCAGATGTTGCACTTGATATTTTGTTAAGAAGCAGCACAATATTTGAAACTGTCTACCACCAATATTTCCCACAGGATTTTATGGAAGGCCTTGGGTTATGGAACAGAGAAAAGAGCTTTTTAGAAGGTATGTGGCATTGTGTACTGTAGCATTCTAATACATAATTTGGGGGGGCTTATTGGGTCATTGTTTTTGTTTTGATTTTATGTATTTGATATTTTTGTGAACTGCCCTGAGTCCTTTGGGTATAGGGTGGTATACGAAATACAGTAAGTAAGTAAGTAAATTATAACAATTAGTTGTAAAAATAAAGAATTTGTTTAGTGCAGAATTAAGGCATAGGTTCTGAAAACTAAAGTATGGGAGGAGAGGAGGAGCCAAAAGGTCATAGAAAATTGAGTGGTTTTTGCTTTCAGTGACTGTTCTAAGCTAACTCATAATAAATCAAATCAAACCTCTGAAATTCAATTTCTGTGCTGCTTTTCATTCAAATGAATCCCAAAGTGGCTTCAGTTAATAGTTTGATAAAACAATACAGATACAGTATAAACCATATAAAGTAATTAACAAATCATCAGCAAAACAATTGCTATATATAAAACTCTGTTAACAAAGCAACAACTAATAAGCTAAACATCACAATTAAAGCAAAAGTCATATATAATTAACAAATCAATACAACATGTAAACAATATCAACAATATTAATAAAATAAATAAGCAGAATCCAGCAAAAAGCATTTATATACCACTTAATATTTCAAAAGCTCTGAGCAGTGTTTTTAAGTTAAGAAAATGAATAGTGTCCTCCAGTTTCCAAGCGTATCACAATCAATATGTCAGTTTATTTTGCAACAAACCTATGGGCATTGGAAAATAGAATGGCACCAATAATGGATTTATAGTGACTTTCTGTGTTATATCTAGAATTTCCTTGAAAATTATCTGCCAGAATGGTTGCATCTGCACACTTTCCCACCACATAAGATGCACTGTTCATACCACAGTCCCTCCAGCAAAGCAGTTTCCCAGGATGTACTACCACCTGAAAAAAACCTTGAAGTAACATTTTTAAAGAAAAATAACAAAAAGTAGAAGCTTGTAGAACAAAAAGCATCTAACCATGGTCACAGATTAAGATTTGTATATTTGGTCCTCTTATTTATCTTCCTTATGTGTTCAGGTGTACCATTCTTGCTTTTTCTCCCTGGGGTGTTGCACAACTTGCATGGTACTCTTGGCTATACAATTTAGCAATGCAGATTTGTACAATGTATTTCAAACAACATTTTAATTTTGCTTTGTAGACTTCAGAAATGGGGCCTGAATGCATACCTATATGCACCAAAAGATGATTACAAGCACAGGATGTTTTGGCGAGAAATGTATTCTGTGGAGGAAGCTGGTAATTAACTTTATTGCATTGTTAAATATATATATTCATTGAATTACAGTTGTTTCTACATTTGGATGGTAAAATAAAAGTGAAGTTGAGAGGGGTAAGCTTTTTGTTGCTTTAATTAGAAGATGCATTAAATAACTCTTAGAGGCTTTCCTGCCTAGCTGGATGAGAGAAAATCAGTGTTCTGTTAAAGTACACACAGATAATTTTATAATATCGTCCCCAACCCAACAGTCCAGTCATGGAACTCAAGACAGTGTACATAGGATTCTTAGGTGGTCCTCCCATCCAGACACTGGCCATAGCCAGACCTGCTTAGCTTTAACAAGGTTGCTGCATTATATCACCTTGAATGATGCCATGGGATGATCCCTTTGCCTCAATGCTAGGGAGAAAGAAGACATATTCAACAATGACAACCCACAATGCTTCATTAATGGAGGAGAGAACAATGCCTGTGCTCCTAACTGACTTAGTTTCTTATTATATCAGCCTGGTACAGATATAGCACAGTCTTTTCTCTCCTAACCCTGGTTCATGTGCACAGCATTTTCCCCATCATCATCATCATTTCCTCCAATTCTTTCATTTTCAGAGCAAGCTGTGGTGCAGCATTACATTTGCACCAGCATTTTTGTGAACCACACTTTGCAAATCCATTTCTGTTCCAGCTGGACTGCCACTTCCCCACTCCCTTTCTACCGTGTCATCTACCACCTAGAGTCCTGTGGGACAGATTCCAGAAGAGAGAGGTTGGCTAGCAAAGACACCAGAGCCTTCTCCAGCCAGAATTGCTCCTGCCCCCTAAGTAGCCTGTGAAGAGGCTTTTGATGAGAAAGTTACATTAATGATACAACAACAATATTAAAAATATATTTCATTATATGCCACTTTGAAAATATTTGTATCCTGAAAGGTGGAATATAAATAATTGTAGTGAATAGATGTGATTTGTGCCTGACCTTGTTAGTAAAAATGCCATTGTAACACTGGATCTGCCCAAAATATTTTAATGTCAAAGACAGAAGGAATCCTTTGTTCCAAATTGGCATGTGCAACTTGATCCTCTATACATGCTTACTTGAAACCAGATCCCAGTTTCCCCACATTTTACCGTGTGTGTGTGTGTGTGTATGTATATGAATGAATCAGATGGAGGACTGAATATGTTTTGACAAAAAATGTTAATTATTCATATTTCTTTGGGCCTTAAAAGTATTTTTTTGCCTGCATATATTGAAATGTATTCTGATTAATAAAATGCCTT
Organism: Podarcis bocagei; assembly: GCF_964188305.1. Taxonomy (NCBI): domain Eukaryota; kingdom Metazoa; phylum Chordata; class Lepidosauria; order Squamata; family Lacertidae; genus Podarcis; species Podarcis bocagei. Next base: position 45,162,993 of record NC_138128.1, read on the forward strand.
AACTTCATAGTTGCTTGTTGCTAAAATAGTTGGCTTTGATTTCTAGAGCAGCTCATGACTCTCATCGCGGCTGCTCAAGAATATGGGATAGAGTTTATCTATGCTATCTCTCCTGGACTCGATATTACCTTCTCAAACCCGAAAGAAGTTTCTACATTGAAACGCAAGCTGGACCAGGTATCTTATATTTATGTATATTATAATTTTAAACATAAATGAGAAATTGCAAAAACACTGGATAAAGGAAATATGCCCCTACCTGTGTTGCACTCTAGATGGGGTTACATTCTCTAGCTTTTATGTTGTACAATATTAACAAGCGTTAATATTTTTTCTTCTTTATCCTGCTAGGTTTCTCAGTTTGGCTGCAGATCTTTTGCACTGTTATTTGATGATATTGATCACAATATGTGTGCAGCTGACAAAGAAGTGTTCAGTTCCTTTGCACATGCCCAGATCTCAATCACTAATGAAATCTTCCAGTATCTAGGAGAGCCAGAAACATTCCTGTTCTGTCCCACAGGTAAAGTGACAATGCAGATACTGCATTTTAACAAGAATGAGGTCAAAAAGCCTTCTGTTCTTGTCCCCTTCCTCTCAAGGCAAACCTTTCCTGATGGAGGGGTTGGTGAAGAGAATTGCCGGTTAGACACCATTCCTTAAAGACACCCTGAGCATCTTCAAACAGTTGGGTACAACCCTCCTTTCTGTCTTAGCCACACTTTACTTGAACTTGTTACAAATTTAATAGCAGTCTATGGTAAACTGGGTGCATGTTTATGACTTCTAGTTGCTGGTATGTGGCATACTTTTTCACACTGTCTGAATATTTTTTCTTTGGGAGTTTGGTGAGGGTGGGATTCTAGCAGGTTTGCCATCTTAGTCTGTTGTAGTAAAAAGCAGTTTAAAAAAATTACTTACATTGTGGCATAAGCTTCTGTAGAGCAGATCTCACTTCATCAGATACAGGAAGGCCCACTCCTATAAAGTCACAGCATACGGAGCCAATGAACAGGTTCTTGTCTTAGTATTTTTTTCTGTTGTGATCACTCTAAAATCTTTGGGTGAAGGGCAGTGTATAAATTTAATAATAATAATACCTTGGAAAGAGGAAGCAGAGGAAAACTGTTGAACAGTTAATTTGCGATGTCATGAAATGAACAATTGCTGGTTGTAATTTGTGTTTTGCTATTGTTGCGTGTTATCCAGCGTGTTTTATGAAATCACAACGTATTCACTAGACTCCTGAGTGACTTCCAATCTGACTTTCCTCATCAACGGATTAGAACTATGTGCAATGAAGGATTATATACACTGAGTACCAAGAGAAGAATAAATGATTAAAAAGAAAATACAAATGGGGGGGGAGAATCTAATGAACAACATTCACATGGGGAATGGCTAGCTCCTAAAATTGCTAGTTTTGGAACTAGAGCGTAGAAAATTCTGTGAGGGGCTTTCCTTCCTTGCCATTTCCTTCCTTTATGTACTTACATTATGTGAAGTGTCCTTGGCATAAGTTCATACATATTCTCTGTTGCCCAGGGTCTGGTGCATGAATTACTTTATTTGCCAAAGTACTTGTTACACTTTTGGCTGTTCCCCAACAATGGTGTTGAGCTAACCAAAGGTTCACTGCCTAGACAAACCCTGCTATCAATCTTGCCAGGTTGTACATAGGTATGGTATTAAGATAACCTTACTGGAGATTCTCAGACTTACTTCAGAGCTTAAATGTAATCCTGCATGTGTAGCAAAATAACAGAGTTCCAGACTTGTTTTGGCGGGTATGCCTTCTTAAGAATAAATTTCTGCAATTTTGGATTCAGCTTTTTGAGCATGCATAGCTGAGACAAACCTACTCAATTCCAAAAGGAAGGAAGAGGTAGAATCCCTACTTGACAGGGAAGGAATGGAAGTAAAATGGGCTTACGGCCAGCTACTGTGGAAACACCTGAACAAAGGTCTGGAGAAGAGATGGCAGTCTCAGAACTGTCAAGCCTCTGCCCAGTTACCAGTCAGTTGGTCCCAAAACACAGGTGATCAAAAGAAACAAGAAGTGATACCGGCAACATATCCCAGTTGATAAGCAGTAGCCAGGATCAGCTCTAGCACCATTAAAAGAAGTAGCAGTAATCAGATAATTGAGTCCCAGTAACCTCTTAACTGTCAGAGTGTCCCTAATACCTTAAGCCTTGGAGGACAACGGGAATGAGCCTTTTGGAATTTAGGAAGGCACTTGCATTGTTGAGAATGTTTATGGATTCCTGTGGGAGTCCCTAAAGTTGTGTTGTTGTGACATTTATTTATTTTTTGTCTTTACATTTAAACACTACCTCAACCATTGCAAGAGTTAACAATAATTTTTTTTGCATAAAAGCAAATCTGTCAGAAATGACATGGTAGGATATTGGGAACTGCCATAATCATCTAGCAGTGCCACACACAAGAGAGCAAAATGGATAGTGGGTTTTAACTTGTATTTTTCTCTGTTCCAGAATACTGTGGCACTTTCTGCTATCCAAATGTTGCTCAGTCTCCTTATTTACGAACTGTAGGGGAAAAGCTGTTACCTGGAATTGATGTGTTATGGACAGGTGAGTATTTTGCTTTGTTGAGGTTGATATTGCCAACTTAGTTCAGCATTCTTATTAAATGTTTTAGTATGTTGCTTAAATTTTATCCTCCTGGCCTATGGCTAATCACTAAACTCATTCTGAGTCAGTTGTGAAACTACATTTTAGGTCCCAAAGTGGTATCTAAAGACATTCCAGTGGAGTCCATTGAAGAGGTTTCAAAGATAATTCGCAGAGCTCCGGTCATCTGGGACAACATTCATGCCAACGACTATGATCAGAAAAGGCTGTTTCTTGGTCCATATAAAGGTCGATCAACGGAACTCATCCCACGCTTAAAGGGAGTCCTGACCAATCCAAATTGTGAATTTGAAGCCAACTTTGTTGCTATTCACACCCTTGCAACCTGGTATAAATCCAACATGAATGGAGTGAGGAAAGATGTTGTGATGAGTAAGTTGATCAGAAGTGCTCAATCACTATCTTAGGAACAATGCTTTTAGAAATAATGTAATAACCTTAATAATTTAATAATCTTAAATTTTCACTTTGATAAAAGGAGTTTCAGGAAATGTCATCTTAATAAATTAGTACTTTTGTCTTTAAATGCAAATACATGGCAGCCTTGAACCTTGCTCTTGAATTAATATTCTGTTTCTTAATAATCTGTGCAGCTGACACTGAAGACAGTACGGTTTCAATTCAGATTAAACTGGAGAATGAAGGCAGTGATGAAGATATTGAAACAGATGTTCTCTATAGCCCACAATTGGCCTTGAAGTTGTCATTAACAGAGTGGCTACAGGAATTTGCAGTACCTCATCAGTACAGCAGTGAGTAAGCAATTTTGGTTTTGTCTTGCCTACAATATTGGAGCGAATGAAGAATGTTACTCAAACCAAAAATGTTTTTCTAGAGTTCAGTAAAAAAAAATCTGCTGAATAAAATACTTCAAAAGATTGCTGCTGTTACGGTTTCGTTATGCATCAGGAACAGTTTTTGTTTAAATTTTTTTAAAGGAACTGACTCTTTCTGAGTGACAAGTATATTTCCCTGAAGCAATGTACTTTGTAAGAGATTCTGTGTCGGGTGTGGGGGTGTTCTCAATTTGTCTTTGTTGGGAGAGGACACTATCAAACTTACTGTATTGAAAATATGTGGAACTGCATTGCACCCGATGTAATTTGTGCATCTGAAGGGATTGTTTTGAATTACACATCATATTTTTGGTACATGCAAATGTATTTCAGGCAAATGCATAAGTGTTGTACCTTTTCAATATATGTCTAATTGCAGCAAAATAGACACTTGCATGTATGTGTATGTCATTCAGAGACTGAGAGTGTGTGTGTTCACAAATTATTTATATATGTGAATCTTGGTTGTATGAAAAAGCTGAGTAGATATGACTGAATTTTGTCTGCTCTGTCTGCAGGCAGACAAGTGGCCCATAGTGGCGCTAAAACAAGTGTTGTGGATGTGCCTCTGGTTACACCGTCCGCTTTAAATTCTACCACTGTGATTACTACCGTTTACCAAGAACCCATAATGAGCCAGGGAACTGCACTAAGCAACGAATCACAGGTTCTGGTCAAAGAGGAAGAAAAGAAGCAACTGGATGATGAGCCAATGGACATGGTAGTGGAAAAGCAAGAGGATTCTGACAAGAATATCAATCAAATATTGACTGACATTGCTGAAGCAAAAATGTCAGAAGAGTTAAAACCAATGGATACGGATAAAGAGAGCATAGCTGAATCAAAATCTCCAGAGATGTCAATGCAGGATGATTGTGGTGATATTGCACCTATGCAGACAGATGAGCAAACTAACAAGGAGCAGTTTGTGCCTGGTCCTCATGAGAAGCCGTTATATGCAGTAGAACCAGTAACTCTAGAAGATTTACAGTTGCTTGCAGACTTGTTCTATCTCCCATATGAACATGGAGTCAAAGGGGCCCAAATGTTACGAGAGTTCCAGTGGCTCAGAGCAAACAGCAGTGTTGTTAGTGTGAATTGTAAAGGAAAGGACTCTGAAAAGGTGAGTGACTGCATTGTTTTCATTTGGTGTAGGTGTGCATATTTCCTATTTGAAAAAAGCACAATAGCAAAAGAAATAATGAGCAACTGCATTGGAAGTCTCTGAGCTGAACCTAGCCTGTAGATAATTAAGAATATCATGCATGTAGGCTGGTTGGTGGTTGAGTGTCTTGTGCTGTAGAATGTATCTTCACGCTTTGAATGTGTGCACTACTCGTGCGTCATCCTGGCTAGAGATGTAAAAGTCAATAGGTATTGTCATAATATCCATCTAGTTTCATCCTCAACATGAAAATACAGTTTGTATGAAATTTGTTCCTTTTTATCTTTACTTAGATTGAAGAATGGCGTGCTCGAGCCGCCAAGTTTGAAGAGATGTGTAGCTTGGTGATGGGCATGTTCACTCGTCTTTCCAACTGTGCCAACCGGACAATCCTCTATGACATGTACTCATACGTCTGGGACATCAAGAGCATCATGTCTATGGTGAAATCTTTTGTGCAGTGGCTAGGTATGTTCTTTAGGAACCAGTTAGAGCGGCAACTAGCATAAATGCTTGTCTTTAATTAGCCCATGGAAAAAATGATGTCAATTGAATGTTTTTATATTATGGTCGCTTTGACCCTAAATCCTTCTTACTTTTTCTATTATTGGTCGCCATTCATGTTTCACTATAGACTGGCAATAAAAGTGACAGTGGACATACATTGAATATATCTCTTGGTCTTGAATTTTTTTTCTTGGGCTAAGGAACATAAAAGTTGATCTCTGAAACATAAGTTTTGACTCAGACTGAATGCACACTGGACTATAATGCAGTATTTCCCGGCCTTGTTGCAAAATTGGAAATGACACTATGAAATGTGACCATGCCTCAGCTATCTGCTGCTTGCTCTGTCTCAATAACGTTATTGCTGTCTTCAACAGAACAATTGCAGATGTGACCTTTCAATGGGCCTGGCCAAGAGGGAGCCGAGCCTCCCAGCCCTTTCTCTGCGCATGCGAGCTTTAGCATAAGGCTATTCTGGTGCAAAAGTGATTTGCTTTAACATTCGCAAGATGTCTGATTTTGGGCAAGGGAAGAAATTCCAGAGCTCTGAAGTCTGCTTTCATACCAGACTGTTCTCTAAAGAGAAATCAAAGAGCCTTTTTTGCCTGCAGCCTTTTTTAAATTACACAGGGTTTTTTTGGAATAGCACCAGCATGGCCTGGGTTCCTCTAGTGACCTCATTTCACTTTCAGGTTTCAATCCAACTGTAAGGAATATGCTGTGGACTTGCTTGATGCACACAGCAGGCAGCAACGCTGATGGTTTCCTGTCACAATTTCTGTAGTTGTCACAAATCTCATAATAAACCTCTTGCACCATACTGGATCAGCCTACAGTTCTTGGATCACTTGAAGCTGTAATCACTTGTATACATTCATAAGTATTCATAGGTCGTATTGCGCTAGTTGCCAAGATATCCAGTATTGCATTTTGCTGTTACTCAGCAGAAGACCATATGGTTCTAGCAAAAAAAAAAATAGGGCTTAGTGTAGAGAGGTTTTTTAAGCCGGAGCATTTCCCACTAAATAAATAGGAAATAATTCAAAACTTGAATAGAGTTTGTACCTTCATGAGACCAACTCTCATATTGAGTTATTTCTTTGTCTTTTTCTTCTCCCCTCAGTATTGGTTCAGGCATTATAGATTGTTTAGGGAAGAGGAACAGGAAGGTAGAATCAGCCAACCCCTACAACAAGATTGTCAGCCCCTATTTTAAAGGCAGGAAGGGAGGCACAGATGGGAAATGAAATTGTGCATTTCTCCTGGAAGGAACATGAAGCAGCTGCAATGATAAACATGAACTTGATTGACCATAGATTTCAGCTGTGAGGTTGATTTGCTTTTGAAACATTTCCCAATTTTTGGAGCAGGCTGCTGATCATAGCTGCCATTTTCTTTCATAAGGATGGCTTCTCCCAGCAGAAGTACTTAGTGCTTGCTACCCATTTCTGACACTGTCTGGTAATACAGTACGTTTGTATATTCCACTGGATGCATCTACACCAAAAGAAACTATCTCGCCGCAGACCAAGTGAATTCTTGTAGCTGAGATCTTGGTCTTGCTGTTTATTGAGACCCATTCTTTAGTTTATATAATTACTTATATAGTCATAAAATTTGCTTCTCATTTGATGTGAATACAGAAGAATCACTAAACTGGAATGGTTTAGCCATTGAATGTTGATACACTTGGTGGTCCACTGAAGGCTGATCTCTATACCCTTTCTTTCAATCCAGCTAGCATTCAGTTTATGAAACTAGTGTAGATAATACTACTATGGATTACTAATGCCTTCTACTGTCTTCTTCCCCAATGTGTGCAGATGGGAGAATCTTCAGCACAAGTATCTACTGCTATTGGATGGACCACGCCAGATGCTTTCAGCGTGTCGTGATTAATAAATTTAAGATGGGAAGGTTCTGTCCATGAGGCAGCTCAGATTAGGGCAGTAGGCATGGCCTGAAGTCACATTTGCGCAGCGACTCAGGCATTAACTCTTGATTTTCATTCATACAGCTCTTCATTCATGCAGCTCTGTAAAGTGTATAATAGTTGGAATGCTAGTTACGGTGTAGTCTCAAAGGAGAAGTACTCCAAGTTACTAGCGAAAGGGTATAATATAAAGCCTCTTTAATGAAGCACTCTGATATGGAAACACAAGAAACTAATTGACATGTTTTGAGTCATCTCAAACCTGCTATTTTAAAGGCTTTCTTTCATAATTGGCTAAGCATTGATATCCAGCTTGGTTCACTTTGAGACTACCTAGCTAGTATGACACATTCGACTGTACTGATCTGAGATTGTTACTTGAACAGGAAGTAGATCGCTGTCCACAAGAGGAAACAAACTTGCGCAGCTTATCTTATCAGAAGACTAGGCAGGTTACTTTAATCCCCGCATCAACAATTCACCTGCCTATCCCCTCTCAAAGATGTTAGTTATGCTAATTGGTTGTATAACTTGGCTATCAAAGCTGTTATCAAAGCATAGCCATTATTAAAAAATATATATCCTTCTTACTAAATTGTGCAGAGGGCTTTAAAGCCCTTGCCACAGCTGCCTGTCAGGAATTAATGGCATTTCTCACATGGTTGAGGGTGGGTAAAATAAAATACTGTAACCGAGGCTGTTGTTGCCTAGACTGGGAACAATATGTGTGCTGTGGTTACTGTTGTGTAAGCAGAGCTACGGAAGTGGACAGTATTGGTTTCTAATCTCTTGAAAAAGAAGTATCTGTTCCACATAGCTGTTTGGGCTATTCCATCCCACGCCAAACCTGGTTTTCTGGCAAGATTCAAACAATATGAAAATGTGACTTCAGACAGGTCCAAGTATTTCCATGGGGCTGTGATAATGGCTTATTTTCTATACCTTGATCATTGAAAATGTGAGAGCTGTTCCATGTTCTTAGTGATGAAAGAGAAGGACAAGGCAAGCTCAACTCTTGGAATAAATATTATACCTGTACAGAACGGGGCATACTGGCTTTTTACAGTATTGAATTTTCTGCTGTCTAAGGCTATCGTCTAACTTCATTTTATTAACAAAGAGCACAAAGGATCTAATCAGGAATCTTTATACACGGCAGCATTATCGCAGCCCCTCAAGTTCTTGGATTATAGCTCAGTTAGAGAGCTTTTCCCACAAAGTGTGTATTAGCTTGTTGGACATTTTAGCATCTCAGGACAATCCCCCTTCTCGTAACGTTCTCCGCTTGGATCTGATCTCCACAGGGTGTCGTAGTCAATCTTCAGCACAGTTCTTAAGTGGAGACCAAGAACCCTGGGCCTTTAGAGGTGGTCTAGCAGGAGAGTTCCAGGTATCAATATGAATTCACAACTGAATGACATTGTCTTTGTTTGAGAAATCTTTTATTGCGCGTCGGAGGACTGGAAGGCTTGGTCTGCCGAAGGCTTTCTGGTCCAAACCCAAATAGCCTGACAGCTTTGTTTTTAAATAATTTTCCTCCCATTTCTACAGTAATATCACAAGGAGATGCTGCCATTCCCACGCGCCTGCGAAGCGCTGCGGCTTTTAGTTGTACATTTCACATTGTTTCTTTGCAGGTCGCACAGCGTTTTTATCTGCGCCCGCAATTGCACAATGCGCGCCTGCTTGTCTGCCGACGAGAACTCCATGAGCAAAGAAAATACGATACTGTGTATTCCAAGATCCTCTCTAAGCAAAATCTGTCGTTTGCGTTCCTCACAATCCAGTTGGCAAACCAGTCCAAAAGAAATGTTTCTTCTGTGCCTGAATTTGCTCATGGATTTTTCAGGGGCTTACTTTCTTCCCCCTCACAGGTGCTCTCTGCGCACAGCCAATTGAGTCAGCATGTTGTTTTGGGGTTGGTGTCTCCTCTGGCCAGTTAACCCTCTTCAGACCAAACCTTTCCTCCTGACATGGCTATGTTAAGCTGAGAGCATAGATGAGATTTGGTGAAATTATACTAAAGCAGAAATGAGTTTAATGTAAACTCCATTAAGTGTTGTAACAGTTGTGTATCTTTAAAAAACTTCTGTTCAGATAAAATGGAAAAATGGTCCTTACATTTGTAAAGCCTACAAAACCCTACTTCCCTCTGGGGTGCCTGCAGTAGCAAAAGTTAACTTGGGAGTCTGCAATGCACGCCCAGGAATGTATTGCATCTTGCTTCTCAAACATTTACACTAATTTTTTGTTTTCACAGCGTTTGCTGCCTATTGAAGGAGCAAATGACCTCTTTTTTCAGCCACCTCCTCTTACTCCAACTTCAAAAGTTTACACCATCAGACCCTATTTCCCTAAAGATGAGGTAACCCATTTGTTTGGTCATTCTTGTACACAGTAATGCTGTTTGGAGGAGCATGTTGATAAAAGCAACTGTTTCTCTATATTTTGTTATTCTGTGAGTCTTCTGAATGCCTAGGAGAGGTGTGGTTCAAATGGAGGAAATGTAACAAGACTGAGTGGCTTATTCTGGCTTCATGGAAGTCTCTGGCAGCCCTAGCAGTATTATAAAAAAAAATATTTTTCCTAGGTGCTTTTTATGTGATCCCATTTATCAAAGGGAACATAAATAGGAAAAGCCTTGGGATTCCAGCCCAGTTGACTGCCTTGATAACACTGAATGAGTTTAATGTAAACTACTGATCACCAAGGACAATGAATAAGGAGTGACATAATCCAAATGCATGTTAGCCTGAACTATTTGGAAATAATACATAGTCTCAGAAGCATTGTAGGATTGCTCAGGAAACATAGTAAGCTGCCTTGCATTGAGTCAAACTATTGGTTCATCTAGCTCATTATTGTCTAACCTGACAAGCAGCAGCTTTCCAGGAGATTCTCTGCCCTACATGGCGGTGTTGGGGATTGAACCTGAGACGTTGTGCATGCAAAGCAGGTGTTGCAAGCCCTGAGTTGTGGCCTTTCCTGTTAGGTTATTTATCTGACGCATTTGTACTGTGTACTTCCTCCAATGTGACTTACATGGAGTTATTTTAGTTTCAAGGCACAAAGAATTCCACGTGGATTTAAGCCTGCATTTCCCTAGGCCATCCAATCTGCCATCCACTACCTGTCCAATATGAGCTGTTGTGGAGACATGGAATAAATGAAGTAGTGAGGATGCCTGTCAGTTAGTAGAACACAAGGCTTCCTAAGCAACAGTTCAGGTGTATGTGCTGTGGGAGGGAAAACTCGCACAATGAATATTTGTATATGTCTTTAGGCATCCGTGTACAAGATCTGCAGAGAAATGTATGATGATGAAACTGATCAGCCTTTCCATAGCCAGCCGGACTTAATTGGAGACAAGTAGGTATACTCTTGAAATAAACTGGAATTTGTTGAATTACATACAGTGGTACCTCGGGTACAGACGCTTCAGGTTACAGAGGCTTCAGGTTACAGACTCCGCTAACCCAGAAATAGTACCTCAGGTTAAGAACTTTGCTTCAGGCTGAGAACAGAAATCGCACAGCAGCGGCACGACAACAGCAGGAGGCCCCATTAGCTAAAGTGGTACCTCAGGTTAAGAACAGTTTCAGGTTAAGAATGGACCTCCAGAACGAATTAAGTTCTTAAGCCGAGGTACCACTGTACTGTATTCATTTAGTAATAGTACTCCTTGTGGGTGGCTAATCTTTGGCGCTCCAGATCTTGGAGCCCAGCCACCATCATCAGCATGCAGCATGGCCAGTGGTCAGGGATAATTGGAATTAGAATCCAGCAGCATCTGAAGTGTCACAGATTGTCTGTCTCCTAGTATGCATCAAGAAATGCTATCAAGAAATGTAAATACAATATTCAAAACAACTGGGAAGAGCAGGGAACTTCCATGCCTTGCCAGCTGAATAGAACACACAGGTTTTGTAAGGCTGGGGCCTGTGCTTCACATGTTCAATTTGAATCTGAATTCTAATCTGAAAGATGCTCTCCATTCTGGCTTGAAGACGGACTTCCAAGTTCTGTAGACTTTGTGCAAATTCAAGTGCAACTCAGCAAACACTTGATAGGGGAAACAAAATTTAAGGAACAGAGCAGAATTGGCACCAATCTAAAGTAACAGAAAAAATAAAAGATGTCTGTATCACCCTTTGTGGAAGACTCCAGACATTCTTCTGAACCAAGTATGAACCGCTAGAGATTAACATCTAAGATCTTCACACCCTGCAGATGCAGGTCAGGGTATGAAAAAAGGAATCTGTAAACTGTTGTGCTACTGGTATCCAGCCTTTAATTTCTTACGCAGTTAGTACAGTGCAGTGCTGCCAAGAAATCATGCTGAGTCATGGCAACGATTTACTGAAAACCAACTACATTCTTGCTGTTTCATTGATCAAACTGTGTATGTGGGGGGGGGGACGCATCCTATAAGGTGCTCTTGTAAGCTTCAGACATGTTATTGTTTAATGAAGGTAGTGCAGCTGCAAATACTGTGATTATATGTTTGTATGGATTGGCCATTGAATATACTAACTGGATTGTCATGTAAGCCTCCCTTTTCACTCCCATTTGAGGCTTGCCAATTCTCATGATCCCCAATACTGCAATACTGTTGTTGTTTTTAAACTATTTTTTAAAAAGCATTAAACCATTTGGGGAGGAGTAGGGAAGTTGGCTTTACTTTGTAAATTTACAGCTGAAACTACTCTCCAGGCTTTAGGCATTTACTCACATAGTACTCTTCTGCTGCCTGGAGCAGCCGTCTTGACTGTTGGTAAAACCCACTTCTGCACTTTTTATAATCCCTACTAATTCATTATAACAATTCCCAATTCTGATTACCTTTCCATAATACACTTAATTTTGAAACCCCCTTGGATAGGTACATAGTCACTTGTATGTTCTACATAATGCCTAACTGGCATTTAAAAGTACTAAGTCATAGTTCTCAGACTTGTACAACTTGCAGCTGTGGTTAATTTATTCTTCTGTGTTCTCTCATTATGAGGCCTCACTAGTTTAACTTACGTAGATTTGTTTGCATCAGTTATCTTTGGGCTCTACTGACGATTCCTTTCTTCTCAGGCTAGTAGGTGGTTTGCTGTCCCTCAGCCCAGATTACTGCTTTGTCCTGGAAGATGAAGATGGCATCTGTGGCTATGCACTGGGCACCGTTGATGTAACTCCTTTCATTAAGAAATGCAAAATTGCCTGGTTTCCTTTCATGCAGGAGAAATACAGCAAGCCAAGCAGTGATAAGGAGCTATCAGAGGCAGAGGTTAGTTATGCTGGTGTATGCTTGAGTTGTCAAATTGCTGTTTTTATGCTTTCATCTCCTGTTGTCATAATACTCCTAGGAAGAGTAGGGACAATTTATCCAATTTATTCCAATATAGAGGCCTCAGACACATGACACTGTGATAGTGTGATGGCCAAGTAGTCTCTAGAATTAGTTTATCTCTGTGCCTTTATAAATCCACACTTACAATTATCTCTAACATTGAGTTATATTTCATTCTTACTACTTAAACAGAACAATTCTAACTGATAGCTTTATATTTAGTACACTGCAGTATGTAATCATAGATTCTATTTTACAGTGTAGTTATGGTTCAACATGAATCAGAGAATAGGCAATGTAGTGTGTTCATTAGATTTCAGAGACTCCCTTCCTGATCACAATATTATAAAAGCTCTGGGAACAGTGCCTGGGAGAGGCTTGATAAAAAGCCTCACTTCTTTTCACTGTCCGGAATCCAAGCATAATCATCTAACTGCCAATCTGTCATGACACTCAATCCTTTCCCTTCTTTTAACCACTGTGATATTTGCATTTAGGATAGAATAGCTAACTAGCCTGATATGTTTTAGATATACAATTTCTGCTGCTGCTGCTGAATTTAGTTTCTCTAAATTTAATTTATTTGGATTTCAATAAACTCATTGCATTATTTTTGTTTTGCTGAGTGTATGCCAAAATAATGGCTATCTTTATTGTACCTTGAAATAAACTTACGATTTGTTACCAGCAATTAAGGTCTGCATTGTTTAAAAAAGATGTTTTTAATCAGAAGCTTAGAACAGTAAAAGAGAGCATAGCTTTCAAAAGGGAAATTCTTCTGTTTTTCCAGCACCAGCCACCCAGTTTAATCTGTATACTTATGTCTAATTACTTAAAGAATGGTACTCACCAAATCCACTGTATTTAGCTACTTTAGCTTTTTGTTTAGAGATTAATGTGGTTGTCAAGTGAATAGGCTAATCCAAGTCTGTAGAAAGTACCTGTTCGGCAAGTGCACACAATGTTTCCAGCATTTCACTGAACATTTTTTTTGATGTTGAAAGACTATTTCTGTTGTGCCTGTTGTAGAAAATTATGCTGAGCTTCCATGAGGAGCAAGAAGTTCTGCCAGAAACATTCCTTGCCAACTTCCCATCACTGATAAAGATTGATATCCATAAGAAGGTGACTGATCCAAGTGTGGCTAAAAGCATGATGGCATGCTTGCTCTCTTCTCTGAAGGCAAATGGTAAGCTCTTGTAGCTGTTGGGATATGAAAGGCAACTGTAGGCTCCTTACTAAGTGCCTGTGTCCGTATCTGAACTAGACCTGGGCAATTTTTCAATATATCTTTCAAAATTGGTTATGAAGTCCACATCACAGTACCGTATTTTTCGCCCTATAGGACGCACTTTTTGTTGAGTTTGGAACTTAACAGGTTAAGTTGTTCCCATGATGCCACACCATTCTGACGTCAGTTTTCGAAGCTGGGAGGAGTTTGGGAGGAGTTTGCCATTCTCACTCTATGCTGTGAGGGAAAAGGAGCAGATTCATTTTTTGCGTATGTTTGGGTCAGGTGCATCTGTGCCGGTACCTACTGCTTTGCAGGGGCCAGATGGATCCAAGTTCCGGAAAATGATCTTCTGCGGGTATGAGCCAGAAGCACGTGCATGGAGGTTTGCATTTCCATCAGGTGATCAGAGTAAGTTACTGATCAGTAAACACGCTGAGTTCTATGAGCAGGATAAAAGGTCAAAACCTGCTGTCATGCGTGATGTGCTCTCAGAATGTTTATCTGATTCTGATGAGGAAAGGGAGGCAGAGGCTGATCCCGGTGATGAGGACCAGGTCCAAGATCAGGATTCAGAATCCGATGATGACGATCAGGTAACTGACCAAAGTCAGGAACAGGAGGAGGTATCGGTAGTTTCTCAACAAGATGTTAAGGGAACACCCAAAAGCGAGCCTAGTTCTCCTGTGAGTGTAATGGAGAGGATTCGAAAACGCTTTAAGTCAGAGGGGGAATCCCGTGATGCTGAGGACACATCTCCTGGTGGCAGTGAGTCAGAGGTAACATCTGAGTTTGTGCCCAGAAGGTCTAGTCGCACAACAAAGGGCGTTCCACCTGAAAGATACCAGGCAACAAGTGCGTGGGCAAGATTCGCACAGTGTGATTCTGGGAGTGTTGAAGGGGTTCAACAGGTGCCTGGGAAAGATGCCGGGAAGGGGCACAAGGCAAAGGGGAAGGTGTTGAACTCAAAAGGGTCTTGTCAGAATGTGCGGCAAGGGGGGGTGTTGAGTTTGGAACTTAACAGGTTAAGTTGTTCCCATGATGCCACACCATTCTGACGTCAGTTTTCGAAGCTGGGAGGAGTTTGGGAGGAGTTTGCCATTCTCACTCTATGCTGTGAGGGAAAAGGAGCAGTTTTGTCATGGCTGCAAGCAGTCCTGGTTTTTCCGGAGATTTGTTGGAATAAACGACTGTAAATAGACAAACCTGTACTGTGTGTGTTTGTCTGGAAGCTAAGCCAAGCTACGTGACAGTTTTACACCGCTGTGTTAAACTCTGCTGAGGCGTGACTGAGAGCTGCGAAGCGGAAGTGTGCCGGGCGGCCATAAATCGCTAATTGAGGATCGCAAATCAATTAGCGGGGGTCACGTCAGACCAATAAACTTCAAGACTTTTCCCCCTCCAAAAATGAAGGGGAAATGTGTGTGCGTCCTATGGGGCGAATGCAGGCTTCAGGAAACTCCGCGGGAGCCCTCCCCCGGATTGCGCAGAGCCGCCTCTTATCCCGAAGCCCCGGCACGCTGGGCAGTTGCGCCGTGGCTTCGGGTAGCTCCGCGCAAGCCGCGGGAGGGCTGCCCTGGCTTGCGCAGAGCTGCCTCTTAACCCGAAGCCCCGGCGCGCTCAGCAGTCGCGCCGGGGCTTCGGGTAGCTCTGCGCAAGCCGCGGGAGGGTTCCCATGGCTTGCGCAGAGCAGCCTGTTCTGGGGGCTGGGGTTGGGGGAAGCTCGGGCTTCCCCCGACCCAGCCCCGCGCCTGGGGGGGGGAATAATTTTTTTCCCTTTATTCCCCCCCAAAAAAAACTAGGTGCGCCTTATGGGCCGGTGCGTCCTATGGGGCACAAAATACGGTAACTGTTTCATGAAATGTTACTTTGCAGATATTACAATTTTGAGAAAACTGTAGCTAGCCAGTGTTTCTTGGTGCCTCTGCTACCTCCTGCAGGAGCAGCGGGCGACTCACAAGAGCAGGCTATGTTTCTTTAGATTGTGCAAGGAGCCCTAGCTCAGCTCCGCTGCCTCTGCAAAAACAGGTGACAATTATGAAAGTAGCTGGAAAAGCAGCAGCCAGCCAGCAGCAGAAACTTATCAGCCCTCACAATAGACTTCTTTCGATTTTGCAGCAAGCGCTGGCTCAGGAGGCTAGAAGCCAGCGTGGCAGGCCAGTAGGTGTGGTTTACAGAGATGCTGCTCTGAGCTGGCTCGGGGCTTCTTGTTGGGAGCCCCCTTTGCCCCTTCCTTGCCCCCATGAAAGAAGAAACTATGGCTTTCTTCAGAGCAAGAACCAAAAACGTTGCCCTGTCATTTAACTCTTTTTCTTTACTCCCGTCCCCCCTTCCACCTGTGTGAGTACATGCACTAAGTGTCTCTCTCCTCTCTGATGCCTTTAGGGTGCAAGTTGCTGTGTAACATTGCTGGTTCACCCTAAATAGCTTCCTTCATATAAAAAAGGAAGTTTTTTTTAAAAAAAATTAAGGATGCTATCTTGTTGTTTGCTTGCCCTTCCTCCTTCCCTTGGATAAAAAGAGAGAGAGATTGGTGGGATGGGGGCTTTTGGGGGGCCCTTCTGTGTCACAGAAGGGGGAAATGAAGGGGGAAAGATTTGTTTCTGCCTTTATGCTGAAATGGGAGATTGAGGGCTGGTTGTGCAAGCAAATGTATGTCTACTCAGAAGTAAGCCCTACTGAATTCAGTGGGGCTTACTCATGCATAGAATTGCAATTGGCCCTCTTGAGTGGGAAAGGAGATGCAACTTGACACTAGTAAATTACATAAATTATCTTAAATGAGTAGAAAACAGATTAAATTGTTAATCATATGCAAGTTTAATTAATATTTTTACTAAATCTACTACTTTTGTAAATTTTTTATTTGCCTCTAAAACTTTAATATATTCTCCAGAAGTCTTCAGTGCTTTAGTTGAAGCATGCTATCATTGAGTTAATTTTCATATAATTATATGCATCAAATTTAGATTCTTTGTTCAATATTTTCCTGGATTATTTGTATTCACAATGACTCATCACTGTATTTTGGATTGTCCTACATCTGAATACCACAATTTGGTATCCAAGCCCAAAACCAAAGTCGTGTTTGGATACATCTCGGGTTGCCTGCTGATGAAAGTGATGATTTCATCAGTGTATGGTAATTTAGACCCGTAACTTAGTAGTAGTTGCCAGGACATTACCATGTTCACATCTATGTAGCACCATCTTATATCAGATATCTTGATATATCGGTATATCATGCTGTTTAGTTGGTGATATATCATAATACTGAAAACCAGATATCGTCCAGCCGTAATATGAACATCTCCACCCATGGCCTGAAGATAAGATCTGCCTGAGAGAGAGCCCTCCTTAGTATGCCAGGTGTCCTCACTATCTAATGTTTGCTAAGACATAAGGAAAGGGCTGGTGGCAATGCCCTTGCTGTGGAACCCCCTGCCAAATGAAGCCCATTTACCCACATCCCTCTTGGTTTTCTTTGTTCAGAAGGGCCTTTGGCTTTAGAATTATAACTCTTCAGTTGGATCTGTATGTGTCACCTCATTGATGAGATGTCACCTTTTTTAGCCAGTGAAGAACCACTTCTGTAGCCCACATCATCCTTGCAAGTCCTAGACAACTATGCAGTTTGAACAGTTGTATGCAAGCTTCCTGTGAAGACTGGTGGACACCCAGTAGCTGAGATCCAGAAAAGCATGCAACTACAGTGGTGCCCCGCAAGATGAATGCCTCGCAAGACGAAAAACTCGCTAGACGAAAGGGTTTTGCAGTTTTTGAGCTGCTTCACAAGACGAATTTCCCTATGGACTTGCTTCGCAAGACGAAAACGTCTTGTGTTTTTTGCAAGTTTGTTTCCTTTTTCTTAACACCGTTAATACAGTTGCAACTTGACTTCGAGGAGCAACTCATAGTGTAGTAGCCTTTTTTGAGGTTTTTGGTGATTTTTGAAGCTTTTCCAAAACTTTTCCGACACCGTGCTTCGCAAGACAAAAAATTTGCTAGACGAAAAAACTCACGGAACGAATTAATTTCGTCTTGCGAGGCACCACTGTAGTTCCACATAGTTTGTTTATACAGTATGCTGCTTTTCCATAATAAACTGTGCCCAAAGCAGCTCATGATAAGATTAATATCAAAATATAAAACACTTTAAAAAAAACACCTCTTGACCTTGATTCAACTGCACAATGCAGAGTGAATTGATTAGAGATATCAAACAAGGTTTGTGAAGTTTCTTCATTATGAAGACTCCTCTCTGCTTCTACTCTCTCCCCAAATATCTCCTCTCATGTCTTTTTCAGGCTCCCGTGGGGCTTTCTGTGAAGTGAGACCAGATGATAAAAGAATCCTGGAATTCTACAGCAAACTGGGATGCTTTGAAATAGCTAAAATGGAGGGATTTCCAAAGGATGTCATTATTCTTGGAAGGAGCTTGTAAGGAGATTGTCGGTGAACTTTTGATACTGTAATCACGTAATGGTTGGAGAGCCTGAGGTTTATCTTGTTTCTGTTCCATGCAAAGGCAGCAGTCAGCTGGCCTGACAGGAGCTATGTGAAAATTCATCCATTACCCTTTCTGAGATGCTGCTCGAAACATTATTTGGAAAATGGATACTGGTCATCCTCATTTCCTGGTCTTAAGCAAAGTGCCAAGGAGTACTGCATATTACATGAGTTCCCAAAGAGGTATTGGTGGCAATTCCATGCATCCACCTCTGTACTCAGCAGAATGCTGTCTTTTCCAGAAAGTCCTGACATGAAATAGTTCGTCCCTGTGTCCTGTTCTTGAAGTGGGATGAGAGAGATGAACATGGGATCTCTCCATTTACAGAGGGAAACAGGGTGCCTGTGTTGGCCAGCTTTAGGGCAAACAAACACTGACGACTCTAGGTTTTGTTGATTGTCATGCTTGCTGATAGGGAAATTGAATGACCATCACTTCTAAAGAATTGGTTAAGCTTTGTGCTTCATAGGGATAAAAACTGTGCATTTGTCTGTGGCAAAGTCACTCAGTGGCAGAAGTGTAAATTTCAGTGTGTAAATATATATAAACTTGCTGTATGCTAATACTTTGTGTTTAATCGTTTTAGTAATTTTGCTTTCTGAAGCAAAGCGGTATTCTGAGACAGCACCTTTGAATAATGTCAAACCACAAGAGAGGCTAATGCCAACTTCACTACAGGCCTTTTCTACCGTGCCTCGTGCCCTTCACTAGAATTGCCGCTTTGGGGGAAAATGAGCGCTGATCAAGAAGGGCCGTTCCTTTAGAGGACAAACTCTTCAAAGGTGGAGTGGACACTGCCTCCTGCTGGGGGAACCTCATGAAGGGCAACCTCATGAAATCATTGATGCCCCTGACAGCCAGCCAGATTGCCTATCCAGACTGGTTGGATGGGTGGAATACTGCAGTTTACAGCTTCCACCTTTCCATGTCAGTCATTCTGACTAAATCAGGGTCTTCAAGTCATGCACATTTGTGACAGACTTCTTTGTGGACAAAAATAAGCACATTTTACAGATTTAAGTAGTTATCTAATTTTATTATCACTGCATTTAAGTTGTCCCCTGAAATCAGATAAGTGGTATCTGCATGGCTTAGGAATATTAGTAAGTCCATAACTTGGAAGGAGTTATTACTGTTCCATATAATGCCTTGTTCCCATGAGGCATTCAGTCAACGTTACACCTCATTTTTCTCATCTGCAACAGTCAACTGCTTTTGCTTCCTTTGAAAATATTCCCTTTTGAAAGGATTGAGTTTAACCTTTTTTTAAAACCCTCTGTGTAAACTTTGAAGAGGTTTTATACAGTTTTTCAAATGGAATTTTACTGTTGGTGTACTTTGCAGCCTCTTCTGAGATGCTGGTGTTCAGCCTTTGTTATATGTTCACTATGAGAACAGTTTTAATAGCAAGTTATTTAAACTGCAGCAAATACATTTCATTTGGAGTGCAAGGCACCAAACCATAATGATAAATCTTGCATAATTCCAAGCTGGTTTTCATGAGGATTCTATGGCTTTGAGTGTATGCAAAGCAGCTAGCCACTTGGTTTAGTTTTAATTAGATCCCAGAGAAAACATCTGGATTTATGGCATTACACATTTCAGGGGAGGGGGGTACCTGGGTTTTTATACTGTTAACATAAACTTATGAATTTATCACTGTTAAGTTAATTGTGTGATGGTCTTGAAAGTCTGGGTCAGTCTTTCACTCGGGTTGTAAAGTGATGCAGTGACACAACTTTCATGGTTATCAGTTTTCATTGTGTACAGTTGGAATGCCACTTTCATGACTGTCTTTAGACCTACTGTATCTGTAGCAGAACAATGGACTGTGTAAAATTGTATTTGAAGACCATGTGAGAAATAGAATAAATTGCAAACTGAATGTAAAGACTCGTCTCTGTATAATGCTGCAGAATGAGGAAAGTGGGTGGAGAAGAATAATTCTTCATACTGTGTTTCAGAGCATTCTGCTGATTATGTTGAAGAGATGGCTTTTAGTACAGCAAATTTGCTTTTGAGCTGTGTTCATTGCTGCCGAGCCTAAACATTGCTATTTTGTAAATAGCCTTATTAGCATGGGGGGAAAGCATAGGGAACTTCTGAAGGTTTATTTGTCTTGGGCGGGTGTAATAATCTAAGATGCTATTTGGAGGTCAAATATAATGTCGTATTTTTTAAATAAAAGAATCAGAGCAATTAAAATTATATGATGAAGCTAGTGGTGGCCAGTTTGTGATTGAGGCTGGCTATTTACAGTATTTCATTCCCCCCCCCCTATTCATTCCTTTTATTTGTTATGTGGCTTTCCCACAAAAAATCATGCTCAAAGTGGCTTACAACAAAGAAAATAGGAACACATTTCAAACAAACAGTGTAAAAACAATTTCATGGTAACATAGCAAAATAGCTATTTCAATACCATAAATATAACAAGATTACTTAAACAACATGCAGGTTCCAATAGCAAAAATAACAAGGGAGCTTCAAAGTTTCACCTTGGTCCTAGAAACATCCCTTCCATGATGTTGCTGTCCTGCAGCCACTTGCAAGGCTTAGGGCAACACCTCTCCCATGATGCTAAAGTTTATACACCACTTTAAAAACAAAACAAAAAACCCTCAAAGAGGTTATGCCCTATGGTTTGGAAGGTGGGAGGAAATGAGACATTCAGAAGCCTACTTAATGCACTGTCCCAAACCTTTGATTTCTTTTCCATTAATACTGGACATTATTAGGATTCTAACAAACTGCTTCATACAACGCATTTAAGTATCCGCCCTCCTTCCCAATTTGCTGTAGAGCTTAAAATTGCATGAAGAGCAGAATAATTGTGTGTTTTATTGCGACATTGCGTTTCTATACACAGACAAATGTGGGGCAAAGTGAGCAAGGGGCCCAGAGCATTGAGTTTCTGATGGTATTTTTGGCCAGCGTTACTCTGCTGTTTCAATGCAATGAAAAGCATGATGAACACAAATACATTCATTATCCAGAACAGTTAGCCTCTCATAAGAAAACAACTTGTTAAACTCATCACTCATGTTAGTCTCCATTGTTTCGGAGTAACTGAATTTAGGAAGCATTAGCTTAGGAGCCCTTCCGTTTTAAGACGCTGTTGTTTTCCTGTCCAGATGGCTTAGCTCCCTATTACACAGTGGCCTATCCCACTTACAGAAAGCAAGTGACCTGAATCCAGGATGCCCTCACTATTTCTTTTCAGCAGGAAAGGAGTGGAGCATCTGTCAAGTTCTTGGCTCATCTCCCCACCCCCTGCTTTTAATCCAAAGAGTGTCAATGCTCACCTCTGCTGGATGTGGCAAATATGCCACTCATCTTCCTCTCAGATTCCACAGGGTTTAAATTAGGAATCATTCCATATCAAAAGTTGTCTTTTACTGGACATATGGAACCAGTGCTAATTGCATGCACGTTGGCAGTTATGCAAATTTTAAAGTGTTTTCTCCTATTTGCTTGTCTAGTCTTTTGTATTTTTTGATTTCCTATTCCAAACCTTAATAAAGTCTTTGATTTGGAACTTGAATGTGTACTTTTGTCAATCCCAAAGATCTACTCCTTTACATATCTTAACTACTACACATATAGAGCATGGGAAGGTAAAAGACTGAATTTGGCTTGCTGTGACAGGGGAGCCAACTAGTGCTTATGTCTCCCTGGCAAATTCAGCTCAAGCATTTTGGGACGTTTCTCAACCAAGAGTAGAGAGCACTGAAAAGTGGTGGCCATTTAAAAGGAATTGCGGTTGAGGGATGGGGCTGTGTGTGCCAGAAAAGGTCTTGCTCTAACCCCTTCTCCACTCCACAAGTATGTCCTGGTAAAGTAGGTGATTTGAGATACGTGATTGGGAAGATCTGCAGTTAACACATTCCCTATAGGAGTGGATATCATCCCTCATAGGTTGCTGTAGTAGTATTTCAGCTGCCTCTGCTGGGTGTTGGATGCTTACAAACTCTCGGTTCCAGTGCCTTACTGTGTATATTCTCTCACATTGGTTCGCTTTAAGAGAAACCCAGGTCACCAAAATGCTGGAGAGGGTGCATCTCCACAGGCACATACCTCCACATGTGGTGGGAGTGTCCCAAAATCCAACTATTCTGGACAAGAGCCATACGAGAAATATATAAAATAACCAAGCAAGTATTAGAAATCACCCCAGAATTGGCCCTACTAAACTTATTCCAAGACAACAATGCCCATTTACACCACAAATAACTCATAACCCACCTACTCTCAGCAGCCAGAAACAACCAGACATTGGAGAGACCTGTCAGGAATAAACATGGACCAATGGTACCAAATAGTATGGGAAACAGCCTTACTAGAAAAATTAACCAATAAACTGAAACTATCATGGGGACAAATAGAAGAAGACGCCTTCACCCTGGTATGGCTCCCCTTTATCATATCACAGCCCAACAAGACAATGACAAAAATCCACCAACAGCTTACAAATCAATATGGCTAACCTGATCCAAAACCCACCCACCCCCACTCACACATGAAAACACCACAGCCAACCACAAACAGCCACACCCTAGGCCAGTGTTTCCCAACCTTTTTTGGGCAAAGGCACACTTGTTTGAGGAAAAAAATCTCGCGGCACACCACCATTACAGCCCCGTGACGTCAGCGCGCAGCGTCACGTCGGGAGGGACGCACGAAAGTGAAAGTTTTCAATTTTTTTCCCTCCCCCTTGCCGGGGAACCTCCAAGCTTTGGGGGTGGGGAGGGAGGAGGCAGCAAAGCGAGGGACTGAGGGACGGTGGCAGCTGAGGCGGCGGCGGCTGTTGCGGTGGTGGCGGCGATAGCGGGCGGAGGAGGGGGCGGCGGTGGGGCCGAGGTGGCCGGCGGTGGCGGGGGAGGCGGCGGCGGGTGGAGCAGGAGGGCGGCCGAGGCCGGTGAGGGAGTAGGGTTGCCCGGGGCTTGAGGAGCCGTCGCCGGGAGTTGCTGCTGCTGTTGTTGCTGCTGCTGCCCGGACATGCCGGCCTCCTCCTCGTCCGCTGTCTCGCGCTCCTCCCTTTTGCACGCGCTGCCCCGCCGCCGCCCCATTGGCTGGGTCCTGTCAGCTGATCCTGTGTTATTTCCTGTGTGTGTGTGTGAGGGGAGAATGGAGAGAGAAACCTCGGCACCACCACCGCGGAGCCGCCCCCGGCTCGACGCGGATCCTCGCCGCCGCCGCCTCTCACCGCCCGACTCGCCCGCCTCCCTCCCACGGCACACCAGCCAACTTCTCACGGCACACTAGTGTGCCGCAGAACACCGGTTGGGAAACACTGCCCTAGGCCAACCCCAACCTCTCTCACCACCAAAGAAACAAGGGAACAGCAGAGAACCTGCACAAGCAACGCTGACACAAAACCCCACATATATTAAGTAAAATAGAAACATCACCACCCGACCCGACCCCACGCATCTTTCCCTCCTCCACCTCTTTCCCCCTATTCTGCCTAATGTCTCAACAAATGAAACTGATTTGTAAAAAAAAAAGTTACATGGGGAAAAAATACGAGAGAGAGACATTGCACATACCTTTGTAAATCAAGAAAATATTTAATAAAAATACATTTAAAAAAAGAGTAACCCAGGTTTGGACTTTTTAAACTGAAAGTACGTTGTATTTTACTTATTTATTTAAATTTGTTTACTGCCATTGATATTTGTATACCCATTGATCTCAGGGCGGTTTGCAACATAAAATCACAATATAAAAATCAGAAAATACATAATAAAAACAAAGACAACCAATCACCTTTCCACAACAGACTTTAAAGGGGCATTGGATTTAAATCAGCCAAAGGCCTGGTTAATGAGAAACATTTTTGCCTGGCACCTAAAGGTGTATAATGATGGTGCCAGCTGAACTTCCCTGGACAGAGCATTCCACAAAAAGGGAGCCACTGCAGAAAATGCACCCTCCGGACCTCCCATGGAGGACGCTCATGGAGAAGGGCCTCAGAGGATGCTCTCAGGATCCAGGTAGGTTCATATGGAGAGAGACTGTCCCTGAGGTATAGCAGTCCTGAGTCAATTAAGGCTTTATAAAAACCAGCACTCTGAACTGGGCCCAGAAACTATTGGGCCATTGCAGTCGGACCAGGATCGGTGTAATAAGCTCAAACAGTCTTGCCTTGGTGAGCAACCTGGCTGCTGAATTTTGCAGAAGTTACTGAACCATCTTCAGCCCTACGTATAACACATCGCAGTCATCTAAACTGGAGGTTAATGAAGCATAGACAACAGTAGTGAGGCTGTCCCTGTCCAGATAAGGGAACAGCTGGGCCACTAGCCAAAGCTGATGGAAGACACTCCACGCCACTGACGCCAAAAATTGTATCAATTGTCAATGCACAAACCAGTCTTCCTCTATGGAGCAGGATTTGACTTCCCTGTCCTCTCTACAGCCCCCATGCACCCTCCAAATTTGTTCCTCCTGATCAGATTTAGGGGGAGGCAGGAGAGGAAGACGAGAACCCATTGTGCAAGCAGAAGTCCATGCAGTGTTGGATTCTGCCCAATAGACAACTTCTGAAAGAAGAGAGTGGTCTGCAGAACGAGTTACTCGTTTGTTTCTTGCCTAGGGGTATAATTAATTATGTTTTAAGTCTCTTACTGAGCAGCAAAGGAATTGTAGTTTATAATGGCATATAGTCAAAAATAAAATAAAAAATATCTTCTGAAAATCTGGCTTAGTTTGTGGTCAAAAGAATGTGCATGAAGAAGGGTTAACCTCCTGCCAGAGGCCTGCACAGATAGAGAGTGGGAAGCAGTCATATATGCTTGAGTGAGATGATATGGAAATGTAATACAACTGTATTCTGTGTGGTATCGTCCCCCATCACTTTCAGTGTACAATGATGAATCCTGGAAGAAGAGTGAAGGAGAGATGGATTCATTGGACATAGCATAGCTATTCCAGATGTCAAGTTGCTGGATTGAAGGCTAGTGAATAAAAAAGCCACAAGCCAGGCTTAGGAGGAGGGGTGGATACTGTTGAGCCTTTTTTAATTCCAGCTCTTAAGCAGAATTGCAATGTATATTTATTTGTTAAGATTAAAGACCTTTTTTGAAAAAAAGCGTGCACTCAGCCTCCAAGTTTTTGACTGGCACCTAAAGATATACAGTCGTACCTTGGATTTCGAGCAGCTTAGTTCACGAACAACTTGGAACTCAAAACGCCACAAACCCAGAAGTAGGTGTTCTGGTTTGCAAGCTTTGCCTCAGAAGCCGAACATCCGCAGGACGCTCCTGCAGTCAATCGGAAGCCACATCTTGGTTTCTGAACGTTTCGGAAGTCAAACAGACTTTCGGAATGCATTCTGTTTGAAAACCAAGGTATGACTGTATATGGAAGGTGCTAGGTGAATCTCCTTGGGGAGAGCATATATCCAGGAAGTTTGTGTTGGGATACTGCCAGGGAGACAAAGTCCATCATGGCCCCACGTCGCCTCCGGACGTCCATCGATCTCCCGCAGACACGCGGTATCAGCAATTAGCGACATGAGCTCCAGAAATAGCTTCCCACATTCTGGAACTGATGCACGCTCTTATCAGCAGATAATGCACAACATAAGATGCACGCAGGAGAGCATTTTTCATAAGTTTATTCTGCGTTAGTCAGAACAGAGAAAAACATGACTGCCTTCTTCAGTGTTGAGGCACCGAGAGAGAAAACGAAAGCAATAGAAAACATAAACATCCTGTGAACAGGAAATGCGCAGACTCTGTGACTCACAAAGCCTGCTCCCTTTTAAGGTGGAACGGAAATATCCTAACAGTTTGTAGGAACATGGTATACACAATAAGGTTGGGCAGTTAGTTGGGAAGGGTTTATGTATAGGAATAGCAAAATACCTGGAAAGCCCCCTGTGTGCTCCGCAATCTTAGCTAGTGGCAATAAATATTTTTAGCCTAAATACTGCATTCCTTTCTAGGCAACCCGGGGGCCACATGCCAGAGGTGTGTGGGGCCAAATGGAAAAGTGGACAGAACAGTAAATATAAAAGTCACTTTTGTACAGTAGGCTAATGTGCAGTTGTACTCTCACACCCCTCTCTATCCTCTAGAGCAGTGTTTCCCAAACTTTTTTGGGCAACGGCACACCTGTTTACTGAAAAAAAATCTCGCGGCACACCACCATTAAAGCCCCGCCCCGTGACGTCAGCACGCAGCGTCACGCCGGGAGGGACGCACGAAAGTGCCGAAGTGGTAGTAGCCAGCAGCAAGTTATGTATCAGTATGTAAATACGGATTTAGCCTCGGTTTGCTCTGGCTTTGAAGCTAAAGGTTAAAGGGGGGGGCAGAGAGACGTGTAGACCCGTTTGCTTAGAAGTAGGTCCCCAGTGTTTCCCCATGGGGTCCCAAGGAAGAGCGGCGCCACCCGATTGGATTTCCTAAACTCCCGCCCTGAGCGCTGGAGTTCCACGTAAAACCCGGTTGCTTACACTCTGTCCAGTAGGACGCACAATCCCCGCTTGACGGATGGGTCTGTTCCAAGGCTGGCTCCGCTGGCAAAGCCGGCTTGCTGGACGCCTCTTGGCAGGGAGAGAAGCGGACGGACGAGTTTTAAGAGGCTCTCCGTCGCTCCAGAAGAAGGCAGGGCGAAGATTTCAAGGGGCATCGCTCCGGCTGCTCCCTCTCCCGCCGCGCAGGAGCGATGCCTCTCTCTGGCTCTCCCTCCGCGCAGGCTGAGGGAGGGAGGGAGGGGCGTGTGTGACCCGTCTCTGCTGGGAGACCAAACCCAGCGAGACAGAGTCGCGCGGAGGCGCCCAGGCAGCGCTGCCGGCTGCGAGGAGGAGCGCCAGGCAGCAGCAGGAGGCGCGGCCTCTCCTCGCCGCCGCCGCCCCGCCTCTCGCCGCCCGACTCGCCCGCCTCCCTCCAGGCATCTCGCGGCACACCAGCCGGTGTCTCACGGCACACTCGTGTGCCGCGGAACACCGGTTGGGAAACACTGCTCTAGAGTCACTACTCTAACAAGAGTCACTACTTGAGATCAATGGTGCAGTCCAGGCAGGTGAAAAGTTTCAAGATTCCAAATCCTGGATAAAGAGGGTGAGGCTGGGGTAGAAAGGGCTCCAAGAGGCCTAGTGGGCCACATTTGACTCCCACACCTGAGGTTCCCACCCCCTGGCTTTAAGGGTTTGCTGCCTCTTAGGTGTTTTCATACCATCTTTCAAATATATTCCCAGGGATGGTTGCACTCCAACAATTGCAATGTAAATACAGAAAAGGCAAGTTAAAAACCACCAAGGCAGCACAAAAACATCAGGATTAAAACAAAACTGAGAAAATAAAAAGGACAGCGTGAATGGTGAGGGTTTCTTAAGGCACAGTATGAGAAAGTACAAGAGGTAAGGCACCAAGCAAAACATTTCCCTTCAACCGGCCGTTTGGCTGATTAACATGGCCTTTTAAATGTGTCTGTGGCATGGTGGTTATTGGTTTGTTTTGTTTTATTCTGTATTTTGTATTTTTCCTTTTGTATTTTTATGTTGTGAACTGCCCTGTGATCTTCAGGGGGTATACAAATTTAATAAATAAATAATATGAAGAAGCCAATCCTTTTCAAGCCTTACCTTCTTCAATCCTATATAAATTGACATGTGAGTAAGTCCCATTGAACTTACATCCTGTGGGACTTAACTTCTGCATGAACAAGGGTGTGCTCTGGTTCACCCAACATTTCCGCAGCCATTTGGGAGCCCATTTGGGGGCCCTGCACTGGTGAGGAAGGACTGCAGAATAATCAAAGGTTTAGTGCAGTTCAACCGATCCTTTTAGGTAGGAAAACCATACACCAGGCCTAAACTTGGCAGCTGGAATAGCTCAGTAGGTAGAGCATGAGACTCTTAATCTCAGAGCTGTGGGTTCGAGTCCCCTGTTGGACAAAAGAGTCCTGAATTGCAGGAGGTTGGATTAGACGGCCCCCCCTTCCAACTCTACAATTCTATGATCCTACTTTATCTCTGTGTATGTCCCAGTGCTGGAAACTGCACAACTTCCAATCATCTCCTTTCCCAGGGAGGATATCCACAACACTTTGCACCCTTTCTGATTCTGTCTGTCCGTCTGAAGGGTAAGGAGCTTCTGTGTTCAGACTGCTGGAAAGCAGAGGGTTGCAACCATGCTGTAACTACATAGGATCAGATCAACAGGAGGTACAAGGACCAAGCGCTTTGCTCTTTAGAACTAGGACTTTCTGAGAAGACAGGAAGGAAACTGCCTTACTGCGAGGAGAGAATGTCTGCTTCTGTACGAGGCAGCTTTGGGATTGCTCCTGAGTTCTTCTGTCTTTTAACATCTGACAGCAGAAACTAGCTACCAGGAAAACTCATCAGTATCCCACTGGGGCAATAACCCTTTTGTTTTTACTGCCCAGAAATAAAATACTATAAATGTGACATTCAGCAAACCACCCCCTGCCTTCAACTCACAGCTGGGAAATTGACGAGGCTGACCCAAAAATGGCCTTCTTTCTATGCGAGGCCAGCTGATATTCTAGTGAGCTGCAAAAAAAGGGTATACCACTGTGTTTGATTGTTTTTTAAATCTCTGCTAAGGCTCATCTTAACATGATCCTCATCTCTACAGGAAGTTAAGCCTTGTGCTGAATGGCACAGGTCATTTTCCAAACCATATAATGACAGAACAAAGGCTCCTAGATGCTGCTACAGAGCTATGGCAAGTGAGTGAATAATCATCACCTCCAGGTTCCTAATTCTGTGGAGGGGATGGTTGCGGTGGAGAATCCTGATGACCTAAACAGATGGCTGCAAGTGAGGTAGGATTGCTAAAAGCAGAAGGTAGGCCAAGACATTAATGTACCGCTCATCTGAAACCACAGTGTGGGTCTCCATAGCCCCAAAGGGTTTGGCCAGGTTGGGGCTGCAAACCAGCCGCTATATATTTTATTTAGAAAGGGACTGACCCTTGTGATCTTCCTTTGCTCTCATTTTAAGATTACCAGGATGCCTTGGGTCAAAATACCACCTTTGACATATCTAAGCAACACAGCCCTGCCATGCCAGATTTAAGGCAAGGTAGACAGTTCCCCTGCACAGGGCAACAAGCCAAGGGGGTGCAAAATTGAGAAGATCCATTAGAAGGCACCAAATTTTGGCCTCGCACACCAAAGATCACCAAAGTCTGCCTCTGAGCCCTGTAATCAATCATTTTCAGTTACACCTATCGTTTCCCTGGAGATGGTCCTAGAGCAAGGATGGGAAACTTGCACATGATGCTGGACGTACAACTCCCATCATCCCTGACTACTACTGGCCATTCTGGCTGGGGCTGATGGGAGCCCCATCTCTGGTCTAGAGTGTATATCTGCTCCAGCAGCAAAGCATCTTGAACATGGCTCAAAGCAGATGAAACCACTATTTTGCTGCATTCACACATTGCGAAAAGCATGATTCTAATACAAAATCATGATCATTTGCAATTTAAAGCTGGTGAGAGAAGCGAATGCTGGAGAAGCTGCCCTGTAGGTAGGTTAAGCCCAACCATTTCCAACACCCCTTAGCGTAAAAGGCAAAGGACTCAAACCCTCCTTTCTCTGCTTTCTCCGAATTCAACGGGGGCAGCGGCTGCCACGCTCGGCAAGGGAGTCGCCGCACCCTCCACTGCAGAAAGGTCCTGGCATTTTGTTGAAACTGCTGCCGACACTTCAGAGAACAGCGGGGCCCTTACTAAGCAGGAGGAGCCGCTTCAGTTTTCCTGGGCGAATCCTGAGTTCCAGGAATAATTGGAAATGCAGGAAAACTGCCTCATCCCTAAGTCCAAGCACTGCTGCTACCCAGTGCCGGATTTACGCTAAACAAGCTTTAGCTTAGGGCCCCACTCTCTTGGAGGCCCCAAAAAAATTTAAAGGGGGAAAAACTGTTTGCACATTTCCAAAATATAAGATAAAAAACAAATAAAATAAAACCTACATACAGCGACAGTGTTTTGTGTTGTGTAGGCTCCTATGATGATAATGGGATAACCTGCTAACCTGCTCCCTAAAATATCAGAGATCTGCATTGGCTCCCAGTATGTTTCCAAGCACAATTTAAAGTGTTGGTGCTGACCTTTAAAGCCCTAAAAGGCCTTGGTCCTGTATACCTGAAGGAGCATCTCCACCCCCATCATTCAGCCCAGACACTGAGATACAGCACCGAGGGCCTTCTGGCAGTTCCCCTCATTGCAAGAAGTGAGGTTACAGGGAACCAGACAAGAGGGCCTTCTCGGTAGTGGTGCCCACCCTGTGGAACACCCTCCCTTCAGATGTGAAGGAAATAAGCAGCTATCCTATCTTTAAAAGACATCTGAAGGCAGCCCTGTTTAGGGAAGTTTGTAATATTTAATGCTGTATTGTTTTTAACACTTGATTGGGAGCCGCCCAGAGTGGCTTGGGAAACTCAGCCAGATGGGCAGAGTATAAATAAATTATCATCATCATCACTGGTTTGCTCATTTCTATATGTGCCTACATTCTGCATGTGCAAATGGCTTTAGATACCTTTTAGATAAGTTACCATATAGCATATATTCAACACAAAAAATAGCGATAATTTGTTGTTGACAAAGGACAGCTGAACATATAAAGGGCCCCATTACCTTCAGTAGCTTAGGGCCTCATCAAACCTAAATCTACCCGTCTAGCGCAGGCACGGCGACAGCGGCTCTCCTGCAGGTCGTTCCCAACCGCAGCTGGAGACACGACTGCAGGAGGCGGCTGGACCCAGGACCTGCTGCATACCGCGTGCGTCGTCCACGGCAGACACGACTCCACTTTTGGCCAGCTAGAGTGCTCACCCACTGATAGGCAGTGGGAAGAGGCCCAGGATCTATTGCATGTCCGGCGGGTCAAGGCGCTCCAGAGCGATCCCTCTCTCTCCCCCACCCTCCCGCGCCACCTAAGACTACGCATTTCGTTTCGGATCCTTGCATGATCCTTGCACGAACAGCGCCGTCTCTCCTTCCGGGAGGAAAGCAACGAAAGCAGAACCGCCCTCTGGAAAATGAGACTTTTCTAAGGCGCAGATAAAACTTCCCCAGAGCAAACGAGATCACCCACCTCGCCCGCCTCCCTCGGAGGGGCCGCCTACCTCGTCCGCCGATTGGAGGAGGGATCCGCGTTGCCGGTGGGGCGGCCTTAACCAAGCCGGGCTAGTCGGTGGTTCCGCTGCACGAGCGTCTTCCTGCCTCGCTCTCTTTCGGCGCAAGCCATGGCCTCTCTGGTGGATCTGGAGTGCCTCGCGGATGGAGTCAAGGCGCCGATTTGCACCAGCAGCTTCTTGTTCCGTAAGTTGAAGGAGGGCTGGCCTGTCGCTGCCTGGAAAGAGAGGAAACGGGGATAGGCGAGCATGTAGGTGGAAGGGGGGAAACGGGGCCCTTTGGGGCAAAGCAGGAAAAGGCATTTGGGGGTGTTCAGAGGGACCTCCTACTGGGATCTGGGTCGTTTAGACTTGACCCTTAATGGGATTTGTTTGAACTGGGTCTCTACATGTTCAAGGCCCGGAAGCACGTGGCGTGGCGACGCTAAGTTATCCCGGTGCCGCGTGTGCCTCTTAAAGCCCCAGATGCGTCCACGTGGCTTGCTTGGCTCGTTACATTGGAGGAGCAGGAGGGGTATTTCCCACCGAAAAGGCATTAGATCTTTCGTACTGTAAGATCTGCCTATGTTGTAATCAGAGGAGCGGCAAATATTTCTTGACCCTAGAACAGCAGTTCGGCGCACGTGGGTTTTGGAGTCCACGTGCATCGCTGAGCCCAGTGAGACTTGCTTCGGCCTTCGGGTACATAGAATCAGACTACAAATAATGTTTCTGGGGGCCCTTCTAGTTTACGTCGGGAACATAGCACAGTGGATTATATCCTTCTGCGGCAGTCCAGCAAATGAAACCGTTAGAAATATAAATTCTGTGTACAGGCAGTATGAGATCTCATAGCTATATTAATGACAGCAATAAAAGTTTTTGTTAGAAAACAAACTAATTATTGCATCTGAAAATCGTTTAAAAAGATTTTGGGGACAATCCAATTAATTTCAAAAACACAAAAGGGAAGATTTAAAAAGTGTGAATGGTAAATATGAATACTTTGTAAAGAGTGGATTTGTTTCCAAATGGTCAAACGCCTTCTTGCAGAGTGGCACAACTGCTTTTGCAATAGTGAAAAATACCTCTTAGCTTGAATCACACACCTTCTCCTCATCCCCTCCTTATTTTATTTACAGTATCGATTTGGTACTAGGGTCCAACAAAACACTGACTAACCCAGATGTTGTAATCTTAATTTAATTTCTTCATTGGTCAAACAGGAATAGCTGGAGGGAGGGAAGTAAAATAAGGACATGCGCAAAATGCCGAGATGAAATATTGAACTCATAGTAAATAATGGAAGGTAACTAATGTTCCCCTCACTCAAACAAAGGACATTACAAAGAAGAAGGCGGTGTTATAAATGTGCACAATGAAAATGTTAACTTCTGTGTTAAGGTAAAGCAAGCATAGAGCAGAATTGTCGTCTGCAGGAGAAAAAAATTACTCCTGGGGTCTAACACTGCATTTTGTCCACTCAGGAATATCTTCCCCACCCACCCCTCAAAAACAGGAAGAATATTTAGTGCTCTAGTGGTAGTATAAACAAACAAAAAATGGATTTAAGGTAGAATTCCAAGTTATTTTGCTTGCCCTCTTTTGAGAAATTGCTGAGGATAGAAGGGACCCAGTGAGCTTATGCATTTGGTAGCTGCACTTTCCCATTCATTTCTACAAGAATAAATTGAATACCTAACAGCTTAAAGTGAGAAGCATGTGAAGAAAACACCATTCTAAAAGTTTTATAAATATTTCAAATAGCTGGCTCGAGAGGGTTAAGAAGGAAGTTGTTCAGTTTCTTGCAAATCTGCTGCTTTTAGAAAATTGACTTATCAGTTGCAATATTTGTATGTTTCTCTTTCCCCCCACCCCAGGATGTGAGCTGAACAGCAGTACCCGATCCTACACTTTTAAAGTGTCTGATGAAGATGACTCTGATCATATCTTGGCTCTGAACATGGTGAGAGAGGTTACATCCTGAGCTTGGAAAACCAGGACCCAGACCCGTTAGCATGACCTAGTATTTGAGAACTCAGCTAGTAGCCAGAGGTGACCAGGAGTTCTACATAGGCAAATCCCTCTTCAAATACTAGGCATCACTTGGTTTCTTTGCTAGTTACCTGGAAGGATGAGCCTCAAACCAGGAGAAATCTTAAGTTTGCCCAGTCTTGTGCTGTGAGTTGGCTACTGGACTTCTATGCTCCTGTTTTTGAAGCGGGACCTAAAGTTCCCCAGAAGACCTTTTGGTAGAGATTATGGTTTTTTACTCTACTGGTTGCATCTGTTAATGGATGATCTCACACTCCTAGCTGCTTTATGGGGTTTGGGGAGGGGGGTATTCTCTCTTTAGTAAGTATTGCTGAATATTTTGGTTTTTACTCTTCTTTCCATTTTGTCCTTCCATCTTCAAGATTTGCCTGTCGGAAGGTGCCAAGGATGAATGCAATATTGTGGAGTTTGTGGGGCACGACTATCAGGACCAGGAGATTGTGGTGCCAGTGGCCAACCTAAAGTTGTCGTGCCAGCCTTCGGTAAAAGAAACAGTTGTGTGCATGGGCAATGTGGGAGGTGGGCATATGGTGGCTACAGGGTCTGAAAGGGCTAACGGGAAGACATGGTGATGGTGGGGGAGAAGGCTGGGTTTGCAAGACCTGAGATCTTTGTCATGGAGCAGGCTCCTTTAGGTCATCAATTCAAATGTGTGGTTTGATGCAGTGTTTTTAGTATGACCTGAAAGGTGTCAGTGAGAACTTAATTTGTTCCTTTTGTTAGTAATTATTGTTATTATTATTATTTGTACCCTGGCCGGAGTTGGGCTCAGGGCAGCTAACACCGTAAAGCTAACACAGTATACAAAGAATGTAAGAACATAAAAACACGCAATCAATTAATTAAAATCTTAAAATTAGTTCAGAACAAATTAAAATCTGGACAGATTGCAGTCCACGGGTAAAATTGAGAGTGGTTAATATTCTCCAGGGCCAACTGTTACCACAGGACCTGTGAGCGGGCTAGGAGGCCTCTTTAATGCTTGTTCTTATACAGAAAGAAAAGAATCAGACTGAACCCCGAACAAAGCCTGGGGGAACACCTTCACCTTACAGGCCCTGCGGAAAGATGTCAAATCCCATTCAGCTGTGTGTGAGAATTTCATGGCTGGGATAATAGAAAATAGACTTGCTAGTGCCCTGGCTCTCTAGCCCAGAAGCAAGAGGGGAAGAAGAAAGCTCAGAGTCTAGTTGCTCTAAATGGGATCTGGAGACATTCCTTCCTCCCATCACATCTTCCTCTCCTTCTCCTTTCTCAGTTGTGCTTGGAAGATTTCGAGCTCCAACCCCCGGTGACGTTCCGCCTGCGCTCAGGATCTGGCCCGGTCCACCTTGCAGGACAACACCAAATATGTAAGGAGGCTGGACTAGGATTTGGGGAGCTACTGAGAGCAAAGGGGGTTCCTAGAAATTAAGAGAAGAGAAGTGGGTGTTCTCTCTTAGGGAGGGATGTGCTGTGACAGACTCCTCCATCCATTTTGGGCCTGTGGGCACATTGCAGAGTTTGAGGAACTGTTGAGGCCACTGCCACAAAATGGCTGCCACAGGTAAAAGACAAGAAACTGGGTACAAGGCGGAGGCTGGGTGTGAGCCACACAAGCCGAACCACATACTTGAAAATCCCCCTCCCTGAAGGAAAAGTCACTATACTTGGGTACAAAAACTGTCCCCATCAAATACATACGTGCTGCTTTCCCCCAGTTTGCAGCAGTGGGTCTCCCTTTTGCTCCCTACTCTTTCCTTTTAAAAAAGGTGGTTTGGTTGGTCACACTGAAAAGCAAATCCCCAGCTCCAGCTGCCCTGTGTCCCTCCTTCCCTTGTCTTAGAGTGGGGTAAAGAAGCTGAAACTTGCCTTCCTGTGATTAAACCAGCAGCAACAACCGTAGGAGAGCCAGGGCACCTTGGAAGGCACTGCTGAGGTGTCTTGAGGCATGGGGGGGACACTTTAAAACAGGCTACTTGGAGGAATGTCATTTATATAGTCAAAAGCACCCAATGTGTGGCTTTGCTCAGTGGTGCGCTCTGTTCAGAGTTGCGTGTAGGTTGCTTGTCCTCCAAGTGAGGAGGACTTAGCCACATCTCATGGGCAGGTGTGCATGATGGAATGGTACCTAGCCCTTCTTTGAAGCATAAGGCAGAGAGCTGGGGAATGTTGTGTGGATGCTTTGGCACGCACAGGTAAATTCACTGCTTGAGACGCTCTTAGGAATGGGGTGGAGTTGGCTAGCAATGGTGAGAGGAGGGGCTGGGGGCATTTCCCCAGGTCATACTGCAAAGTAACAGTTCCAGCTGCTTCTTTCAGTTCACAAAAAGGACCTCTCAGATGATGAGTTCAGTGAAGATGAGGAGGATTTTAGTGAGGAGGACGAGTCCATGGAAGAGGAGGAAGGGGAGCTACCTCCTATCAAGCCAGCGAAGAAGCAACGCAGATCTTAGCCTGACATCTCCCTGAAGGTACGTGTTTGTGGAGAGGTTGGGCAGCTAAGAAACGAGGACAGATGCCCCCAATCTGGTGCTCTCCAGATCTTATTGGGAAAAAACTCTGTGACCGTTGGCTGTGCTGTTTGGCACAGCAGGTTGAAAAGGAGGCCCACCTGGGCCATTGTAGTGCTAAGATTGGGGAGGTGACATCGTCAGCTGTTTTTGCTGTACTTTGGTGTTCTTCCAGCTACAGGAGCTGACTCTGTAACAGCAGCCATGCCACCAGAATTGCTTTTTAATATAACTGGGCCTACCAGCCCTACACTGTCATCCATTTTCTGGCCTTAGGATGTAATAGAGCCATAGGGATAAAGGAAGCTGTCTTAGGCAGAGTCCAGTCAGCTCGATATTCCCTCTCTGTTTGTATTTATACCCCACCAAGGAGCTCAGAGTCACCGCATACTATTATTCTCACAACCACCTGGGAGGTAGAATAGGCAGAGAGTGAATGGCTGGCCAAAGGTCACGCAGTGAACTTCATGGCCAAGTGGGGATTTGAACCCTGCTCTCCAAGGTCCAGCAATCAAACCACTACAGTGATTGGCAGCAGCTGTGCAGGGGTTCAGAAGGAGGACATTCACTGCCCTACCTGGAGATGCTGGGAATTGAACTTTTGGCCTTCTGCACACAGAGGAAATGCTCTCTTATCACTGAACAGTTGGCTTTTCCGTTGCGTGTGGCTAGCTGTGGTGAAGAAGGCTTAGTGGTTCACCTCTTTTGGTGCTCAGGGTGCATAGAAGCTTACACCACCACACATAATTGAACTTTTTCTTCCTGCCAGGTGCTGCTGGTTTTCTTCTTCCTAAAATGCAGTGCTCCTAGTCTGCAGCTGAACTTCTTGAAAACCTTTCTTATATTTTCTATACGAATCTGATGGCTGACACACGTAACTGGTGCTACTGACTACATGGGGGAATAGCCTGCTGATTGGCAAATCCGAAGACTCCTCAAACACATTCCCCTCCTGAGAAAACTGGTTCCTGTTGTGCCTTCTGGTCAGATTTTTTGGGTACTTTGAAAGGTGCCCAAACTTACTGCTGCTGTTGATGTGTGATAGGTTGTTTTCTCTGCAGGTGAGGCAGTCAAGAGAGGGGTGCAAGTTTTATGTTCCCTGTGCATTTTACATCTTTTTAATGGATATGTTCCCCAAGGAATGGGTAATACCTGTGGAATGTAAGGTGGTGTCTGTGGTTGGTTGGTTGGTTGGTTTGTTTGCTTCAGAAAGCAATAAAAACATTTTAAAAGAAATAAAAGAAATTAGTTACCCGCTGAGCCTCCTTCTCTTGAAGCTTGCGTGCCTTAGTTCTTGGTTTTGGAGTGCTCAGACAGATCAATGCAGGGTTTAGTTTCTGAGGGGAAAACCAGATCTTATTTTTAATCAAATTTTAAAACCATATATGTATTTGTTCATATTATATTAGCCACATTCTAAATGCCATTATTGTAGAGAGTTTTTAAAAGGATTGCTTCCAACTGAACTCCACGCCTGGGAGAAGGAATAGAACCTGTGTTATGCTCCTGTTGTTTCGGCTCATCCTTTATATGTCAAGAGCTGTGCGGGAATTAATAGTAAGACATGGATCATAACTGCATTTGAGACATTTGGACATAGTTGTTTTCACATTGTGCCATCTCTTCTAACAAGTTTTGCTTTTTTGGAATAAATGTGTTTGCAATATGTGGACTACTCTGAACTTTTTTTTCTTGGTGGGAAGTGTGGAATCGAGAGCCATGGAGCACCATGACGCTCACTTTCCAGCTACAGGATTTTATCTTCTCCTCTTGAAATACATTATAAGTATGAAAGGATTTCTTGCTGTTTCCCAGAAGTGGCTTCACACGGGATCTCTCCCTCAGCTTGTCTGGCGGAGTAACATATAAGTGACTTTGAGCATCAATCTTTGCATTGCCAGTTTGCCTAATTTCAAGATCTGGGAGCTTGCTTTTCTTCAATTTAAATAGCTGATAGTTTTTACTGACTTATTTTAGTCAGTAGAATTAATAAAATAGTTATAGACATGTCAGTAATGGCCAAGAAATACACAATTAGTATGCAAGTTTTAAGCAAGTAACACTACTAAAGACTAGCTATGCACCCCTAATCTAGGAGTAATGGGAATTCCTTTGAAGGAGACATAGCATTGCCCTATAAAAAATACTAATGTCTTAGCACTATTATTTCCATGACTAAAGATGAGCACCTAGTTTCCCAATACTGTACTTCACTACAAAATCTATATTACTTGATTGAGATATAATTGCCTGGTTCATTCATAACACCAAGCCATGCTTTGTTTAAAAAACTGCAGGTTCTCCCATACATGATCGAACCATGGCTTGTTACTCCAAAGTTAGGTTTGCTTTCAAGCTGCTTTTGCCTTGTGCCTTTGTAGTTTGGTGAGTATCTGGGGGTCGAATGACAAAGCAAGTTGAGGTTAAAAGAGAACTGTGGGTTCACATATACAGTGGTACCTTGGGTTACATACGCTCCTGGTTACAGACTCCGCTAATCCAGATATAGTACCTTGGGTTAAGAACTTTGCTTCAGGATGAGAACAGAAATCGTGCTCTGGCAGCACGGCAGCAGCGGGAGGCCCCATTAGTTAAAGTGGTGCTTCAGGTTAAGAACAGTTTCAGGTTAAGAACGGACCTCCGGAACGAATTAAGTACTTAACCCGAGGTACCACTGTAATGCCAAGACAGAATTAACTGTGTAGTGAAAGAAATTGCCATTAGCTCTGTGCTCTCTTAGTCAAGTCTAAATATTTGTTAATACATGGCATGTATGACCCCACTCAATTGCAGGTCTAGTCGGGGGTAGAGGGTGTACAATCTTTAATGGGAAGGCAGCGTGGTAGTAGGGAAGTTTATCTCTTCCCTCCCCAGTGAAGCTGGAACAACCACTCTGCAAGTGCAGTTAAGAGCCTTGGGAGAAAAGTCCCCATAGGTGCCAGTGAGGATGTGGCAACATAGGGAGCTATCGGGCTATACAAAGTCAAGACAATTGGTGCATCTTGCTCAGCACTGTCAACATCTCTCCACCCACCCCCCTTTATTTTTTATTTTTTCTTCTTCTCCCCCTAATGCCTCAACAAATGAAACAGATTTGTAAAAATGCTACATGGAAAAAAACAACAACGAGGCATTACACTTCTGTAAAACAAGAAAATCCTTAATAATTTTTTTTTAAAAAAAATAAAACATTGACTGGCAGCAGCTCTCCAGGGTTTCAATATTTCCCAGTTGTACCTGGAGACATTTTGAAAATCAGACATTTTGCAAGCAAAAGCATGCACTCTACCACTGAGCTATGGCTTTTTCTGGAACCTTCCCCTAAAGTTATTAGCTGATACCTGTTCTGACGGTGGTGGGTAAGTGAAGAGGTAACCTTCCCCTCTCTAAGTCCTCCTTCCCAATAAAAATCTCCCATATCTAATTTAATAAAACTAGGTACGCACTCATATCCTGCAAATGTCTAGTTTTGCTCCTAAGTATTACGATTCCAATTGTTGGGAGAAATCTTGCAAGAGGCAATAATGGTTTATCCACCCACAGAATATGATTCTTGAAGGCTAGTTAGGGACTCCCTGAAGTAGTGATGGTTGGATGTTATATCACATTCCCTTCCTGCTATAAGTACCTACAGCACATGGCACACCTTAGCTGCCTATCTCTAGAAGGGATTTTGGGCCTGCAGTAAAGAGGCTGAGAAAAACCTTCAGGTATGAAGAAGAAGGAGAAGAAGAGTTTGGATTTGATATCCCGCCTTTCACTCCCTTTAAGGAGTCTCAAAGCGGCTAACATTCTCCTTTCCCTTCCTCCCCCACAACAAACACTCTGTGAGGTGAGTGGGGCTGAGAGACTTCAGAGAAGTGTGCCTAGCCCAAGATCACCCAGCAGCTGCATGTGGAGGAGCTGAAACGTGAACCCGGTTCCCCAGATTACGAGACTACCACTCTTAACCACTACACCACACTGGCTCTCTTGGTTTTGTTCAAAATTTATCTCCGGGAGTGGCTGAAGCAACCGGCCTTTCTCTTTTCTTTAAGGGAATGGGGATTTTCCTACCTGCAGATGAGAAGAGGATGGCAAAGAGCCCCCACCCCAGTACGGTTCCTGCAAAAGGCTTGACTAGTTAGTGGTTAACAGCTGTAGGACTTCCATGAAACAACAGGCTATGCAGCCACAAGATGGCAGACTTGCCATCATTATTGGTGCCTAGAGCTTTCCTTGGCCTGCTTTGCTACAGTGAGGAAATGGTTTTGTTTTCACATTTTTGTTGGAAGGCCCTAGATCATAATATAGTAATGGCACAAGTTTGCATTCAACTAAGTTTTGCTCAGGCTAGGCCTATTGAAGTTAATGGACCTAATGTCAACGAGCCTACTCTTGAGTAGAACTGATACTGGATACTAAAGACTCATCTGAAGAAGTGTGCATGCACACGAAAGCTCATACCAATAATAAACTTAGTTGGTCTCTAAGGTGCTACTGGAAGGAATTCTTTTATTTATTTATTTATTTTGTTTTGACTACAGCAGACCAACATGGCTACCTACCTGTAACTAAGGACTCAAGGGTTCGTGTGCGGAGCAAGACAGGAGGAGTTTGGATTTGATATCCCGCCTTTCACTCCCCTTCAGGAGTCTCAAAGCGGCTAACAATCTCCTTTCCCTTCCTCCCCCACAACAAACACTCTGTGAGGTGAGTGGGGCTGAGAGACTTCAGAGAAGTGTGACTGGCCCAAGGTCACCCAGCAGCTGCATGTGGAGGAGCGGAGACGCGAACCCGGTTCCCCAGATTACGAGACTACCGCTCTTCTGATATAACCTTGGCTCACCTTTCCTCAAATGCTAGACTGACACTCTCAGGGTGTCTGACCTCACTTCCTGCTTACCTCTCTTTTTTGTACCATCGTGGGAGAGAATGCATCTTTCCTGTGTCTCCTGCAGTGGCTCTTGCACATTCACCTTAGTTAGCTAAAACTAGGATATTTCCTATCCATCATGTATTTTCTATGATAAACAGCTTTCGTATTTCCCCTATTCAAAGTATCCATGTGATTGCATCAAGGGTAAGGTGTGATCCTTCAAGCTGTGCACAGTTCAACTTTTGCTGATGCATTTAAAACTCCAAATGCCATCAGGGTACACAGTTCACAGATCCACTAAGCCAGCCTTCGCCAATCTAGTGTCCTTCCGACCTTTTGGCCTGTGGCTGTTCTGACTGGGTCTGATGGGAGTTGTAGTCCAAAACATCTGGAAGGCACTAGGTTGGTGAAAGCTGTGCTAGGGCATAGCATTAGTATAGAACTGGTGCAATATTATAAAGAGCACAAAATTGCATTAAATGAACCCTGGAGAAGTTCGCTGCAGATTCTGAATCCTTCATTGTTCTAACCCATAGTCGTATAGGGAGATTTGTCAAATGCTCCTGTTAAACGTTTTTTGAAGAGTTGCAAGGATTTGAATGTTCATCCTTTCTTCTGCCTGCCCTCTGGGCATGTTTGATATCTTTTAAAGCTGCTTTTGGTGTCTCCGCTTTGAAGCATCATTTAGTAATATCCCACTGGGCTGCATGTGGTGTATCTTATGTCGTGGGTTAAAACTAGAGAATGGCTTTGCACAGACTGGAACAATGAGACATATACCCCCAACTGCTTTTCAGTTAATATCCAGTTCCCAGTGATTTACAGGGGTGCCTGGATTATTACAGAATGCTGTAGTCCACTCTTTGGGATTTTGCTCTGTTTTGCGTGGCAATGTGTTCAGCAACAGAATGAGTGTCTTCACCACTTTCACCAAGATGTCAACGCCCTGCTTCTTCTTAAATATTGCCACCCATATCAGAAGCAGCTCTCCAGAGATCAGTATGACTCTGTTAATATCACCAGGCATTGCATTAGCTCTTTGTGCTGTAGTATTTCCACTAGGAGCACTTACCAAGCTACCCACACTCACTCATGAAACACTGACTTAGGTTCTCTTTTCCCTAGGTTTCTTTAGTTTCACTAAAAGCAAGAGAGAGCATCATATATGCCTTGTCCCTCTCAGCCTGGGGAAAACAAACTAACAGCCCCCTTGCCTTGGAAAAGCTTATCAAAAGCAACCTCTGACAGCAAGCTCTCCTTCCCCTAGGACTTCCTTTTCATTTGCACAAAGTATTTGAATCCGTTTTGATAGCATCATCTCCAGAGGGGGACCGATTGCCCTATCCTGACCCTCTAATCCTATTCTTTCCCCTTAGACACAGACTCTGTGTGTGTGCGGCCCCCATCTCTCTCTCACACACACCTGATGACAATCTCAAAACTGATGCTGTAATCCACAAGGATTAAGGACTACCTCTTCTGTTCTGAAGAATTCAGAAACTGCTGGAGGGAAAGTGTGCGCGTGGGCATATATAGTGGTGTACCGAGAAGCTTGCAGCCCCAATACACTGGAGCTGAACTTTGCTAATTTCATACATAAACGTTCAAGTGCTTTCAATGCTGTAACGGACCCTAGCAATTTTCAGACAAGGCAAACACACAGTGTTGCAGCGACCACAGGTAAGATGCTACAAGTCCCAGGTGGCATGAGACCCAGTTAGCATGGCTGGTGATGGTGAAGAATGATAGTTCAGGCCTGAAGAGCACCAGGTCGGGGAAGGATGCTTCTGATTAGCATAGCATTTTAAAAGACTCTGCCAAGGTGGTCCCACAATTTTAAATGTAAAGGGTCTGTAACTCCGGCATCCTGAAAGATGAGAAGTGGCATTCTGAAGTCGTAGTGCAGGGATGGAGGTGGGAATGTAGAAATTTCAGTGGGGTCCTGTGCAATGCCAAAATTCTGCACGCCTATACCTCCCGCGCTCAGTTGTAAATCATAGTTGTGGAGCCCCTGAGGGGCACTAGCAAATCAATAGGATAAGCCAAAACAACTCACATTTCATGGACTCAGTATTGCAGAGATCCTTTTCCTCACAGCCCTCTCCTTTCAAAAACAAATAAAAACAGGCTAGCCAGCCTTTGTTGAAATGAGGCTGTATTTGGATGCTTCGGAAACCTTAACTGCCCCACCTAAACACACACACACACACACACACACACCATGTACACTGAGCATTTCCCCCACTTTGATGTGAGGACATCCAGGTAAGCACCATGAACTGGGGTGGGGCTGTAGGATATTTCTCGCAGAAGCAATATCATCTCGAGGTGAGGATGTCAAGAGTGCAATCTCAGTGTTTTGCCAACTCTCAGGGTCAGTAGTTCAGCCATCGCGGAGGCAAGAGGCCCTGAAAGCCATGTGGTAAAGGTTGCTTAGGCCTACTAGTAAGTAAACAAACAGGTCTAAAATTACAGCATCCTGCACTCTGAAGTTTGTCCGAGCTACCCTCAGATCCAGATTTGATGACATACCCATACCCAAACACTGTCACCTCTGTGCAGCAAACGCGTGGAGGGTCTCCGGTTGCTTTAGATAGGGCTGATTCTGTGAGATGGATTTAAATTGCTTTCAGAAGCCCATGCCCCAAAAGTGTATCTGAGCCAGTGCCAGGCTGTGTTGGAATGGCTGTGGAGGAGCTGATAACATATTCATTCATCTTGTTATTTTAATCCGTACAGTGGTACCTCGGGTTGAGAACTTAATTCGTTCCGGAGGTCCGTTCTTAACCTGAAACTGTTCTTAACCTGAAGCACCACTTTAGCTAATGGGGCCTCCCGCTGCCGCCGTGCTGCCGGAGCACAATTTCTGTTCTCATCCTGAAGCAAAGTTCTTAACCCGAGGTACTATTTCTGGGTTAGCGGAGTCTGTAACCTGAAGCGAATGTAACCTGAAGCGTATGTAACCCGAGAAACCACTGTAATTGCTTCAGGATCCTTGTTGGGGGTGGGGGCAGCGCATAGGCGCCGACTCCATGGGGCTTGAGGGGGCTCGAGCCCCCTCAAAAATTTTTTTTGGGGGGGCTCAGCCCCCCCAATAATCTCGGGCGGGCGCCCTTTCAGCAGAGCGCCGCCGCCGTCCCCCGCCTCCTCCTCACCTGCTCCTTCGCCAGCCAGCCAGCCGCGCGCCCTAATCGGAGGCACTGCCGGAAATCCCGCGAGAACAGGGGAATCCCGACTGGCCACACCTCCCAGCCAGCCAATCGGCTGGCTGGGGGGGCGTGGCTTGCCCTATTTAGGGCCGGAGCCACTTTATTTGCATATTCATGAGCTTATTTATTATTCATGAGCTTTCCCGGGCCCCCCCAATATTTTTTCTAAGTCCGCGTCCCTGGGGCAGCGGGGTGGGAAAGCAGTTTGGTTATGTGTATGTGCTAATGTCCAGGGAAATGCATCAAAAAGTGTGGGATGAGCAAATTATCAATGAGAAGAGGTATAAGCTCCCTGGAAGCAAATGAGATCAGATGCTCAATAAAATCCAGATACGAGCTAACCTCCGTGTGAGGTTTGTGCAAGCAAATCAGGATGAAAGTTCAATAAATAGATGGAGGGGAGGAGCCCTTGGGCTGTAACTGGAGGGCAGGGGACTGTCTTTCTTTTCCTCTGGACACCAGGAATTGCAGGGGGGCAGAGTGCTGTTGTGCTCAGATCCTGCTTGCAGGCTTCCCACAGGCATCTGGTCAGCCACTGCGAGAACAGGATGCTGGACTAGATGGGATATTGGCCTGATCCAGCAGGGTTGTTACGTTCTTTTTAGTAATTTGTAAACCACTCCAGGAGCCTTATTTTATTTCTGTCTGAAGAGCATCCAAATTAAAGAATTTTTTAATTAAATGGTGCAATTAAATGATTATTTAATTCCTTAAATAAATACGCCATAGGGCGCTGTCTCACTTGCTCAGTGCTGCTACGTCCCACCCCTCTGTCATGATACTTTGTGTTAGGATAGTTCACCTGTACCCATCACCCTGCCTTTACAACACAGAATGGAGCCCAGAATGGAGAGAGAGAGAGACAGCAAGGCGCTTCTGCTGATGCCTTACCTGGGAATTGCAGCTTTTGTGTTCAGCTCCTG
The DNA here is from genome assembly GCF_964188305.1 of Podarcis bocagei. Classification (NCBI taxonomy): domain Eukaryota; kingdom Metazoa; phylum Chordata; class Lepidosauria; order Squamata; family Lacertidae; genus Podarcis; species Podarcis bocagei. The sequence continues at coordinate 45,207,806 of NC_138128.1, forward strand.
ATCATCAAAGAGCGCAAGCAAGGCCAGCTCCCATGCATGGCTGCTGATGCCCCTAGGCCAGGTTTGTGCTGTGGGTATAAACAACAAAATCATTCCCATGGAACCTGCCCTGGAAAGCCGGGTTAGGGAGCTCTCTGAGCCTGGGAGAGAGGGGATGTTAATTGGGTCTCACAGTCTCGCCTGGGGCAAGAGAGTCACCCAGCTGTGGCAAAGGTGTTGTTGTCACTGTAAGGCTGCATTAATATGGGTCCCCTTTGCAGAGATGTGCTGTGAACTCTGTTGTTCTCATTGGCCAAGTGCCATTGGGGGCTGAAGGACCTTCCTTGCTTAAGGTATAAATCTGCTGAGACCTTTCATTGCCACACCTTCCAGCTTTTTACAGGGCTGAGGTATAGGCAGGGAGGGAGGGGAGAACAATGATGCAACATCGGGATGGCCTTTGGCCTGAGAGCTTTAAGCATGTGGATTGGGGGGCTAGGTTGAGCGGCTGTAACTCCTTGTTTCCCAACTACCACCCTTCCCTCCCAATTAGGAAAGGAGAAGGATAGACACCTGCCTATAAAATTGCATTGATCTGGGCCAAGACTGAAACTCATCTAATCAGAACTTTCATTGCTGTCTTTCCAAGTTTCTTAGTTTAGCAGTGGGAAAGGCGAGATGCAGTGGTTTACCAGAGCAAGTAGTGGGTGATTATCCCCTCCAGGAACTGTTTTCAAAGCAGTTTTATTCATTTTGCAGTGCTTTGATTGAGCTTTAATATATATAGATATATATTGTTACGCACTTGGAGGCCTTGAAACAGTGCAAGCTAGAAAATCAAATATTTCACAGAAAGTTATTTGTGTAACTCAGGATTAACTTGGCTAAAGATGACGTGAAGCCTTCTTGATGCTAACCAGGATTGAAAAGGATTAAACAAAACTGGCAAGGGAGGGGATACGCAAATTGTAGCTCAGGCTGTCCATAAATGTCTGACTGCTTGAAGTAACCCACAGGAGAGGGATCACACTTTAAAGTGCCCTGAAGATGAGCATCTCCCTTTGCAGTATTAAATCATAGCCAAAAATGTGAAAGTGGGAGAGGGAAGAGAAATCACAGGTATGCTAAAATATTTATTTGGACCTGTTAGTCCTCGCCTTTTTGGAGTGTCCCTGTAATGAGAAAATCCAGATGGAGGCAGGGGAAAGTGTGAGAAGGCAGTGATTTGGAGGAGGACATCATATGGCCTATGAAGAATTAATAGAACTACAGGAAGCTTGCTATCCACATTGAGCAAACAGAAACGGGGTCTGAAATGAATTTGCATTGCATTAGGGTTCCCTAGGGTGTGCCTGCAGCGCAGTGGTAGAGTAAATGCAATTGTAGGCAGAAGGTCTCCGGTTCGATCCCTGGCATCTCCAGTTTAAACAAGCATAGGCCAAGGGCCCCTTTCATGAGTTCTGATATCACAGAATTCACAGAATACAGACAAACATTAAAGGGGGGCAGGAGGAAAAGGGGAAGGGGAAGTCTGTATCAGCTGCACATGGACCAGCTTGGATGTCAAGCATAGGAAAAAGAAGGGACCACACCCATGGTGGGTGGGGAGTAGAAGCAAGGTCTCAAAATGGTGCTCAAAAGTTGAAAGTGTTTTATGGTTTATGGCCAACATCCATTTTGAGATATCATATCCTGAGTGAACCAGCTGTTCCAGAATAATGGAACTGGACTGTCTTAAGTTTTTGTTTTGAAAAGCTTTTCATTTTGTATTAAGTATACAGCTTTTCCATTTTTGCCTGTGTAACATATAATCATGAGGCTGCAGCAGGGCTGATGTCAGATGTCAGCATTACTGGGCACATGCCACCAGTTCAGGGGTCCCATGGCTGATCCCCAAAGTATCACTCTCTTGCTCCTCCTCAATTTCCTCTTTGCTATCAGTGCCTGTTCACCAAGAATGCAGGCAGTGACCAGAGTAAGGAGACGGAGCAGCTTCCTCCATTTCTCTTGCCTTCTCCTTGTGAGCAGTTGTGCAGATTGGGGCCAGTCTGGCCAGAGGGCAGGTGGTTGATGGTGGCAAGAAGGAGGGGTCTGACTCTGACGCACTAAGGGCAGCTGGCCCAAGGGTCCACACTGAATTGTCCTATGGTAGTTTGCCTTCTTTTACCAGCTGCTGTTCTCACCTCAGGCTTTGGTCCCATAGAGAGAGGTTTACAACACCATGGTTTCTGCCTTGGGGAAAAATCAACAGCTGGAACAGGCACCAGAAACAAGGGTTTGTTCAAAAGCAAAGTTTATCTTGAGAAAGGATGATGCAAGTTAAAACTTAGCTGCGTATGTATGCAGTGGCGTAGCGTGGGGGGTGCAGGGGGGGCCGGCCACACCGGGCGCAACATCTGGGGGTTGGGTTAGGGCCCGCAAATCCACGGGTTAGGGGGCGCAAATTACTTGCCTTGCCCCGGGTGCTGACAACCCACGCTACGCCACTGTATGTATGCTGAAAGAGGTGAGCTTTAAGGAAGGAGGGGTTTGGGTGTTTAAAAAAAATCAAGAAAATTGAAGTTAAAAAAACACAAACGGATACAAAGCAGCTTTGGATAAATGTAATCCGAAAACAAGACTAAGGAATATGATCGCTGAGCTGGTCAAGGAACATCTCCCGAAAGAAAGAGTGGGGGTGTAAAACAGAGGTTAAAACAAATGTGGTTTAGTGTCTTCAGACTGCCACCTTGTGGACACAGGTTGGCTTAACGACAAGAGTGGCTTCTGTACGTACAGTGTTAGGAAATTTATCTGTTCTGCCAAGGATCTCCAAATAAGAAGTGCCATGTACAAATAAAGACAGCAAATTAATATGGCAAAGTCTCTCTTGGAAAGATCTTCTGTAAGCAGATCCATTGAGGGGACCAAGAAGCTGGGCATGGTTCCTTGGATACCGTGGCTGAATGTAAGTGGGAGAGAGGAACAGAGTGCGGAATCATCTCTCTTTCCTGAATTGTGCCCAAGGAAAGCACAGTCCAGTTGTGTCAGTTTCTACAAAACGTAGGAAATAAGCATTTGGAACAGTACAATGTTTACACCTTAGGCAACATAAACTATTTTTTCAGTCTGAGGTTTTAGGTACTTAGGCTACAAATGTTAAAGAAAATAGACAGGTGGAAGGCATGTTTGTTTAACATCTAGCCTAGTTAAGAGTTCAATATGTTGTATTTGGGTTTGGTTTTTTCCTTTTTTTTATTATTTTAAATTTGGGCTGTGAGCCACTTTGAGCCTCCAAGATAAAGGAGGCCACAAATGTTCTAGAGAAATAGAAAATAAATAGCAAGGAAAATACAAATAAAACTAAGATCTCTCTGTGGATTCTTTGTAAGCGGGAAACTCAGTTTCCTCCATTGCTGCTGGGTCCATTTCTTGATCATATGGGAAGTGACTCTTCCTCCTGCTGCTGCCATTCAGAGCACAGCTGGTGGCAGCAGGCAGCACTGCCCGCCACCACACCATTGGGGTATTTTGCTGCTGCCTGTCCCATCACAAAATGGGAGGTCACCTTAAAGTACACTACACTGCAGGGGTCCTTGGAGTGTTCTCTCATTTCCCAGCACAGAAGAAAATGGAATGCCCACGCTCCTTCTGGTTATCTAAATGAACAAAGTGTGGCAATAGAAACAAGATCCATCCCCTTCCATGCGTCCCTGACTCTGTCAATGTAAATCTCCCATATAAGGCTGTAGGCCACTGGAATTAACTCACTTGCCTTCAGAAGTTTACAATATCTATCATCTATCTATCTATCTATCTATCTATCATCTATCATTTATCTCTGTCATGTGTGTTATAGAAAAACGAAATACTATTAATCACAATAAGTGATATATGCAATAATAGTACTTAGATTTACATACAGTGGTACCTCAGGTTACATATGCTTCAGGTTACAGGTGCTTTAGGTTACAGACTTCGCTAACTCAGAAATAGTACCTCGGGTTAAGAACTTTGCTTCAGGATGAGAACAGAAATCATGCTCCGGCGGCACGGAGGCCCCATTAGCTAAAGTGGTGCTTCAGGTTAAGAAAAGTTTCAGGTTAAGAATGGACCTCCGGAACGAATTAAGTACGTAAGCAGAGGTACCACTGTAGTTAACTTCCAGTGGTCAAAGTACTTTTTTTACAGTGTCTCAGAAAGAGGGAGGGACACTTTTATTATCCCCATTTGAGGACAGACGGGGAAAATTTGACACAGGATTTTCCGTTCAAGTTTTCCATATATATATTTTTCATCTAGAGAAGCCAAAGAGAATGTGTGGATGATGTTTTCGGCTTCAACAAAGCGGTGTTGAGGAGTGCAGTGCCCTCCTTGGGTGAAGTGTGTATAGTGGTACCTCGGCTTAAGAACTTAATTCGTTCTGGAGGTCCGTTCTTAACCAGAAACTGTTCTTAACCTGAGGTACCACTTTAGCTAATGGGGCCTCCTGCTGCCACTGCACGATTTCTGTTCTCATCTTGAAGCAAAGTTCTTAACCCGAGGTACTATTTCTGGGTTAGCGGAGTCTGTAACCTGAAGCGTATGTAACCTGAAGTGTCTGTAACTCGAGGTACCACTGTATGTGAATGAGTGAGGCGGGGGGGGGGGCCTTTATCTGTCACTCATGGATCAGGCTGACAGGAGCTGTTTAGGTGGCAAAAAGCCCTGATTGCTGATCTGGGAAAACAAAATAGCAATTGTAATTATGGTCTTTGATAAGATAAGGTCTTGGGTGGGGAAGGGAGTCCTGAGCAATCACTAGCCATTTACACTGAATTAGCAGCTGTCAGTCCACGCTGGTCCCCAGGCTGGGCTGAGAGGGAACATTATTAATGGGATAATTTCTCAGTAAAGCAGAAGGGCTAAGGGTCACCCTGACCACAAGCAGTAGTATCCTCTTCCTTCTGGCCCTGCTAGATTTGGGCTTATTGTACCAACAATAGGTAACTAGATGGACTGTTCATACACTTCTTCTGTGTAGGGGGTCACATACCCTTAACTTGATTTTTCACCAGTTCACCCACATCCATGTTGCTGCCTACTGTTCAGTGGTCTTGCCTGCCTGCCTGCTCTCATGAAAGGTAAGTTATCCTCTGCCTTTTAAAATGTGTGAGAAGATTCTCTCTGTGTCTTGCTCCCTTTAAAGTTTCTTAGGAACAAAGCAAAACTGCCTGAGACCTTTGGTCCATCGAGCTCAGTACTGTCTGCACAGACTGGCAGCAGCTCTCCAGGGTTTCAGGCAGAGGTCTTTCCCAACCCTACCTGAAGATGCAAAAATCTGGTGCTTTTTTAATGCAAAGCTTGTACTCTACTATTGAGCTAGTTTTCTTTTGCCCTGTATGAAGTGCAGGGAACTTCTCTGGTCTGGGGAATTTTATGTTTGAAAGCCAAAGCGGGACACTCATTTTCTCAACTTGCTGGAACAACACAAGGAAATTTGACCTGGAGCAGATGAACTGAAAGTCACCTTAAACACCAAGTGTTGAGGACTGGAGAAAAATTGGATCTTTTAATTTTTGTGTTGTGCAGCTCAGCCCTACTCAGGAGTGGAGGAAAAGGTTTGTGTCTGATCTCACTTTCCCATATTATCTCTCTCTCTCTCCCCCCCCCCTTGATTCCCACAAAAGAATTGAAAATACAGGTGTCTGCAGTCTGCTAGAGATCTTCCCATTTCTACCTTTCTCTTACTATTTCAGAATAATCACTCTTTAGCTGCTTGTGGTATATTCTCTTCATTTTTACTTTTATTATTCCTAACCTGCTGCACAAGCCCATGAGTTGCTTGCAAAGCACTCTCTCACACACACATTCTTCTTCTTTGGTGACCACTTGTAGCCAAGTAAGATTGTCTTCCATAAACACAGTTTTAACAATGAGTCCCTAAGTGACTGTAGAAGCCAGTTCTGGATCCACATGTCCTTCCACAGTGGGGACATTGGTTTCGGGCTGGAGTTGATCAATCATTCCTTCCTCTTAGCACATTATTCCCTTTTGTCCTGAGTTCGAGTGTCTTCAAAGCCCATGACACCTTTGGTAAAGGCTGTTCTCTAATTGGAGACCTTGCAGGCAAGTGTTTCCCAATTGTTGGTGTTTATACTACATTTTTTAAATTTGCCTTGAGACAGTCTTTAAACCTCTTTTGTTGACCACCAGCATTACGCTTTCCTTTTTTAAGTTTGGCATAGAGTAGTTGCTTTGGAAGACGGTAATCAGGCATCCACACAACATGGCCAGTCCAAAGAAGTTGATGTTGAAGAATCATTGCTTCAACACTGGTGATCTTTGCTTCTTCCAGTACACTGGTATTAGTTTGCCTGTCTTCCCAAGTGATGTGTAAAAATTTTCGGAGACACCGTTGATAGAATCTTTCAAGGAGTTGGAGATGGCATTTATAAGTGGTCCATGTTTCACAAGCATACTGAGCTTAGGGCTGCAATCCTTTCTCCACTAAACCTTCTGAGTATTGTTCTTATTCCTTAACACTTATAAAGTCCTTAAAATTATCTAACTGCTATTCAGATATCAATAGATAAGATAGTGTCTGCCTGCAGGCTTTCAGTCTAATCCAGGAAAAATTGAGTATTGGGGGGGGGGGGAGGAAAGCAAACACTGGAGCATATACTGATGGGATGGGCCAGGTCAATCTCCCCTTTGCCCCGATATTTACCCTGGAAGGCAGGGAGAGCAGACTCACAGTAGCCCTGTTCCTGGCTCATGGACGTGGCAAGTGCACGAACGAGACTGACATCTAAGTAGGTATGTATAAGATTGTGCTGTTAGTCTCTTGGAAAATGAAAGTGAAGTTCTATTTGCTGGCCTTTTCTCACTGGTATGAGTAACCTATGAGTAAACTATGCCCTGTAGGTGTGATTGATGATTCCTTGTATGTATTGCTATTTTTCTAGAAAAAAAAGGTGCCAGAACTCACCATGCTCTCTCATAATGGCAAGGGTGCCCACCTGAGAGGTGCCAGAACTGAGTTCTGGTGAGTTCCTGCTAAAAAAAACCTGTTTGTATGTCCTGAGGAAGAAATTTGCTGCATAAGCAAAGAAAGAAACCATCCCACAGACAAAGCCATTTAACATTTTTGTTTGCTTACAGCACTGACGCTGACAACAACAAAACATGCTTGAGATGATGCATTGAGTTTGGCTTAGCACAAAATGCCACCAGCCGATAACCTCGGTCCCACAATGTATAGTGTCACTCCTTTGGAATGGGTACTGGAGTGACCATTTCATGGTCTAATCGCTCTACTTACCACATCAAAAGAGTTTTACAATGATTTGGAATGAAATATAATAAAATGCTATAAAATAAAATCATGCATAAAAAACCCAGCAGCAGCAACCACAAAGGATAAAAAACAGAATTGCAGCTATAACAACATCTATTTCAGCTAAAAAAGCTATTTGAAATAATAAAAAGAGGCTTGCATCTGCTGCTTGAAAGATGGTAAAAGAAGATACATACAATTCCAAATAGAGATGGGTGAACTTACCCCATCAGCTACAAATTGTGAAGGGGAATTATTCAAATGGATGTTGTGCCTTCTGTGCTAGGTCAGTCCCTGTCTCTGCCATTGAGCTACCAGCTGACCTGTGTCAGGACATACCATCCCTGGCCTGGAGGGAGGGGAGTTAGTGGGCTGTTTTTGTTTTTATTTATGTATTTTGTGTTTTTGAATTGTGATTTTATTCTGTAACCGCCCTGAGACCTGCGGGAATAGTACGGTATGCAAATTTAATTTTTAAAAGTGTGTCTGCTCAGGCTATTCCACATTGGGCAAAAGATTCCTGCCTTGCATGGGGTTGGACTAGATGACCCTCAAGGTCCCTTCCAACTTTACAATTCTCTGATTCTAGAGGTACTGATTCAGACAGAAGTTTTCAGATAGTTCTAGTGCATCCTGGGCATCTGGCATGTGTAATGTGGCATTGTTTTTCCAGCCTCATGCATCACACCATCACTGGCTGTTTCCGATTTGTTTCTTCCACATGCCTTTTGCTTGATTGGTTGTTGCATGGTTTCAAATCCAAACTTTTAAACAGCTTGGTTCTTTTGGCACAGAGTAACTAATTTGTTACTGCAAAATCATTTCATGCTCATGTGCACTGCAAATGGGACTTTTTAACTTCCTTCAGAAAGTAAACAGATATATCAAGCGAGATCTGAGCATGCGCAAAGGTGGCAGAGTTTGGGTGCTTAGTCATACGCAGAACATGTGAGCATAGAAAACATCCGTTAACTTGCAATCAGGCTCAGTTTGAATTATGAAAATGTTTTTTGGATTGAAGTCAGGGTTCATGAACTATGAACCTACTGGATTCAACCTACAAATAGAATAATATTGAGTTTTGGTGGCCTCACCAAATCCAAACCTTCTCAGCTTGTTCAAGCAGTAGTCTTACTGGTATGCAATGAAATTAACTCCTAAGTGGAACAGCAGTACTTACTGGGGAAGCTACACATATGTCATAACTTTAGTTTTCAATAAGTATTGCTGTTCCAATTCCCCGTTGCATTTTAGACAGACAATTGGTTAAAACTCTGTCCTGATGGAAACTGGAAGCAGAAAGCTAAAAGATTACAATTATGTATATATCGGTTCTTTTCTTAGTATATCCTTAGTATATCCTTATTGGAAGTGACTGAAAACCTATTATGATAATGATCATGATTATGATGATAATAAACAACTGGGGTGCAAGGTATCCCTAAATATTTAGGAGAGACAGACAATGGATGGGTCTGATGACCCTGCAGCTTCTCAGGTTTTTATCAGATGTGGCAGTGGAGGCAGTGGAGACAGGATACTGGGTTGAATGGTTTGCATTCACCTGGCAGGAAATATTTCTTTATAATAACTTTGGGCTTGACAAAACTTTCAGTTGAGTTTTGTACACTTTGCAAATGTTGCCTCGAGTTATATTCGTTTAAAAGGATTTTTTTGTTTGATTTAGCAACTAAAAATTATTATTTTTTAATGGTTTTGGGTTTTTAAATAAAAGAGAACAATGAAAACATAACTTCCAAAGCCAAATACAATAGAATAATTTATCCAAAATAGCCATGGGAGGGTAACCATAGCATTCAGATGATTATATCCAAACTGAAGAGAGTGCAAGACTGCTATTGACCGAGTGTTGTATTGGCAAAGAGAAAATAGCAAAGCATCTGATAGAACTCCAAACTTTTTTCAAAGAGGGCCAGATTTGATGAAGTGAAGGGCTGTGAGGGCCGACCAAAGGGCCAAAAAAAGTTGTTGACCTTTTTTTAGGATTCAGGTTGATGAGCTTTTTTTAGGATTTTATCCCAAAGTTGCTGAGCTTTTTTTAGGGTTGGAGTTGTTTTGGGGGGATTGATGTTGTTTTTAGGATTTCACCCTAGAAAATAAACTGCCACAGGGGCCACGTTAGGCCCCCAAAAAGCACTTGGGACATGCCTGCTTTAAGACCAACAGATTTATTGTGGCATAAAGTTTGGTGGGCAACAACTCAAGCCACACAATGCATCTCTTGAACATTAAGGTGCCACAAGACTTTAGGATGTTGCAACAAAAACAACTAATATTAAAGCTGACTAAGTGCTACATGGAAGAGACAACTGAGTTTAGATAAATAAGTGTTTTGGGGTGTTACATTGCATATATATATGGGGTTTGGTTTTTACACACACTCACACACACACACACCAACAAACAAACAAACAAACAAACAAACAAACATGGGTGTGATCTGGGGTTGGGTTTTTTCCTAGCATGGGAGTGGGGAAAATGTTACCGTTCCCAGAAAAAGCACAAAGTTAATTAGACTGCAAACTCCTGCGCTTCTGCCTAGCCCCAACTTTCCTCTGTTTCCAGTTTGAAGGGAAATTAGTGAAGCTGTAACTTCTGGCCTTATCAGTACACAGAGCAGATAGAATTACCTCTCCAGCAGAAGGTGTGCTGCTTCCGAACCCTCCTGGGGCTTTCACCCCCTCTAGCTGACCTGCTCTGTTGCTTGGGCTTGGCTTCAGAAAGCAGCAGACAAAACGAAAAATGACTTGAGTTTGGCTTTAATAGTTTTGTGGATATTTGTGCCACCAATGTTCTCTCCCCCCCCCCCCCGCCTCCATGGCTTAGCCTGCCTTGAAAGTAGAGGAAGAGAGGAAGAATAAGTGGATAATGGGACTTAGTGGAGATAATGGGCACTGCAGTGTATTTATTTGTTTTGGTGGTGTGTTTTCCCCCTCCTGAAAGTCTTGCTCTTTACTCTAATTCTTTTAATGTCTATCACTTGCTGCAGTTCGCTTGCACTGGTTGTCCCAATCCACAAAACCAGATTTCCCAAAGTCCGTGCATAATAGTTTTAAGTCAAGTCCGGGCCCCATGCTGAACTTTATGTGGTGGTGGCTGGCATGACAGAGTAGCAAACCAAAACTACACCACTTGTGAGAATGCCTGCTTTCCGCTTTGGATGGGATTGGTCTTTAGACCCTCTTTATGGGCACATGAACACCTCTCCCCCAAACACACAGCTGGTGTCTTTCAACAAAAAAGAATTACCCTGGGAAAACATGGGCCTGTGAAACCATACTGGAGGAGTAATGCAAGGAGTTCTGGTAGTCATCCAGTAACAATTATGCCTGAATTTATTATCCCACCTCTTCTGTGAATGGGTTATTGGATTCCACTTGGACTTCATGTCTTGGGTTGTCCTTTGAAAAAGATGCTTGGCCAACGCTTTCTGGTGTGTTCACAGGATGATCTCAGAAACCAATTGTGGAAGCTCCAACAGTCTTGCTAGAATAACCTCACAAACTGGGTTCCTGTGATCCAAGGAAGAGAATGCTGGGACTTATTTGTGGCAGATGCCCATTCCTCTAGCTACCAGGCGACTGACATGGGGTAACCACTGGCTTCTGTTGACAGGACTGTGATTTAGGTGCAAGAGGATCAGGGTGTAGATGCAGTGGTCTGGATGGGATGCAATGGAAGCTTCTTCCCAGCAGCTTAGACGATGTTCATCCTTGTTCAGCCAATCACATCTCCATACTTCTTAATTATCTGCAGTAGGTACAATTTTGTTCCTGGGTTCCCTTATGCTGGGCTTGGCCTCTTAAAATCCTAAACCAGCCTTAAAAACATTGGGAGAGCATCAGGGATATACTGCAGCAGACTGTGGCGGTTCCATTTAGCTCTTATGACTTAGCATTTATGTATTTATATCCCACCTTTTCTCTAAGGAGCTTGAGGTGGTTCACATGGTTCTCCCCACCCCTCATTTAATACCCACAGCAAAGAAGGTTGCTTTGGGTAGTTTAAGCTGAGAGGCAGTGAGTGAGCTCCATGGTTGAGTCGGGATTTGAACCCTGGTCCCCTAGGTCCTAGTCTGACACTCTAACCACTATGCCACATGGGCTCTCATTGGTAGACCTAACCTCAGAATGTGTCTAATTGCCTATACCTCTCTCCATGCCTTGTGCCAGTGGAGTCCACAAGTTCATTTATGCATTGTGTGAAGAATGGCTTTGAATCACATTTTCTTCCCTGGGTTTTTGAGTTGGTCATTTCAGGTCCTGTAGGGCCAGCAAAGGCAACAAGTTAACTGTTCTTCAGTCACTCAATGCAAGCCTCCCACTCCGGCCCTTCCTCTTTCTTCCCCCTGTAGTGCTTCCCTTCTCCACTTCAGCGATCTGGCCATTTTTATTGTGTGTCTCTCTCTCTTAAAGTGCTTAATTTTTGAAATGAAAGGTGCTGGGGCTCAAGTCCATCTGTAAGATGCAGCCTTTGCCCTCCTCTCCCAGCCTAGTGCTCCCTGGGGTTGATGAGACTTGTAACATCTGGAGGGCACTGGGTTGGAGAAGGCTGGTGTACGTACACCGTGCAGAAAGGAAGGAAACCTGTGCCTGTGTGCTCCACATGTCACCGGTGCGGAGCAGCAGCACTGCAAACAGGTTCCACGGCTAAGTGCCAGCTTTGGTCTACATAAAGCCCTGGGGAAGGGGAGGAGAGGGGAGAGAAGCAGCCATTAGGCTTTGTGGGTGCTGGGTGTTAAACACACACACACACACACACACACACACAATTAACAAAGCACCATTGGCTGCTCCTGCACATAATCTGCATACCTAGCGGCCCAGTTTTCAGAAAACATACCATCACCTTAATGCACTTTCATGCCTTTAATATTTTTAGTGTGCTTATGTTTTCATGAAATGTGTACTCTCTGTAGAAAAGTGAAATATACATCTATTTAAGTATTACATGCTCTCTATGTGCAAATATATTTTCCCTGGTCTCAGATATGCATTTATTTTCAAACTTGTGCACCTACACAGGCCACATTTCTCAGGTCCCATAAAGGACGGATTCCTCACTTTTGCACTCTACCTAGCCTCTAAGGCACACTCGTTTTGCGCCATTATGTGCCGAGCTTGTATTTGTGCAGATGGACAGAGAAAGCATAGGATATATGTGTGTGTGTGTTTGAATATCGCACCAACAACCTTCTCACATAGCCATGTGCATAATACACTTTTACCATTAATGACCGTGAAAGCACCCCTAGGCACGGATCCCAACATTTACCCGACATCTCTCCCACGAGCGTTTCTCTCCCCACCGCGACACAAAAGCAGGTGCTTAGACACACTCGCCTCTACACACAGCGATTTCCCTCTCGCGTGTAGCCAAAGCGCCCCACCGTGCTCCAAGACTGGCACACACTTCAGCCTGCTTTCTGCCGCTTTGGCACCCGTCACACACGCGTCCGAGGCTGGTCGTGGGAATCCGCGCCACCCCACCCCCCGGGCAGCCTCGTGGGTACGCACACGCGCGATGCCACCGGGCACAGGCCACAACGCACAAGCGCATGTGTGTGTGATCAGCTCTCCCCCCTCTTCCCTGCCCAGCTGCTGCGTGGGTCTCTATGTGAGCGAGAGGAACCCACCCCACCCCCCGCCTTCCGAAGGTGCCTCCTCGATAGCCTTCGGGATGCCTCGGAGCGCAGCCTGCCGGTCCCCCCCGCCGGGGGGGGGAGGAGAGAGGAGGGGGTCTGCCGGAGGGCCATCCCCGGACAGATGAGAAGGGGCTGGCACATTGGCGAGCCGCGCACAAGAGGAGGGACCAGCGCTGGGCCGGTGCGCACTGCCCCCCGGGCGCTTGGAGAGCAAGAGAGAGCGAGAGGCGCAGCGCCCTCCCTACCGCCCGGTCGCCTTCCTTCCCCGCAGCCGGCGATCCGGGGCTCAGGAACTGTCAGCGCAGCCTGGGCGCCTGCTCTGCCCCGGAGCCTTGCTGACAGCCGAGCGCCCCTTCCGCGCCTCGCCGGGCTCTAGCGCAGCCGACCCCCGGGCGCGCCCTCGCCGCTTGGGCCCCCGGAGCAGCCGCCGCAAGACCGGCGCTCCCCTCGCTTTCCCGGCCCCGATCTCCTTCCACAGCGGAGGCGCCGGCTCTCGAGGGCATGGGCTGGCCGAGCCGAGGGAGCCCCTTGCCCTGACCGAGCCGCTTCGGGGAGGCAAGTGCCGCGTGGGGAGCTGGGCGCGGAGAGACACGCGCGAGGAAGAAGAGGCAGCCGAAGCAACCGGCGAGCTTAACGCAAAGCGAAAGAAGGGAGGCTGAGAAGCAGAGCCTCCCACCGTCCCGGGAACCGGCCAAGATCCAGCGCCGGGGGAAACCGCTCAGGATGAATCTCTTCTCGTCCATATTCAGCTATTTGTAAGTAACTGCTGATTATTTGGACTTTCCCGGCTTTCCCTTGCCCCCCCCCCAAAAAACAACCACCACCCCAACAGCCTCCCTTGATTTTCCATCTTTATTTCTGCTCCATTTCAAAAGCGAAATCACCTCAACATCTACTTTGTTTTTTCCCCCTTTCCTCCGCTTTCCCATCATTCTAGGCTACTGCACTTGTTTGCTTTCTGCTTGCAGGCACAGGTAAGGAAACTGTTTTATTACTTTTTATCCTTTAAGACATTATTTGGTGCGTCTTGAAGCTCATAGCCAAATCTTTTTCAAGCATCTTTTTTTTAAAGAAATGGAAAGCGGTTATAAGAAAAAGAAAAAGTTTAGATAAGGAGTTTGATGGGAAGCGTTTGATGGAGCAACCAAAACACGCAGCAGAACGTTAAATATAAAATGTTTGATAAAATTAAACAACAGGAGGTTGGTTAAAGTGAAAGTAGATGCAAGCTTGGTTCAAAAATTGAAATCGCAGACATGACAGACGCATGCAAAATCCAAGGCAAGAAATAGATGCTGATTAATTTAAAATGTACTGCAGTGTTTAGCCAGACATTGTGCAAGTGTGTGGATGGATGGGTAGGTAGGTAGTTATTGTTTGCTGAAATTGCTAGCACCTTTGCTCCGTTGCTATGATTTTCAAAAGTTTAATAATATTTAAGGGATGGAAATTCTAACCATTATTAACTCTAGCTTGCTGGCCATCGGTAGTGCTGCTAATATATTAAACAACACAGTCTGATACTGTGGGATCTATAACCCTGCTGGTGCAGTATTGATTGCAAATCCAGAGAGCTAAAGACAAATGCAATTTCCCCTAAGAAAGAGAGTGAAGGGGGGAGAGAGAGAGGGAGAGAGAGAGAGAGATAACAGGTGTAAGGTTCCGAGTTAAAATTGCAAGGATCTCTTGATTTTGTAAGTCAGAGTAACAAAGATCACTCTGAATGTGAAGGAGGAACATGGGAGTTGTGTAAAAAAAAAGAAGAAGCTACATTGTAATATTTTGGGGGCGTCAGATGGAAATCAAAGAGGGATGTGGGTGTCCACATGGTCCCCTCATCAGAGCTGGCAAAAGAATCCAGAGATATTATCAAAAGAACCTTCTGTAGGAAACACACAGAGAGACACAAAGGAAAGGAAAGGAAAATTGTCAAGGGAAGACTTCTATAAACTCCAGCTTTGAGGAGGAGGTTACTTTTCCCTTTTGCATGGAATAACCTTAGCATTTGACATGGGCAGCGGGTGGGGTGGGGGGAAAAGAGAGAAGAGTCGGGGGTTACTTCGTACACTGCCACCCCATGAGGTTGAAAGGAACAAATCTCCTCAACATTTGCTCAGAATACGTCTTTATAAATGTCAGGGGCAAACTAAACCCCTTCAGACTTAAAAGAGGAATCGGAGATGTGGAGGGGGTGGAAGAATTCTCCTAAGACCAGGCTGTGTGAGAGAGGAGAGAAACAGATCTGAGCAGTGGCAATATCATTGTACAACTGAAGCTACACATAGCTGCTCCCCGCCCCCCCCCCCCCGCCCGCCCGCCAAACTGTTCCATAACAGAATCTACTGCTAACAGGGTTACGAGTACTTTGAATGTGTGGCTGGGGGTGGGTGGGGAGGTGGGAAACCCATAGCCAGCCTTGATGTGTATGGAAAGGCTCGTAAATATTAGCTGCAAAGACAATTCCGAACTGCCTCGGCTGCTGACACAACTGATCCCTGTTTAAGGGGGATAAAATATGGCTGCTCCCCCCCCCCACCTTCTTCTTTTGGTCACTGGTTACTCTGGTCCACAGCGCACAGGGCCCTTACAGCCCCACAAAGCAAAACTCTCAAACAGGCCACTTGAAAGATCAGGAAAGCAAATACCAAAGACACAGAAACAAGCCCAGTAATTGAAAGCCTTGGGATGATTACCTAGCTAGAAGTCCGTCGCACTCGCGTGCATGTTGTATTGCCTGGAATGAGCCGGATATGAATGATGGAGCCGGTTTATTTTTGCTCTGGTGGTGACCTTAAAGTGATTCCTGCAGAGCCTTCCTGGGTTTGAACTGGAGCAAGCAGGATCGGGACCATGCCTACTTGAGCTCCATGGCGTTTGCGAAATCTGAGGAGCTGTGCTGGTTGTAATTCTGTCCCAAGTGTTCCAGGATCACCTGTGTTTTCTTTATCCCATGCTTGATTCTCAACAATAAATGTCTAGGTAGCGGTTGCAATTTTTGCATCCATGCCAGGGTTTCTTATACTGACCTATCACGAACCTGGCTCTGCACAGCACCAGCTCAGAGTGCTCTAAAAAAATGCACCAGGAACATGCCGAGAGCGCCTTTCTCGGAGGAGTAGAGATTATAATGGTGTGTTGTATATTTTTCAATTTCCTAAAGGTAACTGTTCAGTCCCCACCTAATTTTACACAGCATGTGAGGGAGCAGAGCCTGGTGACCGACCAACTAAGCCGGCGACTCGTCCGGACCTATCAGCTGTACAGTCGGACCAGTGGGAAGCACGTACAAATCCTGGACAACAAGAAAATCAATGCCATGGCGGAGGATGGAGATGCTCATGGTAAGGCTGAATATGCGGGCAGAAGGGCTGGGGGAGGGTGGTGGTGCGCGCAGCACAGTAATTAATGATTTCCGTCCTCTTTGTTAGCCAGAAATCATTACAAGTGTTCAGAAGGCAGGGGTCTTGCGATGGAAGAATGTGGCAATCAATATTTGTAATAATAGTACATTGCTTTCCCCCTGGGGATCAGGATGATAGCTCTGATTATGAGGAGGCGTGCGGGTTTCGTTTTATTTTTTTACACCTGATCTCTCTGACCACCCAGATGATGGGGTGAGTTGCATTTAAAAAACGTTTTTCTTTTGTGGTCGTGGTGAGGAGCGGAAAAGAAGAGGGATGCCCAAACTGTTTAGATTAGAAATAGCTGGTGCATTCCTGCAACATAGCTCTAGCTAGGATCTCTCTCAGTGATACGGAAACAAGGAAGCATGGAGGATGTGATTCGAAGCCCCAGAGTTTCCCAGAGTCTTAGGCAGAGATTGTCACCAACTGTATTCAGTCTCTGAGTGCAGCAAACACAAATCTGTGGGATGCACGGGAGAACCTGGCAGCAGATCCTCTTGTTCTCTAAAATAAAGGGGGTTTGGCAGGGGAGCCCTGAGCAGCGTGGAAGTTTTAAATAACTTAGATCGTAAGTGTTAATTACTCTTTCAAATGCTCAAGCCATATACAAGAGGACAAGGTGCTAGCAAAACTGTGGCTTCAATAAATTGTAAGTCTTTGAGCTCCTTTCCTTGCATATGTGAGACATGGGACAAGGTTAGCTGACATTCTGATAGCTCTGACTTCCTTTATTTTCTGTGTGCTGGCAAAAATATGTGCATCCTTACATTGCACATACATATTTGTACATGCTGTATGCATCCTGCTTAAAATTCCTAGCCTTCCACATTAGATGTGATTTCTCCTTTTCACTTACAACTAAACTGCTGCAAACATTCATCCTCTCATATAGCTTTGGGCTGACTGAAGATTTCAGAATGAACTTTAATAGTTGGGGCTAAGTGGGTTCTACATGCACAAAGATGTATTTTTAACCTTTCAAGCAAAGCATGCCAGCCTTAAAGCAACCATGATCTGAAGGAGACCAGTTTGTTTCACAAACAAAGTTCCCCCTCCCACTTAAATGTCTTATATATAAAGAGAGATTACTTTAGATTTAAATGACAATGTTAAGAGAGGCTAGAATGAAATGAGGGAAACAGCTTGAAAAAGAAAAGACCTCTATTAAAACATAATAAAAAGGTTAAGCATTTGAAGAGCTAAGAAGCAAGCCGAGCAATGATCTAAAACAGAGAGAGAACACAAGCAGTTTTTCAGATGTAAAGTTTTAAAAGAGTCGCAAGTCTGTAAATGTTAAAATAGAGGTTCAGGATTGTTCTATATGAATCTCTGGAGAGACCCCCATGTCTGGAAGAGCTATTAAAACTCTTCTTACTTTCACCTTTTTTAACATTTCCTGAATACTTTCTCCTCTTCGCAGTCCAGTTAGGGGATCAAGTGTGCCTCGCTGCATTTTTTCTGCATCTACGTAGCCACTTTCCCTTCAAAGTTTGAGCACGAAACATAATTTTTCTGGGATAAATCTGTCACTGAAGTGAAAGAATAGAGTTGAAAATGTTAAGCTCCCCCCACCCCCCACCCCAAACAAAATCAACCTTTCGCACCATTAACATCAAATATTAAAACCTCAAGTCTTTATTTTATATTAAGTATTGAAATTGGGGGCTGAAGATTTTTCCTTTTTAAGTGATTTATTTCTGCCAATGACCATTTTCTCTGCTGTGACATTTTTACGGCTGACTTAATGTCAGGTCCATTTTTCTCGGTTATCTGTCTTGATTGTCAATATCTTTCTCCGTTTTCTAATTAGGAGCAAAGCCCCATGCATCTTAAACCTTGGTCCACCTCTCTGAGCTCTGTTTAGCCGTCTATAATCTGGATTAAAATGGTCTTTATCTGTATGAGAAGGAAATTGTTCTGAAAGTGAATGATAATTGCTGTATTGGATTCTGGCTGTGTTGACGGCTGGCATTTGCTACTGGGACCTGGCTGCCGTACATATTTTCGTGCTGCCTGGGGCCTGGGATGCATCTTCCACTGCTGTGGCTTTTTGTAGGCCAGTTGTACTTAACTCTTTGCCCTTCCTGCCCCACTGTGAATCCACGGCTCTGCTTTCGAGCAGAGTTCCAAGCCAGCAGGGCCTGCCAAGCGACCAGCGATTCAGCGCTGGAGGCCGGTCACCAAAGCGGCTCGTGTGGCAAGGCAAAGCCCACCAAACAGACAATAAATCAGAAAGAGCCTTTGAAAAGGTGGAAAGGACAAAAAAGGGGGGGAAAAGAGAGAAGCAGCAGCATGTGTTGTTCTGCCTCCGTTCAGGGCTGATTTTCTGTGTCTTTCCATCAGTCAGCAGAAGAGAGCATGGAAATTGATGCTCTTTAAACCTTTTACTGCTCTCTTGATCGACCTCCCTCGCTCGTGCCCCCCAAAGACAGATAAATAAGGGGACCTTGTCTATGTGGCTCAATGAAGAGGAGTCGGGGGTCCAATTGCTCTTTGGCAGGGGGTGGGGAGACGGGGACTTACAGATGTTAATATTTTATAGGAAGGAGAAGTGCTAAAATTAACGGGGTTGTAATGGGTCGGAAGAAGTGATGTGATGTTGTAATTCATACACAGCATAGTATGCAGACAGGGAGGGAAGCAGCCATTCTGCCAGGGTTTGGACCACCAAGGCTTGGGGCCTAGTCTAAAGGCTTAGTTTAGATAACTGTTTTCATTATTGTTGGTGAATCCCCGACTACTGACACGGTTGTTTTCTAATCTTTCCTTGTTCACGTGTGTCGAGCCATCCTCCACTATTGTTAATATTGTGGATGTTGGCCCCTGTTGAGGAAATATAGTTATTTTGCCTCAGTGAAGCTGAGGAGAATAATAATGTTGTGGTGAGGTCCTGGCCTTTCACAGACAAAACATGCTGGTTGCAAGAGTTGGGACCTGAATGATCAAAGGGCAGAAACAACTCCCCTATGAGGAAAGGTTGCTATGTTTGAGGCTGTCCCCCACCCCCCAGCTACAAAAAGCCAAGTAAGTAGGGGGCATGATCAAAGTTTGTAAAATTATGCATGGTGTGAAGAAAGTTGGGTCTGAATGATGGGAGATTTAGGAAAGGCAAATGGATGCATTTCTTCACACAATATATAGTTAAACTCTTGGATTTGCTACCACAATATGTGGTAATTGCCACCAACTTGGATGGCTTTTAAAATGGGACTAGACAAATTCAGCTATTAACAGAAGCTAGTCTTGATGGCTGTGTACTACTTCCAGTATACCTCTGAATGCCGGTCACTAGGGAACAACAGTAGGACAGGACTTTTGCCCTCATGTCCTTCTTGCGAGTTTCCCATAGGCATCTGGTCCACCACTGTGGAACACTGGATGCAAGACCAGACGGGACTTTGGCCTGATCAAACAAGGCTCAGTCTTATGTTCTTATGAGAATGAGAGCAGAAGAATGATCTGGTGCTGAATATGTAATAGGATGAATTTCTGTGGGAAATAGTATAGATCCACTGGTGTTTTTATGATCCATAACTCTCTTTATTTAAGTCAAATATCCAGGGCCTGTTACTTTAGGATCCTGCCCATCCAAATCTAGTTTTCCTTTTGCCCATCTACGCTGTAATATTTGTTGGATGCTTTGTACCCCAATTATTATTATTATTCTTTAGAAGGCATCTGAAGGCATTCCTGTATAGGAAAGGTTTTTTTTAATAATGTTTAATGGTTTATTATATTTTTATATACATTGGAAGTTGCACAGAGTGGCTGGGGCAACCCAGTCAGATGGGCGGGGTACAAATTATCATCATCATCACCACCAGAGGAAGAGACTGTTTCTCGTCATAATCCATCTCAGGTTTGCTCCAGACCCACTACTTTGCCAAATGAGTGTTTTGTATGTGTCAGTGGCAATGGTGATGGAGGAGTGAACTGTAGGTTCCTGTGAAATAACATACCCCAGAAAAGCATCTTAACCAGCCCCTAGCTATATACATAAATGCAGCTTCCATTAGCTCGGGCATACTAGGTTTGAGACCATTGATTTATTCTACTTTGTTACTGTTGCGTCTTGGATTTTATTGCTCCTGTTTATTCAGCTCTAACAAAGTGTCAGACACTGAGCAGGCCATAGAACAAGCCTTGTAAGCCAACTCTGGATTGAAAGATAGTGTGGAAATCAAATAAATAAATAAATAAATAAATAAGTAAGTAAGTAAGTAAGTAAGTAAGTAAGTAAGTGATACAGTCCCTGCCTTCCAAGCTTTGTAAAATCGATAGGACAAAAGGGAGAGGGGCAGAGCTTGAGAAAGGTTTCAAGTTGTCCTCATGAATGGCTAAAAAGAGAAAGCATTGTGGAGTGTAGTGGCCTTTTAAGCACTAGCTTCAGGGCCACAGCACTGAAGGATTTCCCATGGTCCTATTCAGATTGGAAATACCTCGCCCCCTTGCCCTGCCTGAGGAAGCCAGATCACAAGGGCAAAATGAGAGGTTTGTGCACAGCCAAAGTCAAGGGCCAAAAAGCCTTGTAAAGGTCAAAGGGCAAGGTATAAGTGAAATAGAAAAGTCTACTCCTGCAAATGAACTGCACTGCTTCTGAAGTGTCTCTCTTCCCATGAAGAAGGATATTTAAAAAGTGTCTTTTGATGCTTTTTCATACAATGCTTATAGCACATCAAATGTAGAGTAGCTGCTTGATTGTTGCAAAGGATTTAAACATCTTACTTCAAAAAACCTCCCATTTCAGGCACAACACAATTTCCTAACTTTCAGATCATCGTAATACAGTATATTATGGCTGGTGTAAAAAGGCCATTGCGTTTTGAAGTGATGCTGTCTGGAACATGGCAGTGCTACAATTGGCTATTGATTAAGCCCAGCATCACTGATAATGAGTGAGACAGTCTGGACCCAAAATGTCCCTCAACCAAACCTCAGGCATCTGGTGACCCAAACCCTAGTGCTCCATTTGCCATGAGGAGGCTTGCATAAGAGCTAAGCTGGTTACAAAGTGGGAAAATGATCCTCATCAGTTTGCAAGTCTATATGTTTTGCCCATTTTCACAACTTGAATAGTTTCTTTGACCCTTTCCTGTGTCTGTAGGTCAGATGAGAAACTTTCATTAGCTAAAATTCGTTCTTCTGTTTAACACTTTCTCACTTCATTTCTCTCTCCCACATTAGCAATATTCACATGTGATACATTCCAGATGAAAAATGTTGGTGTTAGGGAAGATCCACATGTTGTTATTGCAGACAGTTTGGGAAAACATGGGTTAAAATGACCGGGGGGGGGGGGGAGGTGGAACATTTGCAGGAGAGAATTGGAGGAGGGTTAAGCACCCCCTGCCAGTTCTCCTCTATACCCTCCCTATATTAGCATTACGGAAACCCATGCAAAGTTTGAAATTCTGTGGGTTTTTCCTACTGGGAAGTTCCACCTTTAGTGTCACAGGTGAATATATCCCTTGGTTTGAGGATTTAGCTGGCATTTCTACTTGATGTCCTGAGTCTCGACAGTTTTGCTTCTTTTGAAAGCACCTTCTCTTTTTGGTAAACTGAATGCTCCACTTCTTTTATAATGAGGTGCTATCATCCTGCCTTTCTAGGTGTTTGTGTTATGGAAATGTGCTGTAAAAACTATCATCTGATTGGCTGAGCACAAGAAGCAGAACAGGAGAGGTTGTGTTTATGTTTTGCCTAATGATTAGAACAAACTCATTCAAGTTTTGCATTGGGGGTGGGTGAATCATTCAGCAGCAAAGGTGATGCAGGAAAGCTGCTTCTTCTCAGCAAATTTCAAGGTCTCGTTTGATCCTTCCTCTGACTGATTAGAGTTTTCAGCTTTGTATTTGTGGATATGAGGCATGGATTACCACAGACCACATATAGCTTGACGACGCATAAGGTTTGTGTATGAAACTCAGGATCCCCTTTTCTTCAGAAGCCCTTGTCAGACATAGTAGGTCTCAGACTCTAGAATTTGGGGGGAAAGCACTGACTCACTATTTACTAGAAGGATTCTCTTACCCCCTGTGTGCCCACTGGACCACTTCAATCTATGGAACTGGCCATTTTACAAGCGCCAAACAATGTTTGCTACACGCTTGCAAGTAATCAATCTTTCAGATAGGCAGCACCTACTCTTTAGAGGTCCCTGTTCATTAATATTAGGCAGGCACCTTTGTGGTTTTGGTTTTACCAGGCATGTAATTTTGACACACAATTTTATTATGTACAATTGTTTAAAAATTGCAGGTTTTGTTTGTATATAAAAATTACGTTAACTTTTTCTTAATGTTTGCTTTTTATTGATTTTTATTTCAAATGAATATTTTAGATTTTTCTTTGCAAGCCCCTTAGAGGCCTTCTATTGAGTAAATTGGATATAAACATCAATTGACAAACAAATATTCCCTGCACTGCCACAGCAGCAGCAAATACATGTTGCAGCTGGAGATTTGAGACAGAGGTTTGTTTAGTCCAGTTGAGACCCACAGGGTTCTCAGTGTCTCCTACAGTATGCCAATCCTTCCAATATAACTGCATAACCGAATCACTTCCATTGTTAAGTCTGATCAACTTGCTGTGACAGCTAAAACCATTTTACTTTGCTCTGCGATAGGGGCAGGAAACATGCAGTCCTCCAGTTATTGCTGGACTATAACTCCCATCATACCTGACCATTGGCCATGCTTGCTGAGACTAATGGAACATAGCAACATAGGGGTACAGGTTCCCTGCCCCCTCTCTAGAACATCTCATTGCTCCCTCCGAGAATCCCAAGTACCAAGCTACCATCATTAAAGCTTCAGGCCCTTTCTGCAGATAGACTCCTGCAGATATATTGGTCTCAAAACTATCTATGATGGTGGCAGGTGCATTAAATCTGGGCCTGCCTTGGTAGCAGAGAAAGGGGGAGCAGAGTCTCTTTCTAAGAGCAAAGGGGACATGTGAGGGATTGGACCCCTTCCCTCTCCAGTACCTTGTCAAAAAAATGTCACTATAATGCTTTCCGTGCAGCAAAATGGGCCTAGGACTGCCTGTAACCTGTCCTGTTCACAATAGGTGATGGGATGAGATGGTCCTAGATGGGACTTCCCTCTTGTCTCTCTCTGTGTGAGTGAAACGTGTGAAATTGAGAATCACAAACAAGAACCATTTTGCCTGTACCCAAGACATGATGAATTCCATAATCTGACATTGCTAGAGGGATAAAGTCTAACTTATCATAACTGGCACTGCAACAGCAGTGGGAGATAAGTACTGATGATGTATTGAGCATCATCAAGAGTAATGACTGCCTAGGTTCTGGCTTGTGAGCAAACCTTCCCTTTAAAGTCATAAAGAGCAAAACCAGTTTTGGTGCCTGGGACACCTTGAATCCCCATTCAACTGACAAAAAATGCTGCACAGTACAGAAATGTTGCTCCGTTTCCTCTCTTTCATGTACAATGACAGAGAAGGGCTGGTATGGGTGAGATGGCCCTTTGGGGCTGGCTGGCTCCATCTCTTTGGGGTTCCTGCAGCGGCAAGAAGAAGGGGACGAGCCATTGATCTGTGATTTGCATAGCCGCTTTGAAAGTTAATCAATGCCTCCATTAAAAAAACTGAGACTAAATCAATACGCCCTCTCAACTCTCGCAAAGGTGAAATGCATTAAGGGGCTGCCCTTACCCTTCCTGGCTTCCTCTACCAGCTGCAAAGTCAGCATCAGTTCAGAGAGACAGAGAAAGGACTTAAACTGATCATATGGAGCTTCTTGACCTACACAGAAAAGAGATACAAGAAGAGCAAGGGGACCAAGTATAAAAATACCAA
Source organism: Podarcis bocagei (assembly GCF_964188305.1). Taxonomy (NCBI): domain Eukaryota; kingdom Metazoa; phylum Chordata; class Lepidosauria; order Squamata; family Lacertidae; genus Podarcis; species Podarcis bocagei. Next base: position 45,231,972 of record NC_138128.1, read on the forward strand.
ATTAGAAAGTAATTTTCCTGCTGTTACTGCCCAAATCATTGTGTGTCCTTTTAAAGTAGGATGATTTAAAGCAATTACTGGCCAGGGCTTTATATTAACCTTGTGTCCTGTAGCCTTTCTGTGTTGTGTGCCACAGACATGTGCCCACTTAGTTCTCTATAATGAGAGGACAAGGGATCTTTTGCTCTAAACAGCAACTGGATGTCCATTGGTTTCAGAAATGGAAGTATATAAGACATTCCATCCAGCGCTGTAAGACTTGCAATAGCCATCATGCATGGCCGACTCTCGAAAATAGGTCTGATTCTGTCTATTGCTGAATTTAAGATGTCCGTTTCCTGAAGAAACAGGACTGCTGAAACACCTGCTGAAAACTTTTCTATTCCACCAGGCCTATGCAGGCAATTAAGAGTACATCTCCCTCAATGGTCTATTGATGTTTGTTTTTAATTTCCTTTTGTTTTTAACTAGTTTTTAACTTTCTAAGATTTTATTGTCTGGTTTTATGTTTTTATATCGTTGTAAGCCATTGTGATATATTTTTATGATACAACGGTATAGAAATATTTTTTATAAATAAATAATAAGTAACCTTTGAATGGAAGCACAATTGTTGGTTTGTTGCTGCTACTATGGGTGAACAATTAGGAAGCCACCCAGTACATGTAGTCACTATGTATGCCATATTTTCCCCAGGCTTCTCCACTGATTTTGATGACAGTGGCAGCAAAAAGAAAAGAAATTTAAAATACTAGTGCCTTGATGGTGGGGGGGATGCAAATCACCTCCTACCCTAGCCATTGAATCAATCATTTGATGAGAGGAGAGGAGGCAATAGCTCTCTTCCTTAGTTGACGTGCATGGAGGTGAGAGGGATGTGTGTTTGTGTGTGTGTGTGTGTGTGTGTGTGTGTATGTGTGTGTTTAAAAGACAGGTTTGGGGTACTAGACATACCCACTTTTGGCCACACTCATCACTAGCAGGTCGCTTTTGAAGGGTGGCCAAGGTTGAATGTGACACTTGGTCTTATAATTAGTTCACCCTGATCCTTCTCTTAGGGGAGGGCCATAGCTCAGTGCTAGAGCATCTGCTTTGCATGTAGAAGGTCCCAGGTTCCATCCCCGGCACCTCCAGTTAGAACCAGGACCATCTGCTGTCTAGCAGAAAAGTACTGTAGACAATACTGAGCTATAAGGACCAATGGTCTGACTTGATAGAAGGCTACTGTAACATATGCTATAAGGAGGGACACAGCATCCCTTCCCTTTGGTTGTGTGGTCCGTGCTGCCTAAGAAAATGCTATTTCTAGAAGACAAATTATCCTCTTGGAGTACTGTATGTGGTGCCCATCTTGTAACATTCATGTGACTCATTTTCTTGCCATCTTCTCCCGCTCCAGCCAAGCTCATTGTGGAGACCGACACATTTGGGAGCAGAGTAAGAATCAAGGGGGCTGAGACAGGCTTCTATATCTGCATGAACAAGAAAGGAAAGCTGATTGGCAAGGTAAGGGGGCTTCTGGGGTAGGAATTGCTTGCTCTGCGACAAGGGGAGGAGCAGGACAATCTTCTCAGGAACAAAATATGGGAATGGAAGGGAAAAGGGCCTACAAACTGAAGCTGGAAGCGAGCTTGTTCACATGCATTCACTTATGCTGTATTTCATGTGGCTACTGCTGTGGTTAGTCAGAACCACACATGCGCTGAAATTCAAGCAATGTCTAAAGATGAGGAGCAGTAGAGGTTGGTCCATTAGAGCAGCGCCACTCCAGCCCCAGCCTACCCTCAATGACAAAAAACATTCCAAGACTGAAAATCTGCTGCATCAACTCTTCTCCATCATTAATATGCTGGGCAAGTATCTGGAGGCCCTCTTTTGCATGGCCAGAAGTAGCAGACAATTTAAAAGGCTTGAACATACACACACAAGCACACACACTAACCTCTTGCTATGGGAGGTATCAGATGGTTTTTCTTTCAGGTTATGTCTCCTTTGGAGGGGAAGTCTCATTTCCCCAACACTCAAGCAGCAACTCTGTATTGCTGAGAAACACGATGCCACCTACTGCCTCCATTCCTCTTGAGGTTACAATGTACAGGGTTGTTGTGAGACCATCACAAGCACCTATTTGATAGAGCCTGTGGCATTCATAGCATCATATAGTCATTGGGTTGGGGAGGGGGCAGTCTTTTAGACAACCCCCAAGTCAATTACATATGCAGGAAATACATTAGATTACATACATTTTCTATCTATCTATCTATCTATCTATCTATCTATCTATCTATCTATCTATCATCTCTCTTTCATCTATTCATTAGTGTTAGAGCATCCCCAGCAAATGGCTGTCTAGTCTCGGACAGAAGGTTTCCAGCAAGGAAAAGCTGGGCAACTCCCTTTGTGATTAGTTCCAAGGGAGGAAGTGTTCCTACCACTAAGACAATTTCTCCTAATATCTGCCATCCCACAACTTAAGCCCATTTCTGATGACAAAAGTCTCGCCTCCCTCTCCCTCCTCTCCTATTAACATGCACAAGTTTGGGATGCTCATAACTGTTCACCAAAAAACAAGCACCATGCAAATAATAAATGAAAATACCAAAGCAATATACTATATAAAAAACAATATACTATCCAAAAACCAGTTAGGATCTGATGATTTGCTGTGGTGACCTGCTCTGTATTTGTATGGTTTACCACTTATGCACATGCGTTGTTGTTTCATATTAAATGCATCACACCCTGTGATCAATTAAAAAAGCAGAATACACTAAACCAAATGAAAACCCAAGAATTGGCCTAGAAGGTCTCCTCTCCACTCCCTATAAATACAGCTATCCTCAAGCATCTCCTTTATCTGACACCTACTTGTCATCTGTTTCACTGTTCAAAGATGCTAGCCAGGAGACATTTTCCCCACTGCAAAGAAAGAAAAGAAATTGTCCAAGCCCTAATCAAGCATACTACGGAGTAAGATCCATTGAACTTGGCGACTCCTGAATAAACATATTTAGGATGGCACTGTTGGTCTTCTTTGTAACATGGTGTTTGGGGGGGTTTTGCTTGCAGAAAAAGCATTTCAATATGCTGTAATAGGAAATGATACAGTTCAGGAAAAGCTTTACCATCTGATTTTGCTGATGTGTGTAAACTGGCCCTGAGCACAGATCTAAGACTTCTTGGAAGCAGAACTTAGAATGTGTTTGCTACCAAAAGAAGGGGGGGAAAGCATGATTGAATTAGACTTTACAGCAGAGATAGGGGGCCTTTTTAAACTCAAGGGTCAAATGCTTGAGGAACATGCTCAGGGGCTGCAAACTAGTAGTAACACCCCTTTTCTTATTCTGCTGCCCACTCCTATTCCTTTCTCTCTCCCCCCCCCCTTCTCTTGTTACCCAACACAAAAACACAGTGGGCTGTTCATTGGAGAAGTGCTTGCTCTCTTCTTCCACCAGCAGCTTCCTTGGCTTCCATGCTGGGGGCTGAGAAAGCAGTTTGCTTCTCTCAGGGTCCAGCACTGAAACATTGTTCTCTATCACCCCACATTATAGCCTTGGGTTTACCCTTAAAGAATGCCCATATGAAGCAACTACACTTTTCTAGCACCTATCTAAGAACATAAGATGAGTCCAGCATCCCGTTCTCGCAGCATCCAACCAGATGCCAATGGGAAGCCTGCAAGCCAGACATGAGTGCAATAGCACTCTGCCCACCTGGGATTACTAGCAGCTGGTATTCAGAGGCATCTAGAAAAACGCTTATTTTTTTGGCCCATCAGCATTTGCAAAAATAGTTCTAGTTCTACCAAAACAGTCCACAAAAGCCCTAGTGTCCTAGCTGAAGAATATACATTGTTCATTAAATTCTGTTCATTGCACTACTACTATAGTGCAGAATTTCAAATCTTGGGAAGAACTGCACACACATACATATATATTTAAATTTCCCCTTGGGATAAGCCAAGCCACAAAGGCAGAGAATGACTGTAGCTCAGTGGTAGTGTGCACACTTTACATGTAAATGGTCCCTCTTAGGCTCAGTCTTCAGAAAGGGCTGTGAAAGACCCCTCTCTGAAACCCTGGAGAGACTCTGCCAATCAATGTAAACACAATGTTGAACTATACCAGGCTTCCTCAAACTCGGCCCCCCAGATGTTTTGAAACTACAATCCCCATCATCCCTGACCACTGGTCATGCTAGCTAGGGATCATGGGAGTTGTAGGCCAAAAACATCTGGAGGGCCAAGTTTAAGGAAGCCTGAGCTATACAGAGCAATAGCCCAACTCTGTTTAAGGCAATTTCCTATGCTCCTTCCTGTGTAAGCACTTACTTTGCTTTGCCAGCAGTGACCTTGCAGTTTCTCCTCTCTGTAGAATTACTTGCTCAGCCATGGATAATTAACCATATGACCTTCCAACAGCTTAGCTTTCCTCAACCTAGATGTCCTCTTCTTCCTTTTACTTTTGTCCTGGGTGCTGCTTGTGTGATCTGTTCCTGATTAGAATCAATCAGGGGACAGGTGGCTGCATTGCTTGCATTCCAATAAGTATTTGAGTGCTTGTTGCCCTTGCCTCATTTCTCAGGTACAGTGGTACCTTGGGTTACAAACACTTCGAGTTACAGACTCCGCTAACCTGGAAGTAGTACCTCGGGTTAAGAACTTTGCCCCAGGATGAGAACAGAAATCGCGTGGTGGCAGCAGGAGGCCCCATTAGCTAAAGTGGTACCTCAGGTTAAGAACGGACCTCCGGAATGAATTAAGTTCATAACCAGAGGTACCACTGTATTGACTAGGTTGGTAGTTGATGGGTTGACTAGCTATATATCTTCTATCAGCCAATGATGTCAACCAATCCTAGCATGAGTGTGCTGAAGTAGGTCTGAGCATAGCTGCAGATTTCTCTGCAGTATCCTGGAGGTGGGGTGGAGGTGGGATGGTGGGGAACATTTCCAAGTAATATTAAGCATAATCTTTGGACATAATCATCCACTCTCTTTGGTAGTGTAAGGCTGAGGACAGTAGACATTCACAATCTAGGTGATTCCTCTTGAGTCCCCTCTGAGTTTGCCAGTTGGTTTGAAGTGTCAGGATGGGGTTGAATGTGAGCCACCAAACAATCCTATATGCATCCCTCATGAGTTGGTTTGCATTCAAACAAAGCAATCCTTAGCAACATCCCAGGTCTGTCGAGTTTTCTCATAAGTGCTAAGGACACTTTGCACCTTCTGAAAGTGGCCTTTTCAAAATAGATCTACACATTACGGCAGATCTACACATTACACTTTAGCCAGAGACAACTTCACGAACCAATAAATAGCTAGAGAAAACCACTCGATGTGAACTGTTTAGTTTGTGCCTGCGAGATTGGATAAGGTAATATCAGATGTCCAGGGATTTATGGAAATGTGTGTTTATTGAACTGAATGTTTAGATAGCTAAACAGGAGGTATTAGTACTAGTGGTATACTAATATTAAAATCGTGGATACCCCCAGTTTTGTAATTTATATTCCTGGAGTTCCCACAAACTTTGAATTGGATGCCTTGACTGTTCTGGATAATACAAAGTACAAAATAGACTTAACTGTTTCCTTTGGTACATCATTGGGGGATGTTTGTTAGACAATAAGCATTCTTGGCATAATAGCACCCAGGTCAAACAGTGTTCAAAGCATGGTTAAGCGCTATCACTACTTACAAAGTCCCTGCCCCCCTATTTTTAGACCAGGACAACCTGGCTCTGGTTCCATGGGGAGACATGGGGAAAAGATGAAGGGCATCTCCATTCACTTGTCTCCTATTGTTCCCACCTGCAGAGCAACGGCAAAGGCAAGGACTGTGTCTTCACTGAGATTGTGCTGGAGAACAACTACACAGCATTGCAGAACGCAAAGTATGAAGGGTGGTACATGGCCTTCACCCGCAAGGGGCGTCCCCGCAAGGGCTCCAAGACTCGCCAGCATCAGCGTGAGGTGCACTTCATGAAGAGGCTACCCAAGGGCCACCAAACGACAGAGCCTCACAGACGCTTCGAATTTCTCAATTACCCTTTCAACCGGAGGAGTAAAAGGACTCGGAACTCCAGCCCCAAGCCCACCCCCTGACCCACCACCCTCCTTAGTGCCACTTTGGGTCCACCCTCCTTTCCCTTTTTTGTTGGAGGACATTCTGTAGAGACTTTTAACTGATGGACAATGCCTAGAGACTCAACCTGTGATGATAATTAAAACGAGGGTGGAAGAAGAGGGGGAAACCAAACTTGATCTAGTTGTTTATAATTGTTTGTTTTGTGTTTTTTAAAAAACAAAAAGAGACTCTATTTTTGTATTCCAACTTTACTGCTTTTTTAAGAAAAAGCACTGTAACGTTAAAAGACTTGTGAAGGGTTGCTCTTCACTTAAGAAACATTTTGAGTCCATGGGGGGCGTGTTATGTTTTAATAGACTGTTAAAGAAAAAGTGGGGTGGGGGTGGGTAGGAGGTAGTTGATCTAGGGGTAAGCATAGAACCTGCCCTCTTCAATCAAATAATAAATTTTGGGACCAAATTTCTACCTCAAATAAAACAAATGTAATAGAAACACAACCCATCCAGAGCTTTTGTGCAAGTTCCATTTATTTTGATGGGTCTGTGTATCCACCTGTTCCTGGTACCTGCAAACTGTGGCCTTTCTCAGAGTCAAATGAGTGCAAGTCCCTTTGTAACCAGCGAGAGACTTGCAGGCACCAACAGGGTGGGATGTGAAGTCACTGTTTCCATTTCTGAATGAGAGAGCGAGAGCAGAATCCCCAAGGATGAATGAATGAACGCCAGCACAGAGGTGGTGCTGAGATGAGGGCCGCTAGTTTTGCTTTGTATGTTCTATCCAAGCTGATCATGTCTCCAGAGGTCTGCATTTTTATTATTATTCTGTAGACCATTTATTTTGTATTTGTTATGACAATAAAGTGCCACTGAGTGCAAATGTTATATATTCCCCATTACACCCGTTTCATCAAAGGTGCTTCTTGTCTCAAGTTTCCCAATGAGACTGAACTGGGATCTCACTCATGTTACCGGCATGGAGGGTGGTTGGGCCCCTAAAAAGCCAAAAGGAAAATAAGAAAGGAAGCCTTGCTCCCACTAAACTGGTGTTAGCAATTTGAACCTCTTCCCAGTCCATATCTGACTCCTCAGAAATGTTGCCTTGCCCCTCACTTACCAACCTTGATAAGAGCTTGCAGCCTTGCTTGCAGATACTCCGTTGGCCAAGAAACCCTTGAGAATCTTATACCAGGGCTGTCTAACAGGTTGGTCCGTGGTCGATCCTGGTTGATCTTGGGACCCTCAAAAAAGCTTTGTAACAACTTTACAACTTTGGCTCCCTAAAAAAAGCCCAACAACTTTGATCACTGCCAGGTTTTTTTTTATAGTGGGAGTAGTAGATCAGTCTCTTGGAATTTGGACAGCCCTGTCCTATACTGATGGGGGTTTCTGTGTACGAGATGCTGATGTTGGCCTTTAATCGCCACAGAAAATATTGCTTGCCTTACTGCCTGTGTCCCAGTTTATTTCTCTGCAGGGAGGCTAGATTAGATCCAGCTACGCAAGCCTTGAATGGGCTGCTGAATGGTGGCATCTTTTGTGTAATCAGGAACTTCAGAAGGCTTAACTAATACTTTTAAGGGCGAGGAGGGAGGGAGAGATGCTGAGTTGGACGTTTGGTTTGAAAGGGGTTTCTACTTTGGTTTACTACTTTGCAAAGGATTATTTAAAATAACAACAAAAGAAAAGATACTTTTGAAAACTTCAGTGTGTGGAAGCTGTGAGCTGGCTTGTTGTCACAGCACATCTTTCTTGTGGGGTAGTTTGTCTCCTTGAGGGATTTTTTTTAGAAAAATTGTTACTGTGTACAAATTGAATATGAAATGGTCTGAAATATTTATTTAATATGTGCATTAAATTTTTCTACTAGTATAAATGAGGTGTGCTCTCTCTGGCTGTGTGATTTCTAGCAGGGCTAGGAATCTTTTTCTTTTTTTTTTTTTTTTGGGTGGTGCTGGAGGAACACAAAGGATTGGGAGGGGGAAATTTGCAAACACCAGAGGTGAGAAAAAACTGGGTTGCAAATCCTTTAAGGGTTGGCACCTGGCTTTGGCTCTCTGGGGACAGGTCATCACAACAGCTGCTTGTGTTTCTTGTGGACATTTTAACAATGTAACTAATTGTCGCCTTTGAAAAGTCTTGGAATGGGAGTATTTTTTTCAAAGCTTGTGGTGGTGTCCAGATTCTTAACAGCTTGGGAAGGGCAGCTATTATGGCTACAGGAAACTTTGAAATGCTGACTTAAATTATCAATACTCTGGAAAATGAATTAAAAGCATTTTGGTAGCTAAAAGCCAGAAGCACCCCTCCCCCCCAAAAGGAGAGGATGACCCACTTACTACAAACACTCATTTAAATTGACATAATCATCATCATTACTACTACTACTACTACAACAACAACAACTACTACTACTACTACTACTACTACTACTACAAATACATACAAAGCATTAGGATGCAATCCTTTGCCCACTTACTTGGGAGCCAATCTCGTTGAACTTAAGGAGTTTGGCTTTTAAGGAGACATGCACAGGACTATACTATGTTTTAGGAGCTAATAAATATTGTGATATATAATAATAATAGTAATAATAAAATTTATGACGGTCCCAGACCAGATTCACATACCGTACTAAGCGAACATAAAACACAATAGGATTAAGTTTAAATTAACAATTGAATATGACAATAAACAATACGAATATGACAGCCATTAGAAATGTGGTTTAAGTCTTAGTCTCTTAAAAATTATCTAGAGTTTGCATCTGAGGCCTTAGTCTTTGTAACAGCACAATGAACTTGTGGCATTCACTGCTGCGATACGTGGTGACGGTCACTAGCTTGGATGGGGACTAGGCACACTAGTGTAGAGGGGCCCATTGACCATTTTGCTTGCTCTCCAGATCAGATCACCTCCTGGAGGATAGGGTGTGCAGATGTTGCTGCTGCTTCCTGTTCCTTGTACTGCTTGTTCACTTAGAAAGGGCAGGTGAACTGGCAGAAACAGCAAGGAAGAGAAGCAGCCACAAGGCATGAAAGATCCCCTGCAAGGGAAATACATTTGAAAATGGGATGGGAGGCAGGAGTTGGTGAGCTTCAGTTTGAGAGTGTATGTCTTGAGAGTGTGACATGCTCCTAATTGGGAAAGAGTTCTGGGGGAGAATGTTATGCACATTGGTCTGTAGAATGTTTGGGGCTGGGGAGGTTGGAAGGTTCCCTTCTCCCCACCCCCTTTTTTAATAAGAAAAGCCTGAGGATGAAGATGCTGCAAGCGCAACCCAGGCATCTTTTCAAACTCAGGCCCAACTATTCTCACTGGCTCGGTTTCCAGCTTAGAAGCAGAGAGGACATCCCTGTGATTCACTCTGGAATTGCCCTACAGCAGTGATTTGGAACCTGTGGCCTTCCAGATGTTGCTGATTTACAACCCCCCATCATCCCTGGTCACCTGCCATGCTGTATAGGGTTGATGGACACTAGAGTCCAGCAAAATCTCGAAGTCCCAGCTCCCCCCTCCCTGCTCTACAGGCATCTACAGGAATCTGGACTACCAGCAGAAATGAGAACAGGAGCCCAGAATTATGTAACTGGTAAAGTCAAGGCTTCTGCAACTGGATATCCAGTTTTTCACAAAAGGAAGAAATTCGAGCTCCCTTCCGTATAACTTCAAGTTTTATGGGCAGTTCAAACCATTCTGTTTGGGAGCGCAAAGCTGATAACCATTTAACATGGGCCCTTCTTGCATCAGGATGGTGTGGGGGATGTGGCAGTTTGCTAGGTATAATTAATAGCTTCCTTGCAAAGCGTTTCTTTGATGAAAAGGCAACACCCCCAAGAAGTCTGTCATTATATAATAGCCGAAGTCCCCTGTACAATTAGTATTAGCAAAACCTAGCCAGGCTGTGGCCTCTGTTACAGAACCTTTATTGAATACCCTTCCTTATTGATTTGTATAAATTCCCTATACGGTTGCAGAATTGCTTGTACTTGAGTGGATACTAAGGTTTCTAGATCAAAGAGTGAGTTGTGCAAGAGTTGGAAATAAGGGAAACTCACCCTTACAGACTGTGGGGCTTGATGATCCTGAATAGGAGGGAGAGCTTTGCATCAGACTGACCTCTAAGTTCATAGTATTATTTGTTGTCTCTTTGGTGTATTATATTCACAGTTTATTTTGGGATAAATTACAGGGCGATCCTTAACGTGCCTATTCAGCAGTAAATTCCATTCAGTTCAACAGGAATAACTTCCAGGTAAACGTTTCCATTCTGGGTGGCAGCTATCATCTGGAATAAATGCTTCCATATACTCTTTCTACCTCTTCATTACTTATGTGATTTACCCAGCTGCTATCCTATATATCCACTTACTTATTTTTACGCCCCACTGTACTCAGAGTAGACATAGAATCACACTACTCCATAACTTTTAGGATGTGCTCTCAGGAATATGAGCCATTGGCTCATATTCTCCAACCTTCCTCCTAATTGTGGTTTAATAAAGTGCCATGTTCTCTACCGAAATTAGTGCACATTCAGAAATCACTGTAGATTTCATATATGCGAGGTGCAGGGGGGTCATACTACTTTTATGGTTAGGAATCTAGTTAAGACATGTAATGATTTCAAGTGATTTCCATAAAATAGTCAATGTTTCAGGTTTATCTGGTTTCTCCTAGCCCAGTCTCTTTACAAAAGGCTCTTGATTCTTTGAATACTCCCTCCCTGCTGATGGAAAATATCCTGTCTGATCTCCCTTTTTGGCACCTTATCCATCATTCAATTGATCATGCAGCTCTGAACCAAGCAAAGATGCACAGTTCCACCAACCTATGTTGAAGTGCAGGAGTATACAAGCTTCACAGTTACACAGAACTCTTTGTCAGGCAAAATGAAAAGCAAGCTGAAACCATGGGATAGAATGCAACAGGCCATGATGCCAGGGCCCCGCGTCAAAGATAGAAGCTGCTTCTGCTGCTTGGATGGCCTCTGGAATGCCTCCACTCTAGAAGGGTGGCTCCAGCGTGCTTGTTTATTGCACAGGGCTCAGCTTTCAAACATCTTTCCTCCGTGCCTTGTGCCCTCCTCCTGCTCCATCGGCCCTCCCCACTCCTTTAATTAATTCTAGTTACAAAGTGCTGCCTTTATTGTGCCATGGAGCCCAGGGCTCCCCCGTGGGAAAAGTCACACCTTCTGAACAGCTTCTGATGCCATGCAAATGAAGAAGAAGTCCAGGAAACGCTTTCATGTGGGACCTGTCCAGCCCCCTGGCCCATTAATTACACACGTTTCATTTGTTTGAGAGCAATTCCAGTGGGGAGGAAGAGCGAGGGAGGTAGGGAGGTCCTGGGGTTTGCTGGTCATTCCTGCTGGATTTTCTAAAGACCCCCCCTCCTTTTTAAAGGGATTTATAGCTAAGAAGGGACTCTGTAAAAATCCCAGCAGGAGGACCCCATACTTTAATTCCCTCTGTCCCTTACTCCAGATTAAACTGGCTTGACTTGCAAACCCTCGTCCCAGGATCACAGCTGCTGAATGAGCTATTGTGCTCTTAGCACCTGCCACGGTGGAACCACAATGTTGCCCTTGCCGCACACCATCTTCTCTGCTGCCGCCGCCACTAAAACTATGGCTCTAAAGATGTTGCTGGGCACAACATGCCAAAGCTTTATCAACTCTTTGGAAAGGAGTATGTGCTGAAGATCAAGAGCCAAGCCAGAATCCACCTTACTGTCCTCAAATGGCATGCAGGGCACCACTGAAATTTGGGAGCCCAAAGTCCGCCACTGCCAAGGGGTGTGGTAGGCTGCTTGTGGAGTAGGAATAAACTTTCCGCATCACCTGACTGCCTTGTGAGAGTTGCAGGCTAGGGACAAAGTCAAGCCCTGGGAGGAGGGATGGGCCACTGGTTTAGCCCAAGCGTTGACTCAATCTCCCATTATGTGGCCCAAGACAAGTGGTTCTGCTCTTCATCCCCAAAGGCTTTTGCTTAAGGCTGTGCCTTGTTTTGGCTAAATTCAGGGGTTGAGGTAAAATTCTTTTCAGGAAGGTAAATCGGAATAGCTGCCATTCTGTCTCCCCCAGAAAGCTCTGTTTTGGAGTGCTTTTTGAATTTTGGGGAGTTCAATATTGCTGCCACTATAAGAAAAAATGTTGCCTCCTTTGCTATTTTCTGGGAACTACTATTAAAGTGAACAGCAGCTGAATATACAGTATACAGAAAACACACACACATTTTACTGAATGCACATATCATTCCTCCAGCAGCTCATTTTATTTAAGAGCTGAAGTGTTAAAATACCTTTCCAATGAAAGTGCAGCTATTGAAGGTTAAAAACCTTAAAAAGCTTATTTTTAAGACTGTATGTTAAGGGATTCTTTTTAATGTTTGGAATTTTTAAATTAAAAACATCTTGGGAAAACTGTTTGTCCCAGACTATAATATTTAGTTTTTCACTTCACCTTTCTGCTTTTCCTTTTTCCTAGGCTGGTGTATTTTGGCTCACTCTTTGGGTACTTCCAGATTACCTGTTTATTGAACATTCATCATTATTTGTTTGCAGGCAGACAAGGTTGGCTATTCAGTAAGCATTCCCTCTGATTTGTTTGTGGGGAGGCTAGATAATGTTGTGTCAAAGAAAGTGCTTTGTCCCAGGCTCTCAAGGCCATTTCCCCATCACTTTCCTTATTGCAAAATGTCAATATTTGTGGGGAGCTGGTTTGTAGTGCAAGACCTCTCAATCAACTATAATTATGTAACCTGAATTTACTGGTATGTGATTGAATCCCACCTGAAAATAGTGACAGTCTGGAAGTGTTCTCTCTCTCTCTCTCTCTCTCTCTCTCTCTCTCTCTCCAAAAAACCTGTTTCCTCCCAAGCTAAGATGTCTTGATATGGATTGAGACTTCCCTGCAGCTCACAGGGTAGCAGCAGGAGGTGTTCCAAGCTTGTGATTTGACTGCCAAGTAAGTGTTAGGTCCAGGGATGTGGAGCATGCTGATGTTTTCACAGCTACTTTGCTACCACCTCTTGGTGCTTCCCATGTAAATTACAAGTGTCATGCCATCATTATCCAATTACTTAATGTGAATCACACTCTTTTCGGCTCATGATAAAGTCTAAAATGAAGCTAGAGGAAGTAGAAACAGGTCCTTTGGGGCAATTAATCTATAGTGCAAGAGATGTGCAGCTCCCACTTATTTCTAGTGCACTGTCCAGATGTCTTTCCTTCATGTTGCACTTCTGATACAGGGATGCTGTACTTTGTGATAGAAAAGGTGATCCATTGCTGTTGTGATTGTTGCATGGAATGTGGTTGCAGGCACATACCAGCCAGGAATAGCCAAAATGGTGCCTTCCCGATGTTTGCTGGACTACAATTACCATCATCCTTGGCCATTGGCCATGCTTGCTGAGGCTGATAGGAGCTGGATTCCAGTAACATCTTGTGACCACCATGCTGGCCGCCCCTGGTCCATGTCATAGACTCTCATGTCACCAGTGATGGTGATACAGCTCCACCTCCTATTATCTGCAACATTTTAACACCCCCTCCCCGTCTTTTGCCTCTGTATTTTTAACATGCCATTGATGGTGGGACACTCCTCTCAAGAGTGTGACTACAACAGCATTGAAGAGATCATTCAGGGAGAAGGTTTTTTAAAAAAATAAAAAATTAAAGTTTGAAAAGCAGCATGTCTATTTCTACTCCCTCCCACACACTGCTTCTGCATTGGCCAGTCATTTGGGAATTTTTACTTGGCAGGTGGGGGAAAGGTTGTGTGCTCCTTTGCTATGAAGTGCTGCAGCACTCAACCAAGTTATTTGTGGGTGAAATAATGCATGTAAAGTTCCCATTCAGAGGGAAGGACCATATCTAAGTTCTAAAGGGCCAGTTTCACTCTCTGGCATCTGCAGTTAGGGCTGGAGAAGATTCCTGCTTGAAATCCTTGAGAGTCCCTGTCCATCAGAATAGACAGTTCTGAGTTTGATAGGACTACTAGCCTGACTTGTTATAAAGCTGGGTTCCTGCTCTATATGGAAGCTAACATGAATATAGCATTAAGGATTAAATCCATGCTTACAAAAATTAATAACATATGATACCTGTCATTTTTCACACACATAATCAGAATAGCTTTTTACACCCCCTCCAAAGTCTCAAATCAATATTGTAAAAATTCGATAAAATAGCCAAAAGCAACAAAACCTAAAAGGGTGCAATCAGTAACAAGAAAACTATCCTTCCTGACCTAACCAAAAGATGAAAAGCCAAGAGCCAGCCAAAAATCAAACCATATCAAGACCCAAATGCCCATGGAAACAATAATGTATTTGTCTGGCATATACAAACTGACAACAATGGTACCAGGCAAATCCTCTTTAGATAGAGAATGTTCCTCAGCCATGAGGCCACTGCTACAAAGACCCAACTTCTCATTGCTGCCCATTGCACCTGCCTTGGAGGAAGCACACAGAGAAGGGCCTCTGGTGATGACCATAACATCTGAGTAGGTCCATACTGAGGGAGACATGGTCCTTCAGGTATTGGGGTCCTGAGACATACAGTGGTACCTCAGGTTACATACGCTTCAGGTTACATATGCTTCAGATTACAGACTCCGCTAACCCAGAAATAGTACCTCAGGTTAAGAACTTTGATTCAGGATGAGAACAGAAATCGTGCTCCAGCAGCGCGGCGGCAGCGAGAGCCCCCATTAGTGAAAGTGGTCTTCAGGTTAAGAATAGTTTCAGGTTAAGAACGGACCTCCGGAACGAATTAAGTACTTAACCTGAGGTACCACTGTATAATACTTTATAGGTCTCAATCAATGCTTTGAATTGGGCCAGGAAACCAAGTGGCAGCAAGTGCAGTTGAGCCATAATCTATGTTGTAGCTGCATACTCGGTTTGTCTTGTCCCAGTAAGTTATCTGGCTGCTGAATTCTGGTTGAAGTTTCTTTAGGGGCAGCCCCATGTATATTGCATTGCAGTAATCCAGCCTAGAGGTTACCAGAGCATATCCCCAGTGCTTCTGTGTTCTCCTTCCTCACTCAAAATAAAAAAAATTTCATTTTTTTATTTTGACTATGGCAGACCAACACGGCTACCTATCTGTAACTCCTTCCTCACTGTGTATGCTGAGGCTGGAGTCCAGAAACATGGAGGATAAAGGAAGAGAGTGGCAGCTGCACATGACTCAGGACTTCTCATTATAGTGTCATGCCATAAAGAAGAATTAAAAAGGGGGAGGCTGGCATTAGCCATGGTGGGCTTCCTGGGGTTCCTGGGGCTTGATTCTGGTCAATCATTCAATCAGTCATTTTAATGATTCTTTTGTACTGGTTTTAATTGTGTTTTTATATTTTACTGAACACATATTGCTGTGCACTACCATGATATTTTATGTTATGGTGGTATAGGAATGCTTTAATAGATAAATAAGAATAAATAGAATCACTTTTTGCAGAAAGGCAATCTTAGAAGGTTCTGTGCTGACCAAGTACAGCATGTCCTGGGGCTTCTCCATCTCTCCCGTGAGTTTTCCTAATTCTGCCAGTGTGATGAGCCCTATCTGTGTATACAAGCAGTCATGGTTCATTGCTGCTCGAAGGTCTTTGTGTGTGATGTTACATAAAGCTTAATGTCTACTTAGGATCAGTTCAGCACAATCAAGAGGAGAGATGGTTTTCGGTGATAGCGGTGGAGCTGCTGGCACAAAAACTGTGGCTAATTGATTTCGCTTGACACCAGCCTTTCCTGCAAGAAGGAAACGCAGCATACAGGGAGTTCCCAGGAGGTCTCCCACTGAGGTCGGGTTCAAGCCAGACAAAAAGAAGCATTGCATAGTTAAACTATGGCACTCGCTCCCACGGGAGGCAATGATGTCCACCAACTTGGATGGCTTTAAAAGATGATGAGATAAATTCATGGAGGGTGACGCTATCCATAGCTACTAGCCACAATGGCTATGTTCTGTCTTCACTATCAAAGACAGTATGCCTCTGAATGCCTGTTGCTGGGAATCGCAAGTGAGGAGAGTGCTGATGCTCTCTTACCCTGCTTCCAGCCTTCCCATAGGCATTTGGTTGGCTACTGTGAGATCAGGATGCTGAACTAGATGGACCTGCTTATGATCTCAGGCCAACACCTGCTTAGCTTCAAAGAAGGAAAGACGCCCTATAGCTTTTTATTTTATTTATTTATTTTTACTTTGGGCAAAATCACACATAGAGTTAGTGGGAAATTATTTATGCTGGGTGATTCTGGGGATGGATACAGAAGCCAGGGGAGAGACCTTATTTACCCTACTCCTCCAGTGGTAGCTTTTTAACAATCCACAGTAAAGCAATCAAATACAAGGATCCATCTTTCATCTTTAAGCCACCATTTTACTAGTTACAGTCCACATAAAGTGACACCCAACTGGGAAAGAGAGACCGTTTGCTAACAGCTTGTGAAGCTCTCTTTATTGCCCGTTATCACTGCTTTGCCTGCTAATTTCAACACAGGGTAAATTGCTGAGCACCTTAGTCTCTGTGAAGCAGCCCCTTGAAATCAGTCCTTACTGCAATTAACAGCCAGTTTGGCTTCAGTTCAGCCTGCTGACTATAAGGTGATCAAGAGCTGGTAATGATTGATTCCTTGGCAGTTGGGGCTTGGATGGAGAAGCCAAAGACCTGGGACATTAAACTGCATCCACCAAGCCTCAGCAAAGGGCACCTGGCTCAAAGATAAAAACACAGCAGCCAGGGACACAAGCACTGGCATCAGGACCAGGAAACCTGCAGCCGTCAATAATCACCCAGCTTTCTCAGCTTGGTTTAACTCAGGTTAAATTAACTTTGGTTAATTCAGGGCTCCTCCAGATGACCAGAAAGCCAGTGTGGTATAGTGGTTAGAGGGTCTGACCAGGGCCTGGGAGACCAGGATTCAAATCCCCACTGAGCCATGAAGCTCATTGGGTGACCTTGGACCAGTTGCTATCTCTCAGCCGAAACCACCTCACAGGGTTGTTGTGGGAATTAATAGAGGAAGGGGAAAGGCACGTATCCACTTTGAGCTCCTTGGAGGAAAATGTGGGATATGAATGCAATAAAACAATCTGTTTATCGAGCAGGCAAAATGCCTCCACAGAGGTTCTACTATATGTGGCCTTAAGTGAGTATTCCCTCCCCCTTTTTTCAAATAGGGAGGTTATCTGACAATGAGCAGTCACCCTGAATTGCTTGCACAATGTTTATATGTTTTGCTACTAGTCATTCATTCATCCCACACTTTTCAGCGCATTCCTTTGTCACTTTCCTAACCACAAAAAGTCAATTTGAAAATTGGACTTGTTGCAGAAGGGCAAATCCACTGTAATCGAGCAAGTTTAAATGTGCTTGATCCCTCCCGCAAAATATGGAGAGTCTGGAGGTGATCACAATCATGGTAATGTGGTCATTTCCTCCAAGTCCAGGGCCTGGCTTTTTCCTAATGTGGTACCCACTTTCTGGAACTGGTGTCGTTGGAGATTCAATTGCCCTTGTTTCCTAAATAATTCCCATCCCATTTTTATAGTTCTTTAAAGCCTTTGCTGATGTTAGCAAAATGGCTTCTGCTTCGTTTGGGGGCTGTGGTTGTATTGACTTTGAACACCTATAGTGTTTTTAGTGTTTGGGTCATTTTAACTGTGGTTTTATTAAGTTTCAATGGTTTGTTGGAACTCAGGAGTGCTCTTTCCTTCAAGGAACACAAGGCAGCATACATTACTTCCCATTTCCTTTTATCTTTATGCCAGTTCTGTGAGGTAGGCTAGATGGAGAGTGACTGGCACACAGCCACACAGGGAGATTCATCATTAAGCAACAATTTAAACCTGAGTCCTCTTCTAACATTCTAACCAATATACCACATGAGCTTTCAGTTAAGATTCCATGAGGATGTTGATAGCAAAAGTTTCTGTCAAGTTTGTAATGCAGTTTTTGCATATGATAGACAAGCCTGAACATGCTTGGATATCTGATTCAACTGAATGCCCCTAAACCTGTGAGATCCTCCAGTATTTGAAACTGGGACCTGCAGAGCTAGGGCAATTGTGCAGCTTTCTATGTCTTAAGAAAGAATATGAAATCTGTTTTGCATGTTTGTGCATATGTCTACAAATTGAATTTTTTGTTGATTCACTTTTGCTATGAATTTATGTTGCAAACACTGTTACGCTATCTGTCACAAACACATTCTGAGTGCAGCCAGGAATTGCAGTAAAGGGGTACATAAATAAATTTAGCTTGACTGGAATGTTGGGTTGAATTTGCCAACATTAAAATTTTCAACTCACTGAACTATGGTTTAGCAAGCTGGGAATGTATGTGCAAACCAGCCCATTGTGTGAAACCTGTAATTTCATTGCTGTGCTACAATCCTTCGGCACGGTATCTTTTGTGCAACAGACAGGACAGGTGATTACGAGAAATTCCTTCAGGCCTCAACAACATGTGCAATCATGATGTGAAGTCATTTGGACTCCAGAGCTTTGTCGTCATCCAGGATGTTCAGAGATACTGCCAGAAATAAGTCCCATTTCATTTTAATTCAAACTTATGGGGCTTCTAAAAATAAATTAATTTCAAAACAAGAGTTTTCCTTTTGGGGGGTGGGGACGGTGTGGGGAGGTAGCTCCTGGTCAGCATTTAATCTGTCCAAACCTGTTTCTTTCCCCTTGTCTCTAGCTTTACATTGTATTCCTCAGAGGGACTATTTAGGTCTACAACATTGTTGCTGGTACTTAAGAGCTTTGCTTACACACATGATCAAAGCTGCTGGTTCAAGTTGTAGCATGTAAAGAGTGGAAAGAGGCTGACACCTGTTTGAAAACACTTAGAAAACACAGAGAATGCACTACAGTGCAGGAATATGCCTAGCCTTGTGAAATACACACACACACACACACACACACACACAGAGAGAGAGAGAGAGAGAGAGAGAGAGAGAGAAATGCCACAAGGGAAAGGCTAAAAGACAGAGAATACACACAGCCGAATCGACAGAAATCCAAAATCAAGCCTTAGTCTCAAGAAATAGTCTTCCCTGAGTATTGCCTTTGTAGAAACACTTTGTAGAAGCACTCCAGGATGATGCATGAAAATGCAAGAGAGGAAAAAACCCAAACTGCTATGAGAGCAATGACTTCAGTATGCTACAGATGCTACAGATGCTACAGATCTGTGAACTGTTTTACATACAACATAGCTTCAAACCCAGGTTTGTGACCCAGTGCGCTCTCAACAGGAGCTCACAACCAGTCCCAGTTCCCTGACATGTCCTCTGCACAATAAACCTGTTGCAATTCATGCTAGTCACACCATCATGTTTTATTTTTAAGTATATACATAAATCGCCTGAGCTATACATCTACAAATGTAACATCTGAAGTGGCCCTGACTTTTTGTATTTCTAGTGCAATGGGGCCAGTATTCTGGATATTAAAGGAAGTTCAGTGCACAGTGTTGATTGCAGTTCTACACACTGGATCATATTGAACTCCACCTTTAGATTTCAGAACTCAAAAAGGTGTGTCTTCTTGACTGCAATATTCTCTTGGGAATGTGGTGTTGGTTTGTTTGTTTGTTTTTACTGCTATGCCAATCCCTTCATGGATGGGCAGCTGGAGATTTATCATGGCATAGATTTCTTTATGCATTCTGCATGAGAAATGTTGCAACACTTATTTTACTGCAGGGTACTCACTGTGTGTCCTGTGCATCCAGCTGTGATACATGCTTAATTAGTTGTTGTTGTTGCTCAGTTAATAGATTAATTAACATCCCACCCTTCAAACCAATTCTCTCTCTAATCTCAAGAAGTAAAGAAATTAAAATGACCAAAAAACAAACAAACAAACAGAGATCCAAAGAATACTGAGCTAGATGGACCAGTGGACTTGGTATAAGGCAGTTTCCTAGGTTCCTGAGTCAGATATAGGAGGAACTTCCAAATGAAAGTAGTGGGAGCAAACCTCTTTTAAATGAATGGACTTACCGTACTTCCATTCGTTTACATTTGAAACCAGGATGGATGTTTTCCATAATGCCTTAAAAAGACAACCCACATGTAAACGGTGCCCAGAGGGCATCACATTTGTGCAGGGGCACATTCAAAAAGCAAGTCCCCATGAGAAAAAGAAAAAACCTTCCAGGAGTCCTTTTTATTACAGTCGTACCTCTGATTGTGAACATGATCCATGAGGGAGGCACGTTCTCAACCCGCAGCATTCGCAGCCTGAAGCGCCATGTCTGTGCAAACGCGTGATGCAATTCAGTGCTTCTGCGCATGCACGTGACGTCATTTTGCACTTCTGCGAATGTGTGAACGGCAAAACCTGGAAGTAACCCATTCTGGTACTTCCAGGTTCAGAGCGGTCCGCTACCCGAAAATGTGCAACCCACAGCGTTCGTAACTCGAGGTATGACTATTTCTGATCATTTGTGCTCATGGTGATATTGGGGTGTTTATACAAAATCCTGCTTTCGATACTGTTTGTGCTAGCAAATGTTTGGGGTGGACGTAGTGCTTTGTTTCAGGTCCTGGAATTTCCTACTGAAATCCTGTAAACTTTTTATGCCACAAAGGTTCTGGTTGATTATTATTTTTTGTCTCTCTTTTCTTGCACATTGCTGCAAGAGTTACCCTCCAGAAGGCAATAATGTGGTAACATTTGGGAAGTATTGCAGAACAACTAATAACACTGGATTATGTGTAGATGGTCTAGTCCAGGCATAGGCAAACTCTGGCCCTCCAGATGTTTGGGACTACAATTCCCATCATCCCTGACCACTGGTCTTGTTACCTAGGGATGATGGGAATTGTAGTCCCAAACATCTGGAGGACTGGAGTTTGCCTATGCCTGGTCTAGTCTAAACCCACTAATGCACTGTTATTGCATCAGTGGCATGCTGTGGAATATACCCTTGGCAAAAAAACCCCCAAGCCCAGCCATCTGGAGGGTCCAATAATACAGTGGTACCTCTGGTTGCGAACAGGATCCGTTCGGAGGCCAGTTTGCAACATGAAAAGAACGCAATCCGCAGCAGCGCGTCTGCGGGTTGCGATTCACTGCTTCTGCACATGTGCGTGATGTCATTTTGCGCTTCTGTGCATGCGTGAGCAGCGAAACCAGGAAGTAACCCTTTCCGGTACTTCCAGGTTGCCGCGGAACGTAACCTGAAAGAACGTAACATGAAGCGGACGTAACATGAGGCATGACTGTACAGTCACACAACAGTATTGGCAGGAAAGGTCCTGTTACAAAAGGGAATGGAAAAAATAACCAGAAAATAGCATGAGAGGTTCATAGAGAGCTGACCCTCAGATTAATTTACTACATTCTTTCTCCTTGTCATTGTTATCAAGGAACTGGCTTTCTAGACAATGGAAATGTACCAGAATGGGACCATTTTGATTTTTAGTAAAATATCTGGTAACACAACAAAAATCATTACTCGAGAGATTAAAATAAAAGAAGTTTTGCTAACAGGCCAAATTTCCAGCAGAAGAGAAAAAACCAGTCAAGTCTCTCAGGGATAGGTCTTTGAGTCTGTTATAGTCAGTACAGTAATAATATTCTTGGGGGAGGAAAGTGGCTTGATGTAATCTGCAGATAACTAGGAGTCCTTGTAACTGCAGTGAAGGATCAGGAAATCATGGTGTATGAATCAGATGATCTCATGAAACAGAAGAACCAAAAAAAAATGAATGAAATGCAGTAGCAAAAAGTATAAGGTCATGCATAATTTGTCATGTGCTGGGTGGGGGGATGTAACAGAGGAAAAAGGTATTGGGGTACTAGTTGTTCATGAGATTAACCCAAGCTTTCAAGTTTGGCTGCAGAGGGGACAACACTGAATTCCTGATTTCAGCTTTTCTAAGTCAGGACAGAGAACCCTTTATGTGCAAGGCATTGGTATGGCTGCATTTGGATTCTTGTATACAGTTTTGGCAATGCTTCAGCTACTACTAATATTAATAATGGGATGGACTCAAGCCACAAAAAGTGCACAGAAGGGAAACGAAAATTATAGTAAGCATACAAATTGTTGCTGCTCTCCTTTATACCTTTTCCAGCTTGAAATTACCCTTTCTGATCAAAATGGGAGCAAGAATCCAGATGTGGCATCTCCAGTGCCTTGTACATATCGGGATCTTTATCCTTATAAATGCTTCACTTAATACAATCTCCTAGTTATCTGCAGAATGAATATATAATTCTCTTCTATGCAAATTTCCTTTTCAAATAAGCTCAACAGGTTGAGCTCCTTTAATCCATGGTATTAAAAGATTTTGACTTTGCCCGTTTGGGGCATATGTTCAGCTGCCTCTGAATATATCATCACCAAACTCAGCATGAGGGATCCTGAGATGATTTTGGCATGACTTCACTCAATTTTTGGTGTGATGGGTCCAAACTGACAAACTACACTATCCATTAAAAACATTTATTTAACAACATTTTTGGGTTTCTAAAAAATCCCAGGCAGTGCCAGGCACTCCCCACTTGTAAAAATATATAACTTAGAACACAAAATAAGATTGCTATTATTTATGTATTCATACTTAGTTAATAAATTCATATACAGCCTGTTAACAATGAAATTCTTCCCAAGGCAGTTTATGGACTATGGTCTGGTTCACATATCACACTAAGCCATAGTTAAAAAATAAACTATGGTTTAAGGTGAATGAGCAATGTGTTGGTGCACTCTGTTTAAAAGTAGCTGCCGTACTCCTCCTCTGCATCTTCCTGTGACGTGCCTCAAACGAAATAAGCTAGAGGTTGACTTCATATCACATGCAAACTGATGCTATTTATACCATGAACAGAATAAAAGGTTGTTTACAAAGAATACTGATAGATTATTGTACTGTTCCATCAGCAGGGGTCTGCAGTTATTTGACCTTGGTGGCCAACTTGGAATTTATCAGTTTATATGAGAGCAGAATCCTCACTGCAGTGAAACAACAGCTTGCAGAGATCCACTGTAGAGCAATGAGCAGTGAAATAAAGCAGGGGACGCAAGTGCTTTGAAGAAGATGAAGCCTCAGTAGAAGCCTATGCTCACCTCTGAAGAACTGACATCAATCTTGAACCCGCCTTCATGATTAATGGAGCTAATAAGAGATCAGGGTGCCATAGCTTAGGGATGGGAAGGTGAGCATGCTCAGGCAGCAGTTGTTAAATAAATACAGTACCACTGGCACAGATTCCAGAGAATGAGAGACAGGGCATGGGTAAGATGATACAAACTCTGCAGGTAAGACTTTGCAAGTGTCTTAGTTTCAAAGAGCTCTGTGAACCAGCAAAGAATGCAAACTCTCGCCACAGAAGTCAGTCCAATAAAAAGTATCACTTTCCATGCTCTGTATCTTACAGTTCCACTGACCAAGTGGAAGCAAATTCATATGAAGGGGTCACAGAGCTAGCAAATCTTACTGCAGCAGGCTGGGTTGTCTTTGGACCAGAAGCTACAGCAACATTCTGTAGCACAGAGCTGGGAAACCTTTTGCCTTCTCTAGGCACCGTGGGCTACAAGTTCCATCAGCACCTGCCAGCATGTCCAGTGGTAAGGGATGATGGGAGTTTTAGGCCAACGACACTGGAAGGCTACAAATCTCTCAGCTCTGCCTTAGAAGCTGGTGCTTTGACTTTGCAGTACAATAACATAAGAAGAGCCCTGCTGGTTCAGGCCAAAGTTCAGCATCCTATTCTCATAGTGGCCAACCCAAAAGTAAGACCTGAGGACAACAGCACTCTCCTCACCTGTGGCTTCTAGCAACTTGTACTGTATTCAGAAGCATACAGTGGTACCTCGGGTTACATACGCTTCAGGTTACAGACTCCGCTAACCCAGAAATAGAGCCTCAGGTTAATAATTTTGCTTCAGGATGAGAACAGAAATCGTGCTCCGGCGGCGTGGCAGCAGCAGGAGGCCCCATTAGTTGAAGTGGTGCTTCAGGTTAAGAACAGTTTCAGGTTAAGTACAGACCTCCGGAACGAATTAAGTACTTAACCCGAGGTACCACTGTACTGACTCTGACTATGAAGGTAGAATGTATCCATCAGGTTAAGTAGCCACTGATAGCCTTTTCCTCCACAAATTTGTCTAATCGTCTTTTAAAGCTATCTTTGTTGGTAGCCACCACTGTCACTTGTAGGAGCAAATTCTGTAGCTTTGCTATGTTTTTTTTTGTGAAGAAGCACTTTCTTTTGTCTGTCCAGAGTCTCCCAACATTCAGCTTCATTGCATGTCCATTTGTTCCAGTGTTATGAGGGATAAATGTTTTTCCCTATCCACTTTCTCTACACCGTGCATAATTTTATATACCTCTATAACCTCTTGCTTACCTATTCTCTAACTAAAAAGTTCCAAATGTTGTAAACTTTTCTCAGAGGGGAGTACCGGT